>NW_028261384.1:99117419-99431169 GCF_051295495.1 Thamnophis sirtalis
AATTTTATTGGGTTTTCTTAGCTATATGGGAAAGGGATATTGTTAGACAACAAAATTCTCCCCTAACTAATGGAAAAATGCTTTCTTGCAAGATTTCAGGAGGCATTTCTTACAAACTTTCAACCATATTGTGGAAGCTGTAAGGGTTGACCTTAAGCAATACAAAAGGTTCAGTTCTGACATGTTTAATTGATATCTATGGGTCACACATTTTTATGTTTGAAATTTAAAGAAATCATAGAAGAGCCAATTTCAGTTGGTTTACAGTATAGTGAAAGGAGTAACATTTTTTTCTCTCCTATGATTTTGCCAGTGAAATCCATCAGATCAACTATACTGAAGAGAAGGGTAATGGGGATATTTCAGTATCAGTAAAAGGTAAAGGTTCACTTCGCACATACGTGCTAGTTGTTCCCAACTCTAGGGGGCGGTGCTCATCTCTGTTTCAAAGCCAAAGAGCCAGAACTGTCCAAAGACGTCTCCATGTGGCCGATATGACTAAATGCTGAAGGCACACAGAACACTGTTACCTTCCCACCAAAGGTGGTTCTTATTTTTCTACTTGCATTTTTACGTGCATTCAAACTGCTAGGTTGGCAGAAGCTGGGATAAGTTATGGGAGCCCACTCTGTTATGTGGCACTAGGGATTTGAACTGCCGACCTTTCTGATCAACAAGCTCAGCGTCTTAGCCACCGAGCCACTGCGTCCCCTTCAGTATTTTTAGGAGAGGCAAATAATTCTTATGGGGACTGTTCTTGCCTACTACTACCTATTGAAAAAGGTGAGAACCAATTGATGGGATTTTGTTTCATGTCATGATGACGGTGAGTCGGCATGACTGAGAAAGTCTTATGATAGAATTCTGGGTTTGGAAGAAATTCTAGACCAATTCCCTGCCCAGGACATAAATTCTCATGCTGTCCAAGATAAAAATAGTTGTCCACCTTTTACTTGAAAACTTCCAGAGATGGAACTATTGTTTAATAGCTTTCACAGTGAGTTCTCTTTTTTTCCTCTTGTAGCTCCCCCTGTGGAACTTCCACCTCTTGAATTTTGTTAGCATGTCCTGTACTTGACGACTGCTTCATGTGTCCCCTTAGCAGTGGTGGGTTCTGGATCCCATTGCAACGGGGCCTGGTGTCCACCACATGAATGTGCGCAGCACGCACACACACAGCGCACGCATGCTTCCTTACCTCCTGCGACACTCTGCAACACCTCTGTGACGCTCTAGCTGCTCAGTAGAGCGTTGCACAGGCGCCGTATGCTCCGTGCAGGTAAACACCGAAGAGCTCAAATACCGATAAGGAGGGCAGGCGGGCGGGCCCTCCAGAGCACCGTACCAGGACGGCACCTGGTGCTCCTGGCAGGCACTGGTACAGCTGTACCAGGGCGCACGGGTTGTAACCCACCACTGCCCCTTAGTCTTCTTTTCTTTAGCTTATTAAAACTTCCTTCATTGGATTTAACCTCCAAGCCCTTCTGCTCTTTCATCACTCTGTGCCTCTTCCAATTTCTCAGTGTATTTGTATTGCAGCAACCAGAACTAGATGCGGTATTCCAGGTGTCTAGCCAATGAGACATTAAATATCTCAGAAATATCACTTCCTATCATGAAATATCTCAGAAATATCAGAATTCAGAAATATCTCAGAAATATCAATATGAGACAGAAATATCACTTCCTCTCATGGCATTCTACCAGTTCGGACTGGCTTACCCGATCTGGTAGCGGAAATTGTGGGTGGCCCCGCCCACTTGCCTGGGCTTTACTGTATCCCATTTAGACCTCTTTTTCGCCCAAAAGAAGGCTGTGCAAATGCGCAGAGGTCACATTTGCGAACCTGTAGGGAAGGCAAGTGAATCCCACTCCTACTTCCTATGTTCTTGACACTATAATTCTGTTGATTCAGCAAGATCGCATTAGCTCTTTTGCAGCTACAGTGTAGTGGGGGCTGATGTTTAATTTGTGGTTTGCAAGACATTTTCATAAGTAATATTGCAAAGTCAAGTACCACCTATCCTATATTTGTGCACCTCTTTTCTCCATCTAAGTGTAGCGCTCTACATTGCTCATCATCAAATTCTACATTTTGGGATAGCACCAATGTTCAAGTCTATCCTTTTGGCTTTCAGAACAGACAATAAGCTTAATGGAATAGATATTTTGTCTTCTGCCTTGTATTAATGCAGTAAAACTGGTTTTATAATAATTAGAATGATGTACAATTAAGGATGCAAAGGTGTGTTTCCCTGAAATAAATAACACTAAAATATTCAGTTTCATTTTTTAAAAAAAAGCATCTCTTTAAAAGTAGAGCTAAACATATGGCTTTGTCCTTGTGAATATTGGGACCACTGGAATATTGTTGGTTCTAGTGGACGTTTTTAGACAGGAACCACAAGTATCCCAAAGCATTGCACATTGTAATGCTTACACACTCCTCTTTAAGCTGCTAGAAATGTGTCGGCGATGGGTGGCTGGAGGGGGGGTGGGGAAAGAGAGCAATCTGCCATTTTCTTTAGAGCCACTAATTATTGTTCTTCACTAGTTATATGCAAAAAATTCTAAACAGCAGTCATGGAAGGGATCTTCAGGGAAGGGTTAATTTACATTTTGGGGGTGCAAGGAAGAGGGTGGTAAACCATATGCAAATCCTGCAGTCACAAAAACTATTTTTGGCAATGGAGCAGAAAAAAAATAGTGCAGATGTTTTTCATTATGCAAATGAGGCCTGATTGTGGACAAAATTGCTTTAAAGCATCAGCAGAAGTGGCAATCATTTATCAGAGATACCAACGCCTTTGCTGGTTCTGGCAGTTCTAAAGCTCCCAGTCTCTCTGCCTCTTCATCAACTGTCTTTTCTCTCAAAATGTGCCTTTCTGCTCTACTGCCCAAATACATCTGTATCATCAGCATCTTTTGTCCGCTATTGTGTACCTGCATCAAACACACACACACACACCCTCTTTCTAGATGCTAGCTATGCATCTCCCTCACTCCCTCCATATTTAGTTTGTAACCTCCTTGGGGGCAAAGAACTGTGTCTTTTTTTGTGACATTTAGCCCTAGTAGGGAGACAGTAAAAAGGTAAAGGTTCCCCTTGCACATATGTGCTAGTCGTTCCTGACTCTAGGGGGCTCATCTCCTTTCAAAGCCAAAGCTCAGCGTCTTAGCCGCTAAGCCACCGCATCCTTTAGGGAGGCAGTAGGTAAGAGAAGTCCTTCAAACTGCACCATTTTCATGTCACTAAAAAATAGAATTCAGGACATGGCTGTACAGCTAGGCTCTGACTTCATTTTCAACTATAGCTCAAGGCAGAGAGCAGCCTTATACCATAGTATTTGTGAGTTACTTGGGAGGATTATTTGGGCTAATACGTGCTGTTATTCTTCATAATGCATAGCTCCAGGAAAAAATGCTACAAATTGCACACAAAGCATATCTTGTAGGAAGAGGTTGTTATAGTTTAAATTCTGGATTTTGTCCTCTTTGATGAAAAAAGGGATGCGGTGGCCTAATTATGAAGCACAAAAATGTACATAAATGAAAAATAGATTGATCTGGTCTTTCCATTTGAGAAGGCACTCACCCGCTTTCTCATGCATTAGCGGGTTATTGCTAAATGGTCATTCACATAAAGGGTAAAAGTAAAGAACTTTATTAGGGAACATTATTGCTTTCCCTCACATTATCCTGCCTGTCATAATGATGGGCATTTTGCTAGCAATACTAGTGCTATTAATCTAACCATGATTCCTTCCTTTCTAATTCCACTTCTTTTATTTCAAAATTCACCCATCTCTTCCCCAAACATGTCCAGAGATAATTGTGTAGGATCAGGCCAAGCATACATTAAATTCAGCATTTTACCACTGAAAATGATCAGCTAGGTGTCCTTCAAAGACATTATAAGCTGTGTAATTGTTTGTATTTTATATTGTTTGGCTCCAGGGATTTTGATTACTTCTGGTTTCCACTTTAAATGCAAAACATATTACATTAGTTTAGTAATAAACTCATTTGGAAAAGAGAGCCTGTCTAATATTGGCAGTTAAGGCATCAGGATAGAAACCAGGAGACTGTGAATTCTAGTCCTGCCCTAGGCACAATGCAGCTGTGTGATTTTGGCTAGTTATTCTATTTCACTCCTAGGAAGGAGGCAATGCAAAACCAGTTCTGAAATTTTGCCAAAAAAATGGCATGAGCTTCTCCACCAAGACTCAGCACTGACTTGGAGACACCTGAAACAAAACAACAAACAAAATAAAAGCACTCTTTAGGGATTTAACACTAACATAATTAGCAATTACGTTATAGAACCCCAGGGGCTGCCTTCTATAAAGTCAAACTTTGGGCCATATTTGGGTGTAACTTAGTATTGTTTACAATTGTTTGGACAGAATTCAGGCTATAGGGTTGTTTGTTTTTTAGTGGGGGGGGGGGTAGGATGGATAGAGATACACCTTTACTTAAGGAACAAGATGCCTCTGCAAATATTTAACAAGGAAATATATTTTCTATAGGAGAGCAGAGCAAATACTTCTTGCATATAAATATCCTGATTTTGTCTTAAACTGCCTTTGTCTCAGCAGCTTAACTTTAAAAAAAGAGGAGTCTTCTTATTAATTGGCTAGAAGTCAGAAATGCTAATCTGTTGCAAATCATTCTAGAGGTTTACTATCAGGCCTGGATCTACTTTCTGCTTGCTGCTAGTTTATATTAACAGTAACATAAGACTGCTTGGTTCAGCCCCCAAATGCCATCTGTTAAACCTGAATGCACACAAAGCATGTGCTAATCCTTCTTCAAAACTCAGATGGCTTGACCTCTTAGAAAAACATTCTTATCTTAGTTTAAAAATCTTATCAAAGAGGAGTCCATCATTTTCCAAGGCAATCTGTTCCATTCATATACAACTGTGGAAATTCTTATATTCGTTCTATAGTTACCTTTCTTAATGCTTTATAAATTTGGGGAAATCTGACTGTTTCATTCACCCTCCCCTCCCATTCAGTGTGTGATCTGCAAGTTCCCTGAAATTCTTTTCTGTTTTTGCATGTTGTTTCTCTGTGTGAGCGCAATTTCTTCCCATGAGAAATAATCTATTAAGGTTGTGAATTTTCTTTTATTGCATATGAAAACAAAGTGGAGCATTGCTACTGAACTTCTTGTAAAGAGTACAGGAGTCTAAAGCAATTTTTACAAAATAAAAAAGAGAAGGAATTACAACGCCAGAAGGCTAATAATGTCTTGGGTATAAGATACGTTTTTATTGTTCCATACAATTCAAGCTCATCTGTTACCAGATTTTATGTACCATCTAATCTTTATTCCAATTCAAGCCATTTCTTGTGCAGAAAACAGTCCCATTTTTGTTACTGTATATACTCAAGTATAAGCCTAGTTTTTCAGCCCACTTTTTGAGCTGAAAAAAGCCGCCTCGGCTTATACTCGAGTCAGTGAAAAATTTGCCCGAAATGGAGGAGAAAAAGGGGCGGGGCCATGCCGCTGGGTGACGCTCGTGAATGGCCCAGCGCCCCTGAGTTTCCCCTCCCTCTGTGTCAGTTTGCCGCGCAGCGTGCACCGCACCATCCCCCCTCCTCACGTTCTAATGTAATGCAGGGCTGTCTTACGATTCCCCTTCCTCCCCCTCCTGCCGCTCTGCAACGATGTCCCACCTCCTCCTTGTTATGGCAAGCAGCCACATAGCGATGTCCCACCTCCTCTGGTACAGTGATCCAATGATAGGAATCACTGTGCCGTGTGTCATAGGAGGCGGGACATCATCATCACAGCGGGACATCAGCATCATGAGGTGAGTGAAGTATTTCATTGACTACACCGGTATTGTGTGATAATAATTTGTTATGCAGAGCAAATTTTTACAGTGGCTACTGTATATTTAATGGGCACAGGCAGGCTGTATATGTTATTCAACGGGCAATGGCATTATTGGTATCTATTTTTATTTTTGAAATTTATCGGTAGCTGCTGCATTTCCCACCCTAGGCTTATACTCGAGTCAATAACTTTTCCAGTTTTTTGTGGTAAAATTAGGTGCCTCGGCTTATATTCGGGTCGGCCTATACTCGAGTATATACGGTACTTGTCGAGTCTTCAATTTTCTCTATCACTTCTTCAATGAAGTTTTTCCTGATTTATTTTGATAGGGAAGTTGATATCACACATTATTCTTTTTTAAAAATAATTTTTATTAAATGTTTTAATCTTTAAAAACAATAGGAAAGACACAGCAAAGAAAAAAACACAATAAGACAAAACAAAACACAGAACATACATAACAATATATAATAATTTTACAGCTTTCTATATCGGCTGTCCTTCTTAGCTTTTATAATTCTCTCCTGCATTGCCTTCCTCTCACTATAACCTTGACCTATAATGTAACATACATAGTATTAACACTTATAATAGTATTCATTATTTATATTTCCATATATTTGTATTCTCTATTTTCTGCCTTGGCTTCTGTTTTCTAGCCACTTGTACATTTTATTCCATACTTTATAGAAGTCCGAGTCTTCTCTTTCTTTTAGTTCTATTGTCATTTTATCCATTTCTGCACATTCAAGTGTTTTCCTGATTGTAGTTTCATCTGACGGTATATTGATTTTTTTCCAGTTTTGTGCAAAGGCAATCCTGACTGCAGTGAGTATGTGTATGATTATGTATTGAGATTGTCCATTTTTTGATCCAGTAGTCCTAATAAGAATGCTTCTGGTTTGATTTCTAGTAATTTCTTCTAACCACTTCCGAATTTTGCACCAGTACTTCCTTGTGATGGGGCATGTCCACCACATGGGATATCACACATTATTCAGTGGCACACTTGGATTTGTTGTTTGTCAATCCATAAAAGGTCAAGTGGGTTTTGCATATGATATCCACTTTTGCATGAAGAATTGTTCATTAATTTGGCATGTTTCCTTTAGACAATTAGCTCTGATTATAAAGCATATTTATCCTATTGTTCATATTTTTGGTGTCTATTGTATCACTATATTATTATATATTAGCTCTAGCCAAAAGCAGTCCTATTTTTTATGTCAGGAAAAACCATGCACGCTGTTGTCTCTTACTATATCAGGTTTATTTAGGAAAAATATTTTCAAATTTCATCAGACTAGATAATTGAACCCTTTAAAAAGGGAGGGGCAGCTAAGGCTCATGAATTGCATGTAGAAAGTTCTTGATCTACAATCCTTGATGGATGCAGCTAGTCCTCAGCTTACAATTCTTTGTTTAAAGACACTTTGAAGTTATAATGGCCTTGGCAAAAAGGATTTACAACTCATCCTCAAAATTATCCCTCTTGCACCAGAGGTGGTATACACTTACCTTCCCTACCAGCTCACAAATGTGAGCATGTGCAAGCATGCTCATGCCCAGATCCTTCCGTGCATTTGCTTTTGGCAAAAAAATGGCCTAAATGGGATGCCGTAGAGCCGGGCACAGGTAGACAGAGCCACCTGAGATTTCCGCTCCTCGTTTGCGTGATCCGGCCCCAACCGGTAGAATAACACCATTGTCTTGCACCACTTCTGTAGTCATATGATTGTAATTTGGACACTAGGCAACTAGCTCACATTTATGATCATTGCAGAGTCTTATAGTCAGATAATCACAATTTGCGAGTTTCCAGCTGGCTGCTGACAAGCAAAATCAATTCAAGATGCTGGATTTTGCTTAATGATTGTATGATTCACTTAGCATCCATGGCGTAAAAACAGTCATAAAATTGAGTCCAGTTATGTGAGGAGTTGCTTTACAATTGCATCAACTTACTATGGAAATTCCAGTCTCAAGAAACTAATTGTAGTTTGCCTAAATATTAAAGAAATATGATTTTAAGCAGCTGTTGTGCAGGACAATCTTATATAGTATATTGAAGACCATAGAAAAAAGGCACAAAAATCTTTTACTATACAATAATTTATACTCATTTCCTAGTTTTCATGTATGTGTTCTCTGATAGGCTTTGGGGGCTATGTATCCCTCAACTGTGCCTTTTGTATATGTGCTTTTATGTACAATTCTTATAATTCTTAAGTTTCCAATAAATATGCCCTTGCTTTTATCTTTAATTCAGGAAAATGCATCTCAGTGCAGGCAGGTTGCATTCAAGCAGCAGTCTAATTTTAGGAAATCTGCAGTGTCTCCTGCTGATAAAGGGGTGTGGTTACAGCCTTGCTTTTCCTACTGCTAGGAATTGCCTGCTGATCAGCTGAGTAATGTCAGAGAAATGGAGAGGGGGATAGAAAGTTAATTCTGCCTCCTTACAACTAATGTTGTAATTTTTGCTCATTAAGGTTAAGAAAAAAAAAGCTTTCTAACTGAGTGTATAGCAATATGTATATGATTTTATGCCAGGATGGGAAGGGTTAAACTCCCCCATGTGGTTTAGTGGATTGGCTCACAATAATTGAAAGGTATGTTGAAAGACATACTGAACATACATTTGAAATTCCACCTTCTCTTTCTCCTGTGTCCACATGCGCACTGTCAGTTGCTTCATAGCAATCATTAGAATAGTGAACCTCTAAAGCAGAGGTAGGTAATTAATGTTCCCATGCAACAGTGGTGAGTTGCAGGCAGTACGCCCCGGTACGCAGCAGCCTCCGTACCGGAATGGTGCTTGGGAGGGCCCTCCCTCCCTCGTTCCTTACCTGTATTTGAAGGAAATGGGCCATCTGTGCAGCGTACGGCACCTGTGCAATGCTCCGCCGAGGAACTGGAGCATTGCAGGCGGTGGTTATGCATGCGTGTGCTGCGTGCATGCCCGTGGTGCATGCCCGCCTCCCATTGCAGTGTACTGGTTGCAACAGGAGCCGAAACCCATTGCTGCGGCCAAATTAGAAACTGGGACTGTTGTGGAGGCTAAACCAATAGAGCTGTGAAGGTGTGTAGGAACACACATGAATATATGTAAATTGAAAAAGAAGCAGTTGCCTTCAAAATAAAAGCAAAAAATAAAAGCAAGAGCCAAGGTGGCGCAGTGGTTAAATGCAGCACTGCAGGCTACTGCTAGATCAGCAGTTCAGCGGTTCAAATCCCACCGGCTCAGGGTTGACTCAGCCTTCCATCCTTCCGAGGTGGGTAAAATGAGGACCCAGATTGTTGGGGGCAATATGCTGACTCTCTGTAAACCACTTAGAGAGGGCTGAAAGCCCTATGAAGCGGTATATAAGTCTACTGCTATAATACAGTGTAATGGACGCATGGTGTACATTTATTTACATTTGATTTCTAATTTCTAATTGATCTCACATGGGATGGACATGGACAGCCAAAGAGGCGGAGGTGGCCTGGGAGCCATAAAATTCCCAGATCTGCTCTAAAGCCTCCTCCCTTTTCTCATAGCCAATGCAATTTTCTAACTTTGAAAAATAGACCTTTCTTGTAACCTATTTCAGTTCTGGAATTTGACACTTGCATCTTCTCTAACTTAGGTGCTGTTGGCAATGTGTGTGTTAGTGGACTACTATCCAGGATATACTTTGCTTTCTGAAGCTGTTTTCTTATCCATCCAACAGTCCACTGCTTCTGCTGCTTCTAATTTTTTCCCTTGTGAGCATCTAGATGCCAGTTTTAGAGTCATCTGGGCCAACTGGCATTTCCAGAGTTAATTCTTGACAAAACTGCTTATCTTGTGAGAATAGTTTTTAACAAATGGCAACAGCACAATCACTTCAGCCACAGGGAATGAACCAAGTCAAGAGCAATTCTTCCTCTCTATCTAGATTGTGATTTTATCTTGCCACCTTTTTATGAATGCTTTCATTCGTCCTAACTCCATTTCTGAAATCTGAAAAGGAAAAGCATCTATAATCCAGAAAAAGTAAATGCAAAAAGAAATGGCTGTCATTTTGATGTTTACAGAAAAAGTGAGGGGAAAAGAAATTGAACAATTGAGAATTATTATTCTCAAATAAATGGGGCGAAGTGGCTCAGCGGTTAAAAAACTCACCTTGTCCATTGGAAAACTGACAGCCCAGGTTCAAGACACGAGCACTGTGTGATGGGATGAGCCCCCATTATTTGCCCCTGTCCACCTAGCAGTTTGGAAGCATGCAAATACAAATAAATAGGTTCCACTTTGGTGGGAAGATAACAGTATTCCATACGCCTCAGTGTACAGTCATCCTGGCCACATGATAGCAGAAATATCTTTGGATAACTCTGTCTCCCTTGGTTAAGAATGGAGATGAATAGACAAAGGAGCTGGGCATGATTGGACAGGGAAAACATGTACCTTTCAAATAATAATTGGTAAACAGATTTTTGTCTCTGACAAATAGATGTGACAAATTCATTATTATTTGTAAAATAGTGCTCAGGATTTTACAGGATTTGCAGGATTCCACAGCTCCGTAGTATATTTTTTAGAAACACATTAAAATGCAATCTGTAATAGAATTCAATTTAATGAAAACAACATGTTGACAAAAATGTGTAGTTACAAATAGTTAAAAGCAAATTAACTTGAAGGACAACTGTCAGGCACAAGTAACCAGGGAGAGAAATTGACTTCAAAGCACTAAGAGTTTATTACATGTTTCCTATACACAAATTGCTGCTAGATAAGGGTCAATGAAATTAAGGGGGAGGTAGGGGTTAGGGTTGACTGATCACATGTTTATCCTTACCTCAGGCTCAACCTGCCCATCTTCTATAACAACGGGCATGTTTAATCTGGTGAATCTATATAATTTAGGAGCTGAGTTGGACTGAAAGTGTACAGATAGAACAATGCTTCTCATTTCCTTTTTTTTAAATTACCATTAAACTTTGGGTTCATCTTTCCCCTTGATGTATTCTATGTGGTTGAGGCAAATAAATTCTCCCTACTAGAATAAAAATGAAATTATAACTATTTTAGAACCCATAAAAAGTTTGTGTTTGTTCCTTCCACCCATCCATTCTGGCATGTTAGCATTTGCCCATCCCACCTTCCTGCTTTAGCAATATTAAAGATGGATGCCTGGTTTGTAGGAAGACAAACACTAAGTATACTTTTAGACTAAGAAATTTGTAGATATGTGATATAAGCAAGTTGTTGTTTTGTTTATCTTTCCAGTTCTTAAATCCCATAATTTAATAGGGATTTTTTTTTCATTGCTCAAATGATCCATTTAATAATTACCACAAGGATTTTCAACTGAGTCCACAGACATCCTGCATATCAATAAATCCCCTCTAATGACCAGTTTTGCTCCTGTGGTAAATAGCAGAGCCGCCATAATTTATCAAGTTGAAGGGTGGTTATCCTACTCTTAAAAACCATCCTATAATTTGAACCTTAGTGCACAAGAGCCATTTCAGAATGTGGCAGAGATTCTAAGGCACCCACCTTTGGGATATAATAGAGATATAAGAACAAAGACAATATTATTTGTTTGTTTGTATTCTGCCTTTATTATTTTTTCAAATAACTCAAGGCAACAAATATGTCTAATATACAATCCTCCTCCTATTTTCCCTACAACAACAATATAAAAGAGAGAGAATGACTGAACCAAGGTCATCCAGCTGTTTTTAATGGCTAAGGTGGGACTAGCAGTGGTAGGTTAACCGCCCTAAGTCTCTCGAGAGTGGGCGGCATACAAATCCTAATAAACAGTAAACAGGTTGCTACCGGTTTAGCCCGGTTTGGCCAAACCAGTAGTGGAATTCAGGCCTAGGTCACAGAACTGGCAGCAATCCAGGCCTGCTACACCCCTGAACCTGTTCCCTTGCTGCCACTTGGCTGCCACCATTTTGAATTTTAGTGACTGAGCATTCACAGTTTACTGCAAATTGTGTGTGTGCGTGTGTGTCCGTGTGCACGCACATTGCACATGGGTTGCAAACCGGTACTAACACTGGCAGCAACCCACCCCTAGGGACTAGGTCTCCCAATTTCTAGCCTGGTACCTTATTGAAAGCCATTCATTAAATATGGCACCGATGAAGAGATAATGGTTAGCGTTAGAGTGGTGGTGGATGAATATCAAAGTCAGAAAGCTTTCTTGAAATAAGCTTTCTTTGAGATGTTGTAGTATATGGGATTATTTTATTACTCTTCCACAGAGATATCCCAAAGGTGCTTTTTCAAGAGGCAACCAGACTTTCTGGTTGCTTCTTGAAAAAGCACCTTTGGGACAACCATGACCTGGATGACTGAGAATCTCCACAGATATCTTCCACAGAGAAAATTCAGAAGCCTACAGAAGCATTGATATGATGGTTTCTTTGGAAAACTACATGGCTTTCTTCTTATAATTGTAATGCCACTTTTAATTGTCTTGTTGTGTTTTCCTACTATTTTTTCCATTTTTTTCTCTTTATCTTACAAAAATCCATTAAGGAAGAAAAGATGTAATTCATCTATTTTTTAAAGGCCTATCAGTTAAAATATAATGTGCAGCTTGTTTTGGTACAACAATTTTGTGCAAGGGGCTATTAAAAATAGGTGTTTGAAGAATAATTATTCTTTAATACTGTATGGTGTATACATGTGAGTGTATGAGAATGAAAATAAAATATACTAAAAGTGTTAAAAAAAAAAAGAAAAGCCAGGCAGCACCATGTGAGCTGGCCCAAGATAGAAAACTAAGTGCCAGCTTTGAATGGAACCTGGCAGAAGCCGTTTCTCTATTCCTCAATTGCCACACAGAGAGGGGAAGGGGAGGAGGATGAAATGCATTGCTAGACACAAGAGAACTTTCTCATAGAAGCCATAGAAGTCACCTCTACAGGTGGTGGATAGAGACAGGGAGGAGTGCCTGGAGAGCCCCCCAATTAATCTAATTGGCCAACGTAACCTGTGACCTTCGGAGATGGAGTTATTTCCTATTATACTGAAACCACAGGAAACATTTAGAGATGGTTTTCCATTTGATTGTGCCAATATGATGTACCCAATAAAGAAGTTCTTAGAGGAAAAAAAATAGGTGTTTGAGACATACTGAGGAGCAATGTTGGATATGTAATTACCTTTTAGTTCATACCACCTTTCAATAACTTCTCAAGTCCACAAATAAGTAAAACAAAAATGCAATAAAACAATCATCAATAAAACTGCTAAACAAAATAGAATCAATTAAACAAAAATCAAAACTATTAAAATTCAGCTGATGGACAAATTGAAAAATCTACGTCTTTGACAAAGAAAAATCTTTATTATTCTATTGTGAAATGGATGTTCATTGTGAACTGGGCAGCTCTCAATACATCCATTTAAATACATCCATTTAAAATTCAGTAACAAGTGTGTACCAAAAAACAACAAAAACATGTTGCAGCATCTTAAACATTCAGTAGCATTAGCTTTTGTTGACTAAGCCCTTTATGGCAGTTAGACAAACATGCCATAATAAATCTGTTGAGAATTTTAGGGCCCAAAAGACCCTCTGTTGTTTCTGTTGCAACAAACTGACATAACTACTCTTCCGAAAGCATAAAAGTGTATGCTAGGAAAGGCTGTCCATGGAACACATTCAGGCAGGCCACGGATTTCCGTAAAAAATTCTCCCACTTCAGCCTGACCTCAGATTGCCCTTAAGAAGGCTCTGGAGGGGGGAACTAATGGGAATCCAATATCAGAAAATCCGGAATTTCTCTCCTCTTGATCTGAACTTCACTGCCCAAGAACAAGTTTCTTTGCCTTGAGTCTTTCCCACACTACTGTGGAGTCCATTAAGGTGCTTTGTAGCTTTGTTCCACATACTTGTAACAAGAGACAGAAGTGAGAACAATCCTACTATATCTGCACTTATTGTTATGCATGTTGTAGACTATCTTTCTTTAATGTAATGCTTTCCAGCTATTTTGGATTCCACAGACAAAGGCTAAGTATTTAGAAAAATGCTTAGACTTAAAATCCAGCATATCTGGAGGACACCAAGTTAAGGAAGACTATACTTGACCATGTAGAAAGCATTCCTGGCTCACCCTCCTTTCACATCACATTTGATCTCATTTTAAGAACCAGTGTGATATAGAAGTTAAAATGTTCAAAAGGACCGTGGAATCCCATTAGAGTGTGGAACTGACTGTAGGGCATTTTCTGTCCATTAGTCAGTCAGTCAGTCAGTCAGTCAGTCAGTCAGTCAGTCAGTCAGTCAGTCTGTCTGTCT
Organism: Thamnophis sirtalis; assembly: GCF_051295495.1. Lineage (NCBI taxonomy): Eukaryota > Metazoa > Chordata > Lepidosauria > Squamata > Natricidae > Thamnophis > Thamnophis sirtalis. The sequence continues at coordinate 99,131,564 of NW_028261384.1, forward strand.
GTCTGTCTTTCTTACCTACCTACCTACCTACCTACCTATCTACCTACCTACCTACCTACTTACTTACTTACTTACTTACTTACTTACTTGCTGGAATCAAATAAGGGACTATCTCCAGACCTATTGAGTTGAGCTCCCCAAGAAAATGGGATATAAATGAAATTAAACAAAATAGATAGGTCAGTAAATGCATGCTTCCGCTGCTTCTTTGTGTTGCTTGTCTTTTGTAACTATTTATACCTCTCAGTTCCGAGGCTTACTTTACACCTCACAGCATTTTTCTTTTTATGTTTTTAATGAACATTTCTAAATTAAGAGTTCCTAAATGTCTGAATTAAAACATTTCACTGTTACACCTGAAAAAGTTTGTTTGGAGTGTAAAACTTGGGCACAAAATAGACCTGATGTTATATGAATGAATGCATTAAATGACATCAGATTTTTCCCCCTTCCAACAATAGCAACTCCTGAGATGTGAGAGCATAGTGTTCAAGGCTAATGGCCAATGTTCTCCTTCCCCCATGTCACATCTCTAGTAAAAATCACACTCCCCCACTATGATTTAACTGTGGGAGGGAAATTTCCATTGATATCAGTGGGTACCTTCTTTCATGCTAAATATTTAGTTATTTGAAGGGCAGAATTTTAAAAAACCTCCCATTTTTCTTCATCCTTTTGAATTTGTTTTTCATTTGTGTTTTCTCATCCGCTTAATGAAAAGACATGGTAGAAGTTTATTAATCAGGAAAGAAGTGAAACATGATATCATGCAATGATGCAGCAAAGAGTTTCCTCTTTGTCAGTGATTTTTGTCCACAATAGCATTTCTCTACTTTCTTTATTATTATTTTTTCACATATTAAGAGATTATTTTGTGAAAGACAAAATAAAAGTAGAATTGTAAATGAGTGCTGGCAAAGACTGGAGAATTTTTAAAATTCTTTTTCAGCTATGAATTTCTAGATGACTTTGGGCAAGGCAGATTGTTATAAAGTAAAATCATTAACTCATAGCTAGAACCATGAAGTAAAATTGACAACATTTTAGCCAATTCCATACCCTCTTCTCTGTATGAGAAGATCATTTTCAGGGAATTGATTAAGCTTGTCAGTAGGATGATAGTTGGACAGACACTTAGGCAGTACAATGTATGTGGGAGTATATTGTATATGACATACTTTTGTATATGCAGTAGAGTGATGAATGGTGGTATGGGGGGAAGAGAGATTACAGCTTGGAGCCAGAGCTGAATTTAGATGTAGCGAGGTCCTAAGCTAAGGAATGCTCTAGCGACCCTATTTGGCAAATGCAACAGAGAATAAGGCTGTGTGACATCTAAAATTGGCAAGAATGGCAAATAGGATGCATAATAAATCCATCTCAAAAAGAGGAAGGGTCATCTTTCAACAGAAGGTATTGATGCATGCAGAAGTGTATCTTAATATTGAGATTCACGTAAGTCCTGTAGAAGAACTTAGTTTACTTTCATGGATATAACAACAGTATAACAAATGAAAACAATCTAAAATTTTTGAGAAGTCTCTTCAGATTGTGAGTGCCTAAACCTGCTCAGTTTATGCTTAAATCTGGCTCCGCTTAGAGCCATGTTCTTTGGCTTCATTGAAAGACCTCCGATCGACCCCTCTCCAAATAATGCTCTACATAAACCCTGCCTTTGAGGGACTGATGGAACATACTTTAACATTGATAGAAGTGAATGTTGTAGCTCAGAGTTGAACTGTGGGATCCCTGGTGCTCTCTGGCAAAAATACCTCCTCACCCAGCAATCAACACCCAGTTGAATACAGATTAACACCGAGATCAGCACTAGACCAACAATCAAGAAGCAAACAGTACCCCAAATCAAGAAACCACTAATTCAGACAAACAAGCTAAACAACAGCCCAATCAAGGAACCACCACTTTCTTTAACACTGACAAGGCAAGCCGTAGTGTAAAGAAACAGAGCTGTGAAAGAAGATAAACACAGTTATGTTGAAAATAGAACTTTCAAAGAGACAGAAAACAGACATTTTTGGAACAGCAGAAAGATAGTAATATTGCAAGCTTAGTAACATTGAGCCTGCCACTTCAAACAAAAAAAGCAAACAAACGAATAATGTGCCATAGTAGAATCTGCTATTTTCAGTATGCAGATAGATTTAGAATAATGGTTAAATCCTAGGCAAAATTGCCTAAGATGTATAACTTTGTTATGAAGTAGGATGATATGCCTAACTGTGTCCTCTGTAATTTTTTACACATAACATTTCAACGAAAAGAACACTTAGCATGAAGATGATTTTATTATTAAAGAAACCTTATTCTTCAGTGCAGTCAAGCAGATCTCCAATATTTTCTACTGTCCTGTTGAATTGGAGAGGGTGCTTGACCCTTCCTTCTCCCCCATATGATGGAGGTAAAGAGGTTGTTTTTTCTGTGCCAATTTGTGAGCCTTAGTCTCACTAGTACTTATTGCAGCTCTAGCTAAAGTTCTCTATTAGAGCAAGTGGATATTTTTGCAAATGGCTATTTTGACACTGAGCTAGTGCTATTCTTAGGAGATGAAATCAACAAGCTAGAAATAGGATCTTGTGGATTTTGTGACATTCAAACATTTGCAAAGTATGTAAAATCACTGACAATATATTGAATAGATTTGAAGTTATAGTAATTGTTGCAATAATCTGCTTGGTCAAGTTCTGTGGTTATCATTTATAGCTAGTTGCACTACATGTACATAGACACATTTATTGCACAAACATTACATTAAATCATGGTTTTATTAACTGTGATTAATTGAATAAACCATAATTGGTATGGCTCATTTATCACTATTATTATTTAAAAAATTGCAAATTACAGTAGCAAGATGCACAGGACACAAACAACCATAAAACTGCTTCCACCTGGTCTCACAGCAGGCCTGGTTGATAAAGATACTAGAATGGTTCATGCAAACACAAAGAGGGATTGGGGGAGGGGGCAGAAAGGAGAGAAAGAGGGAGCTATTAAATAAATTCAAATTTGAATAATAAATAAATAAAATAATAAATTTAAAAAGATTTAGGCAGAAACCCTAAAATCTTGGGAGCTTGGGGAATCTTGTATTTTTAAAGGCTATAGGCATCACCTGAAGTCAAGGGTCACAGTATTTGCAAGCACAATACTGCAAACCCTGAGCCTATATCCATGATGCGAACCTATGGCATGCATGTCACTGATGGCACCAGAACCATATTTGCTGGCACACCAGTCATCAGTTCTGGCATGCCAGCTGATTTTCAGCCTTCTGGAGGGCCGGGGGAGGCTATTTTTGCCTCCCCAGGCTTCAGGAAAGCCTCCGGAGCCTGTGAGGCCATGCGCACATGCGTGGGTGGGTGGCCATGGGTACATGCGCAGGTGGGTGGGGAGGATTGAATTGGTGTGGGCACATGTGCATGCATGATAGCATGCAAGCACACAATTTTGGCATGCCATAAGAAAAAGGTTCACCATCATTGAATGTCTTTCAACCTTTCACGCATGATATGGAGGTCCACATTAAAGAAAACGTTGGGAACTGTTCACTTAGTGCTGTCTGGGAACTAGATCATACACTGTTGAAACTGCTTTATTTGAAAGCTACTAACTCATAATTTTTTATTCAGGTTATTAAAGCAAACAATCAAAAATTTACCTTTCTTAAAGTTGCAGTCCTGTTTTGCATAAGCTGAGCCAATGGACGCCAGGGAGGATTCTATTCAGTATGCATTTTTAAGTAAATCAATATAACTATTACTTTCTATTTTAACAAACAGATCATAAAACAGTGATTCTGGCTATTGCTTTTCTGTGTATTTTTCTATAACTGGGTAAGGAAATGTCAAAAATGGACTCAATAAAGTCCTGAATCAGTGGAAAAAAATTGCTTTGACTATTTCTTAAGAATCATTATCTGTAATGTGATGAATAAAAATATATGTGCTATATCAGTTAAAAGTATGAAGAATATCAGGACTTGGCAAGAATTGCACAAGCAGAATGGCTCAAGGACCAATATTGTTCCCCAACATCTTTGAAATTCAACAGCAATATTATTATTTTTACTAATATTTTATTATTATTTTATTGATTGATTGATGGGGAAATGTTGACCTATTATTCAGATTTAAAAAAAAGATTTTAAGGGAGAGCCATTGACACTGCAAGCTTTTATTCCCCATCTTTAAAACCAGCATTTTTCTTGCACATAGTTTTGTTCTAAGAAGCTATTTTTTCTCATCATTACCCCTATTCTCCCTCCCCCTCTGTCATTTTCAATAAAATAGATCAGAAATTTTAGCTACTTCTCTTAACATACCGAGATTAGTAAGCAGTGATTTAGTATGTCTGCCAGTAGTCTGCCAATTATTTAATAAAATACAGTCTAGCAACATGTGTGAACAGATTATTGTTTCTTAGACTTGCTGGAGATGCTTGATCACAACTTCTGTTCTTCATGCACCCCAAAGACATAAATTGATCATGCAAACATGACTCTGTGTCCCTGTGGACTGGTCTCTTTCCATATTACTGTCCTTGTACAGGGCAAGGAGGTCATAATATTATTGCTGTCAGGAAATCCTGCTTTAGAAATAATGCTGAAGTGTGGTCCTAGGACCCCCAGGGTTTGCAGACCACCTGAGTCTGCAAAATCAAAATTATTTACCAATCTATGTGGGAAATGAATAAAAAGGTAAAATCCCATCAGGCAATCATCAGAAGTGGTAGTGGAAGCAAATGCACCACTTTTAATTTTTAATATAGTAAATATTGATCAATATATCCCACATAAAGTTCTAATTTTTAAAAATAGGAAGGGATTTCAAGATAAAAGAAAGTTTAAGAAACACTGTTAAATATAATAGCAAATCTAGAAGAAAAATGTTGTTCTTGGCAGCCTGAATAGTTGTTTCTTTTAGCCAATTAAAGTATAATTATATTTTTTCATTATATTTTGAATAACATTTTGTGCTGCTGCAGGGGCATCATAATTTTTTAGGGAAAATGATCTAGCCTGTGGACTGACACCTGATTTGAAACATTCCTCAGGTTTCTATTAAGTTGAATGGTATAATTAGTAGCCATGTTTTCCAAGGTTGCAAAAATAGGTGTTAATTATTCACAATCTAACACATTTCCTTATTTCTTTAGATTTAAAAACTCCGTGAAACTGTGATGGGCATAGAAATGCCTTATTTGATAAAGAGTGAGTTTTATGCATTGCACTAAGGTAGAGATGGGGAACTATGGCCCTTTTATGACTTGTGGACTTCAACTCCATTCTGGGAGTTGAAGTCCACAAGTCATAAAAGGGCCTTAGTTTTCCACCCCTGCACTAAGGGATGGCTATATAAACTGTGGGTCACTGATCCCCCCCTTCAGTTACTCACTGCCAATAGATTTCCATGTCACCTGCTTCTCTCTGTTTTTCCTGTCACCACCGTAGTATGTAATGTTCATAAGGACAGTTCTGAATATATGGAGCACTGGGTTGGATTCAGATACCATGATAAATCTTAAACTAGAGTGATTGCATAGGTTGTGTGTTTACATAACCATGTTATATATAAGCTAACACAGTAAATGATATGATCTTTGATAGTGATGCACTTCTGTCTTCTATAAGTATATTATTTTTAAATACACATGGTGAGAAAAGAAAAGGCCCCACAACTATCCAGATAAAACTTACAAATCCTGATTACCAATGTCTCAAAAAGATGGTTATCATGACATTCTGAGAGAACAGCGGAATATTTCATAAAGCCACCTAATTCCATTTTTTTTCATTGTATATGACTTTATTTGTAGATCACAATTAATTACATGGAAATTACAAACAAATACACACACACACACACACACACACACACACTAGAATTTTAGAATCAAAGAAGAAAACAGGATCATCTTCATATTTTGCTATTAACAGCATTCTCCAAGGCTTTGGAAACTTGGTCCACATTTAGATTATTCAGTGACATACTCTTTTCTAGACCAAAGGCATATCTAGTCCAAAGCATAGGATGAACATTGGAGCACTCTCTAATCAAGATGGGGAAGTTTGGACATTCATTGAACAGCACTATGTTCAATGAAATCTCAGACTCCCTGACTAGCCGCCAAGTACTGGCAAAGGTGGGTCCGAATTTCTTTGAGATTCTGGGCAAGGCTGCCCCCAACAGCTTGCGGCGGCCGCCATGATGACCGCCAGCCCCAAAGGTCCCGCGGGAAGTGGGCCCACCTAACTCCATTTTAATTTAGTTTATTAGCATGTTGTATGAACCTTGTATGGAAGGTGGGAACCTTGGCAGGGATCTTGATTTGTTGCTGGAGGAGAGGGTGCTGAGCCAGTGGGGAGATGATGTTGGGGTTCTGCAGCTTGACAAAAGGCGGAGAAGGGGGAAAGCTCTTCTGCTGCTGAGCAACCAGAGAGAACACTTTGACTTGGGGGGTCGGCACCAGGGTTTGAGGTCTGAGGACATTGCTGTAGTGCCCAGGCCAGGCTGTGGTGTTTTGGGTTGGGCATCCAGATGCTTGGAAGGAGGACTCTGGCAAGGGAGTTCTTTGTAAGGAGGAGCCTCGATTTTTTTCTCTGGAGGAGATTGACCCAGCGCCAATGCCTGTTCGGCCAAGAAGTTGAGTGGCGACTTCACGGAGCCTCCTGCGGCATGACATAAATTTCCTTCCTTTCTTCTTCCCTTCCTCCCTTCCTTTCTTCCTCTCTCCCTCCCTCCAATCCTAGAAAGAATTCACTAAGTATTTTACATTTTGTTAAAATAACCTGAAAAAATAATTAATTTCATATTAATATACCAGACATCTTTTCAATCTTTTTACTTTGTTTCCTTTTGCATTGCAGCATCCATCAGAAGCTGGTTTCATACTTCTAGACTTGTCTCAAAGGTGCTTTAAAAAAAGCCTGGATGACTGAGAATCACCATATACATACTTATATGACTTACTTAACTGTCTTTGGATGGATATACTCTAAACATTACTATCAGACTAGCTTAATCTGACATATTTAACTCCAGACCCATTTACATTTTCAGTTATCAGAGTAGTGTCATAGCAGAGGTATTGATGTTTCATATTCTTCAAATAAATCTTATTCAATATATATTCAAAATAAAAAAAGTTGCTGCCAAACTAGAACCAATCTGTTTTGCCATGTTCTGTCCAAACAGTGGTTTCCTATTCTGTTTATAGGTTTTGCCTGAGGCCAGTGAGATATTTTGAAATTCTCATTTTCCAATGGACATTATACAATTGACAAAATCAAAGGCCTTTCTGCAATCAACAAAACATATATTTATTTCTTTTTTGGTATCCCTTGGTTTTCTCAATTATCTAACGTATATCAGTGATAATATTACTTGTTCCTCAGCCTTTTCTAAAACCAATTTGATTATCGGGCATCTCCCTTTCCATGTAATACTCTAATCTGAAACATTATTTTGCTAGTGGGAAAATAAAGGACATTTTGTGATAAACTACATACTCAAATTAATTTTCTTTGGTATGGCATTTTGATTGATTTGTCGGCCACTGGATTGTTCTCTAGATTTGCTAGTGTGGTTTGATTACAACATTTACTTATTCTTCTTCTGTAGTTTGCCCTATTTCTGATTTGACAATGATCAGAATGCTGATCTAAGATCCTTGTTCATCATTAGAGTTTCTTTAAAATAGGTAATATCTTCTAAGGTATTGTAACGGTATATGGGAATGACCCAGGGGTGAAATGCTACCGGTTTGGACCAGTTCACCTGAACCTGTAGCAAAGATACTAGCTGTTTGCCCAAACTGGTAGTAAAAAAAATGCTGCTGGTTCAGGTGAACTGTTTTTTCGGAAGATTAGCTGTGCTGATTTATGTTAACTAGAAAGCAGGAAATTCTGCTTTCTAGTTAACATAATTTCCTGCTTTCTAGCTAATCTAAATTGCATGGCCCAGCGGATTCTCCCCCTTGCTGTTCGCTTACCTTGCTGTTAGCTTACTTGCTTGCTAGGTGCGCTCGGTAGCAGGCTCCGCCCACCCACATGGATGTCATTTTGACACTGCACATGCGTGGAAGGGCCTGCCTTCCATGCGCACTCACATTGGTACCCATCAGGAGCAAAGGTAAATGGATTTTACCCCTGGAATGACCTTGTGAGACAGGGAAAGGTCCAGTTCAAGATAATAATTCAGTAAGAGGTAGCTTAGCTTGAAGCAGAAACATGGACATGGCAAAAGTCTCAGTAGGACCCTCCTTAATTTCTTGGGCTATAAAGGCAGGTGAGAAATGTGCTTTCAACTTGGAAGGTTCTGTTACTATAACTGTAAAAAAGAATTAGTTCATCTGCATGTACTTCATGTCTGGACTACCTTCTAATTTACCTTCTAAAAGTTCAGCAAACTCTTTCCTTGTTTGATATTTTTTGAAATGGTTATATCAATGAAGAAATAATTGGGTTGGCAGAAACTCATGAGTCATTCCCTGCTTTATTTCTTTTTCTAAGGCTATACTGTCTATGTTTTTCTCCTTACTATTTCCTACTTGTAAATCCAGTGTTATACCCTCAATACATCTTGTTTGCATATTCTGCCAATTTCAGATTGAATTTAGCCATGAAAGTTGTCAACCTCTTCTTCAGCTTCAATGATTGGACTATCAACCTGGATATCCATCATATTAAAGGGTTGTCCATGAAGTTTAACTGTTATTACTAGTCATTGATTGCACTGTGCCTGAGTCCTGTCTTTGATATCCTTCCTGACTATGAAAGGAATGGGTTTTTTGGGACCTTAGTAAACTGTATGAACTGACTGAAAACGTCTGATTTCAGTCCAATTTGCTGGTGCCTAAGGAATAAGTGTATAATCAATTCACTTTATATTTCACGTCTTGACTTTTCTTATGTTCATTTTCCTTATATTTTATATCCACAATCTATTTCTATTGGTTCACATTTTTTAACTTCATAGAAGCAATATCAACTAGACATCCCAAAGGCTTTAATCTAGATGCATCATAAATACTATTAATATTCTGAAAGACCTCAGCTCTTCCTCACTATCACATTGAATGCCATTCACATTGAGGGGCCCATTAATCAGCACAATGTCATCAATCACTTTCCCTCTCTTGCTCTCTCTTTTTAATCTGTGCGGTTTTCTTAGTAAAATACAATCGTGGTTTACTTTTGCCTTTCCCCACATTATAGCATTGTCACTAAAGCAATCATCTATCTACAAATCTCCAATACCTTTTTATATCACCACTATGATTATAGAGGCTGTTTATTTCAGCGGGGAAGTTGAGATGACGGGTGAGACAATTCTTTATATCTGGCTAGCTTATGAGGCTTATGAATCCCCTCCCCATTGGTATGAGTAAAAATATTTGGGATAGAAATGTGGGTGTTTGAGGGCCTAGAAAACTGAATAATTGCTCCCTTTGAAGAAGCAGGTATTAAAGTCCAGTGTTTCTGTTTTAAGAAATTATGTATTTCTTTACTTCAGAAGTAAAGAAATAGTAGTACTATTGTACTGTAGTACTCCTTATAACCTCCTTTCCTATAACTAATCTGAATTTTGTTTGTGTTTTTTTCAGTTTTTTCTTTCTGTATTTGCTGTTTCAGAAAATTTGTCTGTCTTTGTCAACTTCCTACCTCTTCTGCAGAGAAGGGGTACTTGGGCCGTCATCCTCTATTAAGGTCTTTTGACCATTTATGTTTTAATTTTAGCTCCTTTGGAGCAGTTTTGATGTCTTTGTGATCCCCCCAGTACTTGTCTTGCTGTTATTGTCTTGTCTTTTTCAAGGATGACGGCCTTTTCTGCCCCTATTCCCACAAACATTTTCTCCCTTTAATCCTAGAAATTTCCTGGAAATCACTTTGGGGTCAAAAGTGAGGAACCCTTTGTTCCTCAATTTCTAATCTGTTTTGGCCAAAACCTAAAATCTGCAAAAACCTAAAATCTGCCCATGACTTTAAAAGTCAGAAATGTATTTGACTTTGTGCAGAAGCTGCCTCTGCATCTTGGAATGAGAATGAAAAATCAAATATTTTTGGGTGAGATAGTTGGTTACTTACCAAAATGAAAATCACGTGAGCAGCTAGTTGGCCTTATTTCTGGCTTGCCCTATCCAGAATTGGGAGTGAGGGTCTAATATAATGGAAACTCGATTTAAGCCCATGATTGATTTTTCATCTCTTACCCTTACTAAATTTCTCCCATCAAACATCCCTAATTCCTTTTCTTTACTATTGAGATAAGTGGAAAGACACCCTGACTCCCTCTCTGCTTTCCTTCCCTCCTCCAAAATTTGCGTAGATCCTGAGAGGACTAGCGCCCACATGATCTCAGCAGATGATGCAGAATATCCACGGGAATACCGCACCCTGGGCAACGGCACACGTCGCTTCTCCAACGTAGGGTTGGTGCACACCTCAGAACGTCGTCATACTGTCATTGCTGCCCAGAGTCTAGAAGCCCTCACGGGGCTCCAGAAGTCTGAGATGGAACGCAAGAGGGATGCATTCATGGACCACTTAAAGAACAAATACCCACAGCATGCCTTAGCAATTCGAGGACAACAGGACAGGATCCGGGATCAGGTAAGAGCAGCTTTTCTCTATCACAAAATTACTTTTCTCTTGACAACAATAGGACTTAATCCAGTCCAGACAGATTTGCAAATAATGTTTTCCTAGTGTTTCTCGACAATTTTAAAATGTGTGGACCTCAGTTCCCAGAATTCCCAAGGCTGCATGCCAAGACTAAGAAACATTGTCCTAGACCAGACCAAACCGGAAATGTTATCTGGATGCTTTCTTGTATATACAGCGTTCCTCTTTCCTTAAAACCCAAGTTTATTGAGATGTGCTTCTGACAATGATGTGAAATGATGTTTTTTTTTTAACCCAATGATTAAGGTTCCAGTCGCTTCACTTCCACACGTTATCTATATACAGGCAGTCCTCGACTTACAAAAGTTCATTTAGTGGCCAATCGAAGTTACAATGGCACTGAAAAAAGTGATTTAAGATCATTTTTCATGCTTATGACCATTGAAGCATTCCCATGGTCATGTGATTTACATTTGGATGCTTGACAACTGACTCACTTTTATAACAATTGCAGTGTCTCGGGGTCACGTGATCTCCTTTTAGATCCTCTGACAAGCAAAGTCAATGGGGAAACCAGATTCACTTAACAACTGTGTTACTAGTTTAACAACTACAGTGATTCACTTAACAAATGTGGCATGAAAGTCATAAAATATGACAAAATTCACTTAACAAATTTATCACTTGACAACATAAAAGTCAAGCTCAGCTCAATTGTGGTTGTAAATTGAGGACTAACTGTATTACAAATTTAAGTATATTACAGGTTAGTGTATTCTTAAGAACATATATCATAATTTAATAAAGGCATTGTCAATATTTAATAATTTTGAAGTATCATGAAATTATGATTTCCCAGATTTTTTTTAAAAAAGAAATTACTGAGACTGATTATTTCAGAAATTTTCAAACTGGAAGTATTAGGTATATTTCCTCATTTTAGTCTTTATTTGGAACATTTTATGTTCCACGATTATTATTTTTGATTTTTAATCACACTATTGTTATACCTTTGCTAATAGTTGCAAAGGGTTTTTTTCTCACCATGGGCCAAGAGCAAATTGGGGGCTAAGACACATTTTCCCCAATGTTCTCCAGGTTTAAAGAAAAATTGGTCTTTGCAGTCAGAACTGCAGAGGTAATCCTTTAGCTCAATAGATTATCCTAAATTTGAAACTAGATTCTAAATACTGAAATGTAAAATTTTAAGATGTTTTTTAAGATATTCTATCATATGTTTTATTTGGAGATGATTTAGTAAGGACTCCAGTTTCAGTTAACTTTGGGGAAGTTTTCTCATGATTCCAGTAGTAATATTTTTTCCCTTTATGGAGATTCTCCCTCTTTCAGGAATTGGTCTCTGTGTTCTTAAATGTCCAAATCCATGTACTGCAAGGTGATCTTTAAAAATGATAATCCTTTTGGCCTTTCATGTTCATGTTTAACTAAGATTAAATTAGGCTATTGGAAGATTAAATTTAGAAGATTAAATTGGGCAATTCTGTTCTGGATTCACACAACTTTTGGCAAGATTTACAACTGATTTACAAGATTTATGTTTGGGAATAATTTGTTTTTCAAATTTCTAGGCCAAGGGATCTCTAAAACTTGCTTTGCCCTCTTAACAATTATCAAAATTACTTCCCTAATTGCTTTTGTTCTAGGATTTATAGTTTGATTGTGTTCTAGAGAAAACAAATATTTTGTGGATGAAGATTAACAGGCTATGGAAAGCTAGGAAACCCACCTAAATCCTTGCTTCCTATCTATCTAAGCCCAGTGCCAGCTGCCCTGGTTCAGCAGGGAGCCATAAGGAAATTGGTTCATATACAATAAGGTTTGGTATAACAGTTCCACAGACCAGTACAGGTCCATGATGTGCAAATGGTGGGTGAACACACAAAGCTTCATTTGCACATGCGCAAGATTTAGATTGCATGATCGAAAATCATCTCCCCTGTCACTGCTCCCATTGCCACAACTAGTCTGTGGAATCAGAAAAGTTGAAAACCACTGTGGTATAGTCAAGGAAAGATCAAGGGACTAAAGGAACATGGAGAGCGCACTGCAGTTTGCCAATTGAATTTACCCTTAGCATTGTTCATCAAGTAGCTGTGGCCCATTGATTATTTTAAAAGGTGATTGGACCTGACTACCTTGTGGCTCCATTTCTGTTTGTAGGTCTAAAAAAAAAACTATGGTCATTTCTGAAACTCAAATTCTTGTGTGGGCGCGGCTCAGATGAAGCCATAAAAGAGTCATCCTTTAAATCAGCCTTTTGCAATCTGAACATCATTCAGATAAATTGATTTCAATTTCTAAAAATCTTGGGAATTGCAATAGTGGGTTATAGAAATTTGATCTAGTTTATAGATCTCGTGATTAATTGAATGGGTTACTGCAGAGTGGTATGATCTGTGGTTTACTGTATCTGTTCTGTTAAAGGACTTATTGATCTATAGGACATGATTCTGATTGCTTTTGACAATCAGAAAACAATCTAGAGCAATATTTAATACACACCTAACTAAAAATTTGTTTCTAAAAAAAACACCAAAATACATAAAAGGATGGCTAAATGAATGGGTTTATCTTGTTGAAACAGTCATAAAAGATCTAAAACAGAGTCATTGTGGTATTGTAATTTAAAGTGTTAGAGTAAAATGGGAGAAAATGAACTTCACTTTTGCCTTCAGGCCTCAAAACTCACAGGATCACCTTGGGCTAGTTGCTCTCTCTCAGATCAATCTGCCTCACAGAGTTGCCTTTATGGGGACAAAATAAAGGGAGATCCCCCATGTAAACTGCCTACAGTTCTTGGAAGATGGACATCTAACAAATAAATATAAATGAAACCACTGACATTTGGATTCAAATGTAAACATTCTATTTAAGAGATTAGGAACAAAATTTATCTTTAACAAAATTGTACATATGCTTTCTATAATGCCCTTCATGCACACATAGCTTTATTCAATGTGTATTCTGGGACTACTGCAGAAATTCAATGTAGAAGTAGTTTTGCTTTGATTTTTTGAAGATGGAGAAAATCATTAAAATTATGGAAGAAAGAGTGGGATAATTGCTGGGAAAAATTATAGCACAGGTCAACCAAAAGGCTGCTTATATGCCTTCATGGGGCTTATGAGGGCATGTAGAGGCACCGTGGCTGAATAACCTTAATGAGACTAAAGATGGCCCCTGCTTCAGTGGTTCGAATTCTAGCATTGTGTGTCAGGTTGAACTTCCATCACTTGCCTCAGCTGATTTCTATCTAATAGTTCGAAAGCATTTTCTATGCGAGTAGATAAATAAGTACTACTTTGGTGGAAACGCGAGTTTGTGCTCTGTGCAGGCAGTTAGATTCCTGCTGGCTCTGAACCTTCCCAGTTGCAGGGCCCATTTACAAGGCAGCCCCAGAAAGGGAGGAAACCTAGGATGATGCTGCGGAAAAAGCTGCTCATCTTTTTTTCTGGTGCAAAGCCAGCTGGCCCTCCTCTGGCGTACCTTGGGAAGCACACAGACGTGCTCTACAACAGAGCTGGCAAATTGGCAGCCTAACTACTTCTCTGCAATAGCATTGTGGTCTCCTAGACAATAATGATAAATAGTAATGAATGCATGTGGTAAATGAATAAACATATATTGAGAATATAATACTAATGTTTTTAAATGGATGGTTTGCTATTCTTTAGTGTTCTATTTACATTATCATTTGTTAGGCTTAATTGAAGCACACGGCATTTGTATTTATTTTTAAAGAAATTGGTAAAGAAGACATTTTTGTAAGATATAGGGTGTTCGAAGTGACCTTAAGCTTTGGGAAACCTATTGAATAAAAGCAAGGAATACCTCAGAATATAATAAAGATGTTCTGGATTTGATCTCAGGGATATCTAATTCTATTTCCACAGTGGTGATATCGTTGGAAAGCTTTCAAAAATAATAGTGCAATAGCACTTTTCTGCTCATGTTGCCTAGCAACTGGTTTGAGTGACATAGTGCCTCTAATATTGGAGATAATATATAGCTATCAGAGTAAGTTGTGATGGGTGTGTACATATTACAACTGAGCATCATTTGATGTTAAGATCAATGTGAGAACATATTTTCAAATCCAAAGATCAATACCAGAAAATATGGTAAAATTTTAAAACATCTAGATAAGTACCTTTTGTTAAAGAACAATTCTTCTAATCTTTGTGAGTTACAAGAGCCAAACTGCTGTTTGATTTTCAGATCGGAAGTGGGTGGACATCATACATTTGGGTGGATTGTTAAGATCGCAAGAGTTCCTCTCAATATTACACAAGTTGGGACTCTTAAGCTCTTTCATTATTCAAAGTATGAATCTCCTGATATATGCATTGTAATGGACTTTCAGAATAACCTTGGAAGAGAGGAGGAAGACAGTCAAACAAGAGATATCAGAAGAAGAAGAAACAAGGGTGGAAAAAGTCTCTCAGAAGAGATCCTCTGTAGTTCTCTAGCTTGGAAAGACAAGGGAGGGGAGAAATGCTTTCAGATGTGCAATATTATTTCACTGTAACCATACAATAAAGGTGATGTTAATACTCATGTTGTTGGTTTTTTCCTCTGGGCTACTGCGAAAGGCTGACATGGACTAACATCCACACATCTCTATGTTGAACTTCAGGATGAAATACGTTATATACTGTGACTTTTTGACTGTTTTGCCTCATTTGTCCCATTTCTGGCTTCCTTATATTTGAAAGGGGGGGAGATAGTGGAGCATGAGAGGAGGGGTCTAAATTAGGTCAGAATCATATTGCTCTTTCGCTTTGTTTTGTTTTCAACATGTCCCCCCCCCCTTTCCCTAGTTATTTCCAAGAATATTCCTTGCCAACCATACAATGCTTTAATTATTCATGATTGGAAAAATGTACAAGCATCATGTGGGAGATTTTATGAAAATTCTTCTGAGTGGAAAATATCAAGTAGGGGACAATTTATCAGGAAGTGAGGCTGGAAGAAATGATTAAATTCCTTCTTTCAGAACCCCAACTTCATTTACTTCTACCCTGTCTATGGCTGTGTTTTTAAGCTTTCAAAATATGTGAATGAGCTCCCATATCACTGAGTTTCTTGGCTTTGGCTAACATTAGTTTGTTCTTATTTGGGTAGCTTCCCAAGTTTAATACATATTTTTATGCCTGTCTAGTTATCTTACAATTTGCAACAGCCCTCTGACATTTCTTCCTGATTCACTTTGGATAAAGTGTTTAGTTTAAGATGTCTCCCTTGAAGATCTATCCCATGATTCTGTTTGACTCCAGTCCTAATCCTGCTGGGACTCATCAATTTTGAGGAAGAGCTTATAGTAAGGAGTAACAAACTGAAACTGTGAACTTGGTTGAGAGAGACCACTTGGGATTATTATAATGAAATCCTTTTAGTTGCTGCTTGTGTTTATAATTGCTGGGAGTGACACAAGTGGGACTGGTTCACCTTGAAGGTCCTTTTTTGAATTTTCAAGTAATCTGAATTCTGAGCTAGACATCTGTCAAAGTCTGATATATCTTCAAAAGCATAAAAGTAGATTCAATTTAAGAAAAGTTGAGCTTTATTGGGCTATAGATTACATACCAAGCTGTAACTTGTTTAACAATATTGAATAAACTACAATTGATAGGATTCACAAATTATGCTACAAACCATTGCTTTAGAATCTGTAATGTCTGGGTTAATACTGTATATTTACACTAAGCTAAAATCGAAGATATCTCACTGGGGCATTCCATTTAAAATCCAACCCATAACTCTACAGAATGTTTCTGAATTTAATCTCACAGGATGTGTGTGTTAAGATTGTGATCTAGCTTCAGACCTTCTCTGGAGTCAACTCATGAAATTTCTAATTGTCTAAAATGACTTCAACTCTGAGGGATTTTGCCTAGATATGGATGATCCTGGGAAATAGACTTTTCATTTATTCATGTTTTTCAGAAAGCAAAGGTAGGTCTGAAAATAGTCATATCAATGTTTATCTATCATCTGTCTGTCCATCTGTCTGTCTGTCTATCCATCCATCCATCCATCCATCCGTCCGTCCATCCATCCAGACACACATACACACACATAGCCTTAACCTTTTAGAGGAAACGTAGAATATAAGTCTCATGACTTGAATGAAGGAATAAATCGTCATATGATTTCCCATAGATTCTGGGTAGATTTTAGTGCTCTGTCTAACTCTTCTGATCTGTGCAATAACTAACAGAGGAGATCTATATATCTCCATAATGAAGAATAGAATCAGAATTTATGTTGTGTTGTTGTAAGATGAAAGAATCTTAAGTTGAAGGAATCGAGAAACAAGCATAAAAATAAACAATCCAATATAATATGCTTAAATATGGCCCTAGTGGAACTTTTATTACTAAGAATCCATGTTCTTAAATATATTTGTATGATTGTATCATTCTGTAAGTTTAGCGTCAATAAAGACACAAGAGAAGGAGAAACTGGAGAAAAAGAAGCGAAAGAACCGATTTTTAGTGGTGTATTGATGTTGTAATAACCAATAATGGTGTAGTTGTGATTTAGTAGCTGTTGTAATATGGCCAGAATTTCTTCGTCTTTTATTGATTATATAAAAGGAAGAGTTGGTTTAAAAAAGCAAGAATCCAATATTGGAAGCCCTCCCATAGTTGGAAGAAAAGCAAAGAAATACATAGAGTACAGAATAATAGAATAGGAAGGGGCCTTGGAAAACCTCTAGTCCAACCCCCAGCTTAAGCAGGAGATTCTTTACCATTCCAGACAAGTGTATGTCTCAGAGATTTTTTGAAAATCTCCAGTGATGTAGCACCCCATTTTTGAAGCAAGCCATTCCACTGATTTGTTGTTCTATTTGTCAGGAAAGATCTCAGAGATCTTGTTTGGATCTCTGTTTTATGATCTGTAACTTCTTTTCCTGTCTTCAAGTACTTTGGAGAGTAGGTTGACTGCCTCTTCTCTGTGATCACTCCTGGAAGACTGCTATCATATCACCCAGAGTTAAATTCCTCAATTGTCCATCATATGACCTGTCTTTCAGATCCCATATCATCTGTTGTGGCTCTTCTCTGCATTCTTTCACATTTTTGTATTGTGGTGACCAGAACTTGGTGTAGTATTCCAAGTGTGGTCTTACCACTGCAGTTTAAAGTGGTACTAATATTTCATGTGAACTTGAAACTATTCCTCTGTTGATACAACCTTGGACCTCATTAATTCTGTTGGTAGATGCAGAACACTGCTGGCTCATACTTAAGTGGTGGTCTAATAGGAAACCTAGATCCCTCTCACAGCTACTACTGGTGAGCCAGGAACCACCTATTCTATACCTGTGCATTTGATTTTTCTTGCTGATGTATAGGAACTTTCTTTTCTCATTACGGAATTGCATTGGGGGGGGGCAGAATCCAGTATTCAAGTGACATGCTTGATTATAAACCTCAAGATGTTTGTAAGATAGTATTTTTATTTCCCCATATTTCCCATACCTTTAATCCGAGTGCTGGACAATTAAGTGAATTCATACAATGTATGATTAAAGACATGATATCTCAGTAGTATCTCTTAAGGATTCAGAATGGTAAGCCTAACAAAAATCAGCTGGTGGGATTTAAAATTAGTGTCCTGTGCATGATCATTAGCTGAAATTTATAGCTAAACCTGCCCATGTGACACTGTGAAGTAAGATGAAAAGTTTTTCAGAGGGATCCATAATGCCTCTGTTTCTCTTTTCTGTTTTTTTTTTTTAGATCTAATTGGCTTTTTTTCTGAACTGATGTAATGCATATTATCATGATATTATATAAATTGCACATTTCCTTAAAGCAAAATATTCATTTTTGAGGACAAAATGTTCTTTCTTTTTGTACGTTGTCATGATAACAAAAATGTTCAGTAAAAAGTTATACTTTGAAAAAAGATAATGAACAAATATGCAAAGCCATGATGATAGACTGTCATCATTATCTGTCTTCATTATTGGTTTCCACCCTAAAGCAAACATTGGATGAATTCACACAACATATGGAGCAAAATACAACTTAAGCAAAATACATTTTATCATGCATATAGTTGGTTACTTGCCTCTTATAGCGGAATTGCTTGTTATATCTTTTTTCAGTTAGCTTTCCCATGACAATGCATAGTTCCTAGACTTGTGGATTATATCTACCATTCAGGTTCTAGGCTTTGAAGTCTAGAACCCATTCATGCACACCTGGATTCCCCAGATCAGAGGCAACTGTATTTGACTTTCAGGCTCCAATGACAACTTTCCTTCTGAAGTATAGTTCATAGTGGTGAGAAAGACCAGGCTGAAACAGCAGATGGAGCTACAGATCAAGAAGAACTGCTTTCAGGTTCCAAAATGAAAACAGTAAAAGAAAGCAAAAATCCAAACTGAGTGGCTTTGACAAGGTAAGGGGCACTCTGGACCACTTTAGTAAAAGTTGAAAGCATGGTCAGGAGTATTCAGCATTAGCTGTGCTATCTGCACAAAACTGAAAAGGTTACCAACTCTAAATATTCTCCTTTATCACTGTAGTTCCTCTATCCAATCTTAATAACCAAATGCAGCAAAGCTGGCTTTATAAACCACAGTATGGTTATAAAATTGCATTTTTACTCCTCCAGGGTGCCGCTCTTTAAGCAAGGATTTTGGCTTGGTTTTTTAAAACTCAAACTAGGTGGTATTCCCTTAATTGTATAGTACTGCTTTAACAAAGCTGGCAAAATGCTACTTATTTAACAGGAGGACATAATGGATCAGCAGTTAAAGATGTTCAGCTTGTCAGTTGGAATTAATAGCACCTTGCAACAGGGGGAGCTTGCATTCCTACCCCAGTCCATTTAGCAGCTTGAAAACATGGAAACAGTACTCGGTACAGCTTTGGCATATAATCATGCTGGCCACATGACCACGGAAAATGTCTTCTGATAACTCTGTCTCCCTTGGCCAAGAAATGTAGATGAGCACTGTGCTCTAAAGTCAGACTGAATGGACAGGGAAACCTTTACTTTTTTTTTTACTTATTTAGCACATTATTATTGCTAATTTTACCGGGATGGTGATGATGATGATGATGATACTGCTAGAAAAATCTTAGATAAAGGAAATCTAATTTGCATTGAGCATTATACAACACTTTGCTATTTTGCCGCCTACTCTGCTTTTTCTGAAGCACATCTGAGAGGCATCCACAATTTCCTATGTATGTCCAAGCCTTTTTAAAAAAAGCACCAAGGGATAGAAACTTGTTTTAATGGAATATTATTATTGAGTGAATGCAGTGCTTCTCAAACTTAGCAACTTTAAGAAGAATAACAATAGTACTTAGACTTTTATACCACTTCAGAGAGCTTTACAGATCTCTCTAACTGGTTTAGCGAGTCAGCATATTGCCCCCAACAATATGGGTCTTCATTTTAACCACCTCGGAAGGATGGAAGGCTGAGTCAATCTTGAACCACTCAGAATCGAATCGTATAAGCCCTACAGTACTGCATTCTAACCCCCAGCAGTATGGCTGAATACAAACTATTAGTAGCAGAGAAGTTACTATTTTATCTTGGTTTGATGGCAAGGGTATGGCCAGCTTCACTCTCTATGGGTGTAGATAATCTTTCATAGAGATGACAATTGGAAGTATACAATAGGTTATTCTTCATAATGCTAAGGTTAGCTAGCAATGCATAAGTTGATAATGGGAACAATAACTTTGAATAACAGAGAAGATCTTTGATAACATATATATTATACTAATAAAGTGGCTTTATTTTTAGAGATCTGAGACAACATTCTAAGAGGTAGCAGCTCAGGACCAAAACCCTTAGTTGTGAAACATTTTAGTTGTGTTTCTCTACTAAAAAAGTAGCAAAGAATAAGAAGCTGTTTAAATTCTCTGTTTGTCATGCTTCTTGTCTGGGCAGTATAAATCATTAGACCTAGCAAATTGGCAGCCAAAGAGATTTTGGGTGCTCTCAAAATGGAGTGAAGTAGGGAGATGAGGACAACAAAGCTGAAAGCATGTTTTCTAAACAGCTTTTCAAAGCCTGAAGATGACAATGCTCATTGCAATGTTATTAGTTATTAGTGTCAGTTCTGGTTTTAGAAAAAGGAAGAAATATGACATTACCTTATTATGACCCTAAACCAGATTTTATCAGAGATGTGTGTTACAAAGAAGGAGAAAGATTAGTGAAAAGAAAAGAGAGAGAGAAAGAGCAAGAGAGAAATGCACCTGTTATAATTAATGCAAATGAATGGTCCCAATTTAGCACATCACATTTGCATGCATGTAAACAGTATGTATGAGATGCATATTACTTCAAGCTAAATTCAAGGTGTTGTAGTTAACTACAGTGATTGTTTTCAGTTGTGTTAAATTTGTGGTTGTCTCTTTAAAAAATGTTTTGATAATGTGTTCTTTGAGCTTCTGGAATAGTTCGCTTTTTCTATAATTGAGTTTTATGGATTCATTTTGGACAATCGGATCTTATTGGAATATACAGTCCTTTGAATGAACATATCTCTGTGGCAGTCAAATGTGTCCTTGTGCAACTAAAGTTAGGATATCAGTTATTCTCATACCTGAAAAATCCAGATTTCAGCTGGAAGATCAATGTTTAAAAAAATATGTATCACATAAATTTTTGCAAAGTACTCTATATAATCTTTAAAGGGTATTCAGAAAATTCACTTTATCAGCAATATTACAGGCTACTTGTTGTCAGAAATTATATACAGTAAGTCTGGGATTCCCTTGTTGGACTGCTTGGTGAACTTCCAATTTGTTTTCTGTATAATTCAAAGTACAGCCAAGCACAAATGGCCTTCATCAGTTCTCTGTCAGATGTGTTGACATAGCAATTGGATGGACAATTTCTTGGACCATCTCCAGGGAGAGGAGAAATTCATCAACAATTCCTAAAGGAAAGGATTTTTTAAATCAATTTTAGTAGTGTTGCTATTGAAAAAGACCCATGACAGGAGCTTTGTATGATGTTATCCTTTGTGTTTAAATTGAGATATGAGAAGTTTAAATGTTGAGATGCTTATATAATTGAAGCCACGACAAGCATATATGTCACTTAGCCATCTCATCACTAACTAAGTAAAGTAAACTTCATCCTTTGAAATTTTGCTAATGTTCTCTCCTCCTTTGGAAGAACATTTGAAAGCACAAACTGAATGATTACAGATGGGAAGAAGAATTTCTTTGCTTTGTTTCATTGGTTGCATCTAAAATTCTAAAACTCAGAGTCATCAAGTGACGTATTGGAACTGTTCCCCCCTTTGCTAAACCGGGCATGGGTGGGGCCAGCACATGACGCATCCAGCCCATGGGCCACGAGTTTGACACCGCTGGGCCCATCTTCCATTATTGCTTTCAGAAGTTATGAAGACTTTCCTTTTTTAGGAAGTCATTCAATATTAATTTTACTTGCTGTTTTAATTAGTCCATTAATATTAACAAATTTTAATAGCTGTTGAATTATTCTATTTTTCTACATTGCAAATTACATTTATAAATTGTTTAATTATTGTCAGATCACATAGCATTTTTTACAGACAAGACATCAATATACATAAAATACATCAGATTTTGAATATCTCTTTATCCTATCCCATGACTTGAAGTTAGTTTAAGATTCTAACTTAATCCAAACTTAGTAACAACAATTTTCCAATTTAAGAAGTAATATTTGAATATTTCCAAGAAAGAAGTTAGGAAAATTAGATATAATTCCAAAATTCATTTAATCGCATGTTGATTTAATAAGATTTATACACCTTAGATTTATACATGCAATATTTAGTTGTTAACTTGGTTAGAGTCTAGTATTTGGAACCTAAACCAGAGTTAAAGCAACATTTGATTAATATTTTAATCAAACATTATCAAATATCAAACAGCATGCATCCACATTGGTATTCAGCCACAGAAAAGCCTATATTTGTTTATCAGATTTTGTAATTCACAAAGGATTTTCAAGCTTTCTTTCATATGCCTAGTTTTCTGGGTACAGAATGCTTAACATCAGGAATAAACTGAGAGGATTTGGGAGGGGAAAAAAGCCACATATCCCCTCTATTTCCATCTGCAAGCTTTTCTGGATGTAATTTCTAAGCACTTACTAATAGATTTCAGACCCAATTCCCCAAGCTTGCATCAGAGAAATCCTGTAAGAAGACTAAGGAGGTTTTTTCCCCCCCTAAGGGCATAAAGGTGGCTTAGATCTATAAAAATGGTTTGATGGGAAGAGGGAGCCAGCTTGCAGAGAACCTCCTGCAGGTCTCTTTCTTCTTCATTCATAAAGCTGACACACTATCATCTTCAGCTACAAAGTTCTTCGTGCAACTACTTTATATTCACAGCCACTCTTTTTGCACCCTGTGACTGTAAGGAAAGCTGCTTTTCTTACAACTCTAGTTAATTTGGATTCTCTTTTCTTTTGAACCTGACTTTATTTACTGTACATTCTGTGCAATGGGTGCCATTACCAATTCTCATTGCCATTGAATTAAATTAGGGATGTTTATTTATTATGAGTGTGTGCAGAGCCTTGGTGCAGATGTGATAAATTGTAGCAAAGTCTATCCGTCTCTCGAAGGGCTATAAGGATAGAATATTTGAAATAGATTTTGCATTTTTTTTATTTTTTTAAAAAAATATGAATGAAATATTTTTGAATAACTTTTCCTAGCTCTTTATTTGTATTAAAACATATTTGAGACCTCATATTATATCTCTGCTGGATACTAAATTGTGCTTGTGAAATTCTCCACAACTGTCAGCTGTATTTGACTTGGATTTTAGACTGACCTGCCATTCTATCATGCACCCTGTTTCCCCCCAAAATAAGACCCAGCTGGAAAATAAGACCTAGCATGATTTTTTCAGGATGGTCGTAATATCTATCCCCTAAATAAGCCCCAGTTAAGATTGTCAGCCAGACAGACGCATTTAGTACCGTATTTCCCTGAAAATAAGACCTAACTGGAAAATAAGCCCTTATGAATTGTTTGGAGCAAAAATTAATATAAGGCCCTGTCTTATTTTCAGGAAAACACGGCATTAGAATCACCAGAGCTTTTGCTCTACGCAAGTGCTTGATAATAACCAGGCCAGCCCTGAATCTTACACAATGTTTTCCAGCTCAGCCTTGCTCTTATTCCGGTTGTGCAGAGTTCTTTCATTTTTAATTACTTCAACAACTAACCATGACATTGGTTGCATTAGGCCATGTTAATGAGAGTCCTCTCCCAAGGTGTACAGTCTTTTAAAAACAAGATGAATCCAATTAAACAAAGTTCTCTACAGTGGAATATGACTGACACCAGATAATGCTCCTGCTCAACTCCTATTAATTTCAGTGGACCTATACAGGAAGTCGGATCATCTTTATCTGTTTGTTCCTGCAATTAGAAAACAGCAACAACATTCCCTTTTACTGCCCTGACTCCTTTTTTAAAAATTAAGTTACAGTAAACATTCCTGGGGTCAGAAGGAATGGAATGTGGGTGTTTGTGACTAAAATAATAGTCAGTAAATAAAAAAATATAATATTAAGGCAATAAACTGGTATGGTTCAGGTTTACAGTATATACTGGCAGAAAGTCAAATAAATCTTTTAAAATAATTAACTTTAAATCTGTTGAAAGTAATTAAGAAGAAACACACATGAAGATTGTTGCTAGAAGATTTATATTCAATTTAAATTCCATTTTATCTGGGTTTATATTAAGAATAATTTCTCCTTTCTCCTTTATATTATTTACCAAGATATGCTATTGATAACTTTTTTTTAAAAAATGCAGAATTGTGCAAACAATATAAACCATCAAATTAAACTTATTGATGCAAAAATATGCTACATTTGGACAATTTTATTTCCAAAGTAGTGCTAAAGTTTTGTGGCCAGAAAAATCCAGATTTTGCTATTTAGTTCCAGAAACCATGCAGATGGTTTCCCATTGCTGATTTCCTAAAACAGCTGTCTATTTTGTGGAAATTGACTACTACATCATTGAGAAAGGGGTGGGATTTCATTAATCCGTGTATCTTTTTTTCATTGCTGCTTGTCTTGCAACTTTTTTCTACTACTTGAGCAAAAATTCACTTGGGCAGGTCTGAATTCTATTCTCAAGGGCCTGGGTAATATAAAGTGCTAATTATCTAGCCCGATCTGGAGACTAGTTTCCAGATCATAAAACATTTTATTTTATATCTATTTTGGGAATGAGACAACCCAAATAAATAATAAACATTTGAGGCTTTCCCCAATAATAGGAAGCATCAGGCTAAGATCTTGTCTGTGATATATCTTAATTAGTCAATGTGTGGGTATGGTATTTACTCTGATTATGCAGAATACTTTTCACTGACTACTAAATAACAATAACCAACTCCCAACTGTAATCTATAACTAGTGGAAATCTATAGGCTTCCAAGGAAGAGGCCTTATTACATTCTAGATACACTAGAAATTAGATATTTATTTTTATCACCAACATATATTAACTGGCCTTCATCAATGCCCATGTATTTCTAAAATCCAGGATTTTCATAAAGAAATTGGAATGTTGATAATATTAAATAAATCTTTCACTTTTCCCAGTAAGAACACAAGATTCCATATAGCATAACATGATGCATAGAGATGAGCAGATAGGCCTTTGGCCCAAATTTATTTTTAAAGGCTATACATTCATCAAACTAAGTTTTGCTAAGTTTCACAATTTTGTGCATGTTTAAAAAAAATGCACATTTATTCAAATTCATTTCCCCCAATGTACAGTATGCATTTGGAGCCTATTTTAAATACTAATATACATGTTTTCTAAAACAATATCCCAAATATTTTAAAGTTCATAATCATTTCTATATATGTTTATTTGTAAGTAGATTTGTTTTGCATTTCATTTCTGTCCCAGAATGTATTCCTAAGTCTGTTATCAGATGAAAATACAGTTAGATTCATACATACCTTAAAACAAATTGCTTGACCATTCTTTTGCTCCAGATGTCTGCAAAAGTGAGAGTGATCAGAGTATCTGAAACTGGTAAAGCTGCTTAAGTAATAGCTAAATGCCATTAAATCTTGCTGATTGCATGGACAAATGTCCTTCATCTCAACCTGTTCCCAACAAGAATCCTCAGCATTTACAGACACATTCCAGTGGTATTTCTAATTTTGACCCCTTGCTTTTCACTTGTTTTATTTGACAAATACAGTTTTTTTCTAATCTATTATTTATTTGTCTCACATGTCCAAATAAAATAAGTTTTTGCTTGTTACTTATTGCCTTAATGTTACAGTTATTCCTTATTTCATTGGTACATTTTTTTAAATAAACCATGGTATTCTTGATAACTATCTCTGAATCTATAATTGAA
The DNA here is from genome assembly GCF_051295495.1 of Thamnophis sirtalis. Classification (NCBI taxonomy): domain Eukaryota; kingdom Metazoa; phylum Chordata; class Lepidosauria; order Squamata; family Natricidae; genus Thamnophis; species Thamnophis sirtalis. The sequence continues at coordinate 99,157,625 of NW_028261384.1, forward strand.
GATACCTCTCTTTTTTCCTCTCACTCTTTCTCAAGGTTGAGTTTGCATGGCCAAATATTAGCACTGGGGGGAAAACATCCTTGCTTTAACTATTTAGCTCTTTGTTGTCATAGAAATATCTTACGTTTTATTACTTTATTTCTAAGTTTTTCATTGTGTTCGTTGCTAGGATTAATCCCTTTATATCTCCAACACACTGCCATCTTTATTTGCTTTAGGCTAACTGAGCTTAAGAAATCAAGATTATTTACCACCTTCACTTTTTCATTGTCAACCATTACTACTTTGTCATCAAGTGTTTTCTTCTTGCACTTCTATTTTTCTAGATGTCATTATGACTTTGATGGTTCTTCAGAAAAGGATTAAACCTATTCGTGATCACAACAATAGAGAATATGCTTCAAAAACAGAATATATATTTTTCCAGTTCCTGAGAGAAAAATAGAGATGGCTTTTGCTTTCATATCTGGCTATTTTGAGGTCCCTAAACCATGTAACACCTGAAAAATTCTGCTTCTGTAATTATGTAAACTTATAATTTTATATTCATATTGTCCTCTTCCTATTTTTCTTCAACTATGATTTTTGACATGGAATAATTATATTACTAAAACATAATTGCAATGGATAACTTATTTGAATTTATGTATAGGTAGTCCGTGGCTTACAACCATTCATTTAGCAATTAAGAAGTCTTAATGGCATTTTTAAAAAGTGACCCTCACAGTTACAACTTTCACAGCATCGATATGGTCAGCTGCTTGGCAACCCACATGTATTTATGAAGGTTGCAGTGTTCTGGGATCATGTGACCACCCTTTGCAATGTTCCCAGCCAGCTAATAATAAGCAAAGTCAATGGGGGAAGCAAGATTTGCTTAACAACTGTGACAAAAAGGTCGTAAAATTGGTCATGATTCACTTATCTGCCTTGCATAGCAATGGAAATATTTGTTCCAATTTTGGTGGTAAGTTGAGGACTTTCTGTAATAGTTAGATTCAAATTAAATAAAACATCTGTTCATTGTCTAGCCAAACCACTTTCTTTTATCTTAGAGAAATCTGGAGGATGGGTAAAATATTAGATAGGCAAATATGTCTTAAAAATGAAAAGAGTTCTGTCCGACAATCTGACATCTGAGGAAATTTTAGACAGATTGCAAAACAAACATGTAAATTGAAAAATAGTAGTAACAATAGCTTAGTTTCCCAATGTGTTTACATGGAGGATAGGCGTACATTAAAAAGAAAATGACTATTTTCCTCAAGAATGCAACAAGATCGGAAACTGCCAATATTCCACAAGAGCAGAACTAAAAGGATCTTGCTGAAAGGATCTTGTTCCAAGTCCCCACAGATCGAATGAAATAAGCAGACTTTTATAAAGGGCATTAAAGTCTTCCAGGATCAGATTTTCAAGTGTTGTCAAATGGAGAGCACTTATATACCACCATTGTGTTTTCCAATCCGTTAAAAGCAAATTGAAAACAACAACAGCAACAATTGTTGTTCTTTCTTTTGCTGACCTTTGAGCCCCAAGAACTAGGAACAAAGAATCACTGGCCTGCCCTTAGCTCCTGCAAATCCTGGAGAAACAAGCATTCCTTGTCCCCGGTTCACACAAAAAGAAAATAAGTTGCTTACACTCATCCCTACTGTACATTGTGTAGGCTTGTCTGGGAATATGCAGAAAAATCTGAGCAGCTCCTAAAAGAAGGAGCTGCAAAGTTGTGGCACTACTTTTCCCCTTGGAAGATTTGATAAAGCTGCTGGAGTCCAGAGATAAGTGGAGCAAGAGTTCTTGCAGTTAGGGAAACGGATCTTCCACATACTCAGTACTGCAGTGCTTTAAAGAAATGGCTAGTTTTATGTGGTTGCAAATACTCCAAGGCTGAGCCAGAAATAAGTTTGCTTAGTTCTCCAACATTGGCACAGAGGATGTGGATTACTGCTGAACTGGCTCAGACTCCTCATATAGAAGTGCCTTATTTCTTTTCTGGGATTTTAAAGCAATAAGTAATAGCTGATGGATATTTATAATACTGGCCTTCAGGTGAAAGACTGAGATGGCTATAATTGTAAGAAAGTATTGGGTTTGCAATAAAGGGATGGAAGGTGTAATTATTAAGAAAGAAAGTGGTTGTAATAAAGTATGACCTTTAAATATCTCAATGTCTTTGTCACTGATTAATCCAGTGCAAAGTGTCAGATGAAATCTTTAATTGGGTGAACCAAGGAAGAGAACAACTATTCAGTCCTAATTAACATTTGCCCTGGAATTTGCTCTAGAACAAACAAGCAAGCAATAGCAATAGCACCTAAGACAGACAGACAGACACACACAGACACACACAGACACAGACACACAGACACACAGACACAGACACACAGACAGACAGACAGACACACACACACACACACACACACACATATATAATCAGTGCTTTACAGCCACTTAAAGTAGCTTACAGGGTCATCACATTTATTTATTTATTCTTATTTGTCAACAAGTACAAGAAAACAAGTATGAAAGTACATGAAAAAATGGCACAAATAAATGGATATAAATAACAAAACATAGCCATAAATACATAAAAGGAGTACATATAAATGGAATGGTAGGCCTGCTGGTGCGCTTATGCACGCCCCTTATGGACCTCTTAAGAAACATGTAAGGCCCACGGTAGACAGCTTAAGGTAAAAGGTATGGGGGTTAGAGGAACTAACAACAGGATCAGGTAGGGTATCCCATATATTTACTACTCTATTGCTGAAATAATTTTTCATGCAATGAATATTAGAAAGTATTACATTTAGTCTGTATCTATTGATAGCCCTTGTGTTATTGCAGTTGAAGTAAAAGTAGTCATTAACAGGTAAGACATTATGGCAAATTATCTTGTGCACTAAGCTCAGGTTGGAATGTAGACAGCATAGTTCAAGGTTATCCAGGCCTAAAATTTCAAGCCTGGAATATGGAATTTTATTACGATCAGAGGAGATTGCCCTCAGCAATCTGGGTCCTCATTTTACCAACCTAAGAAGGTTAAAAGGCTGAATCAACCTTGAGCTGGTGAGGATCAAACTTTTGGCAATTGCCAAATTGGCCTGCAATACTGCATTGTGCCACCACTACTCAGTTATGACCCATTAAAACCAAATAAGGTCAGTTTCATAATGGTAACCCATTTAAAGCTGTATAAATCTCCATTTTTGTTCTTGGTTAAACAATGAGCTAATGACTCTAAACCATGGATTGGTGAGTCCTAATTCATAGAGGGTTACCTGTGTGCAATTCAGAAATCATATGGAGATGTAACAATGGGCAAAATGGATGGATCACAATTTTACCATGGAGGATGAATTTTAAAAAAGTAATTAAATTAGTTGAAATATTTAGCTATTTAAATTTTGTTATTTTATAAAAATCCGAAAAGGAGATACTATTTTATATTATATTGGAGGTGAGAATATGGACTTTTGTATCATAGCCTCTTGTTGAAAAATAGGTACTGATAATGGTGGTGATATCAAAAAAGAGACCTGGCTATAAATAAAAAATAATCTGTATATGTCACTCTTTGTTCAGTGGTGCTGCTATTATATGCAATGTAATCAGAAAACTGAGCGCAAAGTTAATTTTAATTGCTTATATAACTGATGGAAGCACAGCAATGAACGTAAGCAAGAAGCATATGTATAATAGCAAATATATCCATCAACAACAACAAGGAAGGAAAAGAAAAACTCATCTAATTTGAGATCCAGATGGGAAAGAGATCATTTGGGATGTGAATGTTTAACTGGTAGAAACCTACTATCTTTCACTATTTGTAAAGAAGAGGAAGAATGACGGGGAGGCATTAGTAGCTGTGTCCCTGACAAAATCTTGCATTCTGTCTCAAATTGTGTCTGCCAAATATTATCCATGCATAAGTAAAGCTTGGAAAGCTTGAACAAGAATTAAACGTGGTAAGGGAGCTTACTCATATATATCTGACCTTTTTAACATTCATAGTACAGTGGCTGAATGGGAACTGGCTGCCAAATATTGTCAAAGAAATCTGATTAGTTTAGAAATTGGTCTTCCTTCTTTAGCTGCTCAGGTCAAATAATCCAGTAGCAACTGATGTTATCGGTGCAAGTGAAATGGAATATTTCATTGAGCAGATTTACTAAGATGTAGTAGAATATATTCTTTTGAATGTCATTGAATTCATCAGACAGAAAGATCAAGAGTTCTTCATAAGATAAGCAAATGATTTCATTTTCCCCCCTACCACAACTGGCATATAGAGAAATAGGATTTTTCAGGTGCCAAATGTTAGTTATCTATTTCTTAACTATCTACCTACCGTAATCTAACTCAGGAATGGGGTTATTGTGGAGTCCTTGATGATGCTTGGATTTTCTATCAGGTCCACCCAGCACTGCTGATGCAATATAATCTTGCAACATTGAAAAAACTATTCACATTCTCACACGTCGTACTTGAGAAGCTTCTGGAATATCTCAGGTTCTCTTTGCTTTTTCTTAATAGTGGTTAAAGCCAATGCTGCAAGTCAGGTCCCATCAGAAAATACCTGCAATTTTACAATTTCTAACCTAGGTTAAAAATATGGAATCTTAATGTGTCATTGGGACTATTCTCTCCTGAGCAACATTTGGACATTCTTCTCATCACCTTTCCTTGTTCTTTGCTGCTCTTTGCCGGTTAAGAAGCCTTCCTTCCATCCCCTCTATCCTCTTTAGCCAACTCATCTGCAGCAATCCCCGCAGTCCATTTCTAAGTTGGTTCAATCTAACTTTATGATTGTGACAACCACAGCCCCATGCCTGTTTTCAGTATCCAATTCCTGTGTTTGCCTTGTCTCTTTCCTATATACCCCATTCCATGCACTTGAGCCAAGTCTAGATTCATCAAAGGTTTCTGGGATACACTCATCTGTCTGGTACTTGTGAGCAGTGGTGAAATTAATTTTTTTACTACCAGTTCTGTGGGCGTGGTTTGGTGGGCGTGGCAGGGGAAGGATACTGCAAAATCCCCATTCCCACCCCACTCCTGGGGGAAGAATATTACAAAAACTACATTCCCACCCCACTCTGGGGCCAGCCAGAGGTGATATTTGCCGGTTCTCCAAACTACTCAAAATTTCAGCTACCTGTTCTCCAGAACCATCAAAACCTGCTGAATTTCACCCCTGTTTATGAGGCACCATCAAGACCCTGCAAGTAGCTTCCCTTTTGGTAAACTCTATATAAATTGAGATAAAAGACAGAAGGAATACTAAGATATTTCCATATGTTGGAATAGTTTCAATCTTTGTACTGCCTCCCCAAGTCTTCACAATATCGCAGGGCTTCAGTGAATGTTGGAAAATTAAATCGGTTAACTACCATCATAGCGCTTAAGAATAATCATTGAGATGTTATTTATGCATGTGTCCTCTGGAGCTGCAGGGTCCCTCCTATTGATATGGGCTCTTGTCTTATCTTACTCACCAAATTTTCCTTTCCTGCAACTATAGAGCCCCGGCACCATCTCTTTTCTGCTTTAGGAATTATTAGAGAGGTATTTTTTGCTCCTGCTTCATAACCCCTAGCTTGTTCAATTGATCCCCTTCCTATGGAAAAAAAAATAACAAGAAAGCAAAAAGACAGCAACTGGAGCACAGTGGTTTTCCATTCCCCCATGACAAAAAAGGTTGTGGTGCAATCTCCCCCCTCCCTTTCCTCCCCCTTTAATCCTCCTAGGGGAACAACAATGAGTTACCAAAAGCAGTGAGGATTAATGGCTATCTGAGGAGGTTCTGATACAAATAATTAGAAGAATCAAAATGAGACTTCATTTGGATTAGATGTACAGGTCTTTTTGAATTAAACCCCACTGAGTTCAGTAGGATCTGGCAGATAGATATGTATTGGATCGCAACCATGATGTCCCCTGAATGATTAAGCCAAGAAGTAATTGCCTGAGCCCATCCTCTGCAGAACCTGCTATAGTCAAGGTGCTGATTATTTAACTTTGGGGATATCATAGTTCCTTCCCTTCTGTTCCTTCCTCCCTATTATATGATAAGGATGATGATTTATTGAACAAATGTGCTAAGGAATAGGACCCTACCTGAAGAATGGAAAGAAGTCAGTGTTGATTTCTGAGGAATGTGCAGGTCTCAGATTAATGTAACTTTGCAATACAGAAAAAGCCATTCATATTCTTGTTTCTTTAAAAAAAGCTGTAAGGGATTTCTCTACCAATGCAAAAGGACTAGCCCTCCTTCAGATGTCCTTGGTGTAATCCATACTATTCCGTAATCAGTTTGAAATAGAAGTTGAAAAAAGGAGTAAAAATGCAGTAATTTTAAAATGGTTGGCCTTTTCTACCCTTCTGCTGTCTTTGTTGTTTTCGTGCAGTTAAATTGCTATGAAAATGTCCTTGTCAGCTGAGACCTGGGTGACATGCGCCAGGCAGGGATATGTTGCAAAACCCCATATACATAAAATTATAAACATAAAAAATAGGAGATTACAAGGATCAACTTGACCTTGGCCTTTGAAAGGAAGAGGTGACACCATGGCAAGTTCAATTGCTTTCTATGCTGGCGTGGATGGCATGGAAGAGGGAGGAGGATTTAAAATTGGTTGTTTTCTTATTTTGTACCCAACTCTTCCCCCATCTCATTCCTCCTACTCTTTTGAGTACAAGCCACATGAAAGCACATTAAAGTTGGGAGAATTTGCAGCTGCTGGGGGTAGGGGTGGGCGGAGATTCTTGAAAAGACCAAATGTAGAGGATTAATGAGCATTTTAACAACTGTATCTGTACAGCTGTCAAAACAGACATAAGAATAAACACTTTAAAGTGTTCTCCAATCAAACTTATAGAGATCATGTCAAAGTTCCCCTTAAACAAGGGAGGGAGAGAAAATTTGGGGTTTCCAAATGCAACTTTAGATGCAGAAATTTCTGCCTTCCAAGAAGAACTAATAGAAATAATATTTTTATATACCAATTATTCCAAACAGCTGCATCGTTATTTTATTTCCTTTATAAAGGATTTTAACATATGCAGGCATTTTAGAATCTATCATCACCTCATCCATCAAGAATGATTCATATATAGAAACAGATTTTGTGTAAAACTTCCCTTGAGATTAGACATCTCAGAAATACAAAGGAAATGCTGGACAGCATTGAAAACACTTATTTCTTGACCTGATTCTCACATTATGCTAAGCCATCATGTGCTTGCCTGCTTTGCAAACTGTAGAAGCCAGCTTCCAATGTTTTAAAGTATGGTTCAAGACATATTTTAATGCAGGGGTCCAGAATATTATAAGCCCGGACATTTGGATGGCGATAGTGTAAATAATATATTTGTCATGATGTCATTGCAGAAATAAAAATTATGGTTCTTATCAGTCAGAAATTATTTTAGTTATTCAGTAAAACAGTATACCGTAACCAAATTGAAGCTTCGAGCCATAAGGGAAGCTGGTCCTTGTACATAATACATTCCTTGCTGGTTTGGAGTGCTACTTTAAATCTTACAGCACTAAACTTATACCAAAAATAAGAAGAATTACAATGGAATCTAGTATTTACTGAGAGCTCACTGAGTGTGCGGAGAGAAATTGGAACTGCAGAATAACTACTTAGACCATAGTGAAAGCTTCTTACAGTCCGAATAAACAAGTCCGAATAAAAAAATGATGTGGTAGATCTGAATGCCAGTGGCTTTAGGGATAAATAAGATTTTCTTGCTGCCTAAAGATCTTGGTGTATCTTAGGTGAAAGAGAATTATTAAAGTGAATTTATTACAGGATAGAACTGGTAGACTCTCCTTCACTACTATAATTTAACAGAGCTAGGATGACCATCTATCAGAGATACTGTCTTTGCATCCTGTATCTAAAATTCAGACACCTATATTCGGCATGGATGACCTATTACATTCTGTCTAATCTATTCTAATATTTTTTTTTTAAATTTGATTCAGTAAGAAGTAATTTCATGCATCCATATTGGGGATCTGGTATTTTTGACATTACATAACAAGGCATGAATTAACCAATTTTGTGTAATGGTTAAGGCATCAGTCTGGAAATTGGGAGACCCTGAGTTCTGGTCCTGCCTTAGGCACAAGCCTAAGGATAACCTTGGGTTTGTTACTTTTCCTGAGCCCTAGGAAAGATGCAGTGGCAAACTACTTCTGAAAAACTTTGTCAAAAAAACTGCATGCCTTATCCAGAGAGTCTCCAATTATTCGACGCAGTTGAATGCAAGTTTGAGGGGAGCAAGTCTACATTGTGCTGTCAGTGCTAAGGTCTATTTGAGGATAAAGGAGAGTCCAAAACAAATTTATTATTAATCTAATTTATATGGGCAACAAATTCACACACAGTAACTCTTGGTGACTTTCAACATTAAACTTTCACAGTGTAAGAACCTCCCACCTTCCTGTTTCCTGCTAAACTGATCACTGTTACAGAAGCCAGAGGTTGCTGGCCACTTGCTTAGTAAGAGGAATAATTTACTTATTTATTTATTTATTTATACATTCATGCATTGTATCAGTTCCCCAGAAATAAAAAATTTTCTAGGCAAGCTACAGATTAGTACAAATTAAAATCACTGTTTTCAGTAAACATCAGTTCGTAATGCCACAAAATCCCCATAAAAGGTACAGCCATATGAAGGCAATCTAATTCGAGATTTAACAGGCTTTCATTAACTATCACATAATACAGAGAATTGTAAAATAATATTTGCAGAGCAGAAAACTGCTATGCAAAATTCATAATGAAATGAAGAGAGTGTAATATTTAATTTCCAAAGGTCAGGAGCCCTGGCAGAAAGACGTGTGCACTAAAAATTGATTTTTTTTGTAAAGTCTGCTGAATGACTAGCACAGGAAGGCAAGGAGAAAGATTGTGCAAAACATTATTGAAAAGAGCCTTTCATTCATAGAGTGTCTCTCTATCTCAGATTGAGAGAAGGGGCATTGAAGAAGCAACAATGTTTGCATAATCCATTGTTCTATTCATTTTTTTAAATTCTTCCCCTCTCCCCAATCTCCCACTTGTGAGCTTTAGCACTTCTAACTTCATTTGACAGACTAGTAAACAAACTGAAAAACAATAACTTGCTTTAGACTACCTAATAAATCATTACTTGTGCAGGAATATGAACATGTCACTTTCCAACAGTTGGTCAACTAGAAAACACCGTATATATTACAAAGTTCAATTCCTTGCTTGAAAGAAACCTGGTACCAAGCTGAAAAAAGATTTTTGCTTAAAATTTTGGAAAGTAGGTGGCCAGCAGTCTAATTCAGTATAAGTCAGCTTCATAAATTTGTGTTATGAAAATCAAATGTAGAAGCAGACGGTTCTAAATGCTGAAAGACAATTTTCAGCAGATTCAGCTTTACCCAGCCCTACATAGCATTTCACAGTTGGTGAAATTCCTGTTGCTATTAATAAAAGGTGAAAATCCTTTTATTGTTCTGCATCTGATCATAATGAAGCAGGAATGGGCAGTCCAGTCCTCTGGATCCTTAACTACTCTGTGGCGATACTGGCAGGGCTTATAAAAATTAGAGTTATTTTGCTGATAACCCACAAATGCACTAAGGATTCTGTATTAAAAGTGGGGAGCAAAAATCAGTACATGCATGTATCTGAAATAGATCCTGGCATTTTATGCCATTCAAGGTGCTCCACAAACAAACCCTGCTTTGATAGCTGTTTCTTTCTTAAGGAAACAAAGTGGCTTGCTCTCATGGCACAAAATAGATTTCTGCTCTCAATACATGAATTGGAGCAACATTCACAGTTTGCTTAGTAATATTTGCTATGATAAAAAGTAGTTGGGTTTTATTAATTTTATATCCTGTTTTCCTTCAAGAGCTCCAGATAGCTTGCATAAGAATGTCCTTTCAATTTAACCCCACAACAGAGACAGACAATAGAGGTGGATACAGCTAAGGGACAATAGTGGCCAAAAGTCACCCAGAGAATTTCCATGACTGAAGATGGATTTGAGCATTGCCCTTTGTCTGAGATCAACATCTTCACCATTACCCACATTGGTTCAGGCCAGGGGTTGGTTCTGGCTGCTGCTACTGCTGGTTTGCTCAGGGACGTGCTGTGCACACTTGATGCATGCTACGCGTGCATACGCAGTACTAACAATACTTCCGTGCATGTGCAGAAGAAAAAAAACAAGATGGTGATGCCTGCAGCAGCACTGAGAGAACCAGTTTGGGGACATGGCAGCCTGAGTTACTACCTATCCAGCCAAACCAAGTCCTTCCTTATGCAAGACAGACATTTTAATGAAAGGATTCTTGGGATTTTTGCTTCCAGTTAGTAATGAATTCTACAACTGGCTTGTGACAAATCATTGCAGTTGTGTATGCCAGATGCCAGTCTGGCAGCCTGGCTTGTAAAATTGAGCTTGTAGAGGTTGAGAATGTTGGCTGAAAATCAATGGATTCTCCCGCCCACACCCATCACCATTAAAATGACTCTGCAAACCTTGGATTATAAATTGTGTGTGGCATTAGAGCAAATTCTCTAGACATCCTGCTTGTGGTTTGCAATCACCATACTATAGAATCCAAACTATTGTTCCAGCTTCCAAAAATATAACGGGAAAATTGTGGATAAAGACTGCACATCTGCTTCCATTTTCCTCTTCTAAGCTTCATACATTCACTTTTATTTCAAACATATCAAAATGGTTTGTAAAAATCAATGTTGTGGTCAGTGACTGCTGGCACAAATCATGGCTGACATACATGTAGCATTGGGCCAGGTATAATGTGGTTTTGTTTTGCCTTAGCATTCTATGTAGAACTACCAGCTGTCCAATTTGAGGCTATCACTAGGTGGCAATCACCTGTTTCTCTTTGTTGCCATCCAGTAATCTTTTGGATTTTCATTCATAGATCCGATAGCCTTAGTAATATTTGTTGGAAATTTTTACCTAGTGGACCATTAAGAAGCCTAGATGCGATGAAACAAGCTGTTCTCCAACCAAGCAGAGTTGCTGTTTGTTTAGAAACTGTCTAGCCATCTGTTTGGTTTGGTCGTAATTCTGAAGAGGACAGCATTTTGTCCCACTCTACCTTGAGACTCCTCCAGGATTCATAATTCCTACTGTATTCCCAAATGGAAGCCGTAGTCAGGGGAATCTTGACCAAGTTTTGATTGTATTACGGCACTAGTTGTATGGGAATGGGAAGCCTTAGCAACAATGATTCATGTTGTTATCACCAATAGATTAGGTTTTTGCAAAATGCTTAAGTGGAACTATCTCTGTAGACTATTTGGAGACTGTAATTGGTAAAAAATGCAGCAGGTAGCAGGTCAGAATCACAAAGGAACATAACATTAGGATTCTAGGTATTGCTTTGGCTTTCAATAGATTTCCAAGTATAATTCAATATGCTGTTTCTAACTTAAAAAGCTCTTATATCATTTAGTTCTCAGCCATGTTCATGACCATCTCCTCCATGAAGCATATCCTCTTAACAGGGAAGTTAAAGCCAAAGCAGTTTTTGGATGCTAGATTTTTTTGAGGGGGATTTTTTTCCATCCAGATATCATGCTAAGAGCTGATCAAAGCAAATCTTTTCATTTTATAAAGGCCACAGAATGTCGCTATTGACCTCTGATATATTATAATTATAATTATTAAGCTATGTACTTTAGACATAGCACCTGTGGTTTTTGTGTTTTATTTACAGTTTTATTTAACTGCTCTGCTTTTGTAATTTTGTTATATCTTGGTCTCTAATGAATTATTGTGGAAAGGTAGTTGGTATAGTGGTTAAGACATCAGGCTAAAAACTGGAAGACTGTGAGTTCTAGTTTCCCCCTTAGGCACAAAGCCAGCTGGGTGACCTTGGGCCAATCACTTTTTCTCAGGAAAGGAAAGGAAGGTGGCAAAAGCAAACCAAGAAAGCCAAGGAAACTTGGTATTTCTTCAAGATGTCTCTGAGAATTGGCCATGATTGAATGGAAAGGGAAAATTATTGTTAGTCAGATTTATTTCTGACATAGAAATATAATATCCAACATATATTAAAACAAATGTGGATTAATGTGGGTTTACAGAATAATAAATTGTGTTTTGGTAGGATGTAGACTCAACCGTAGTATAGCCAATAAACCATGATTAAGTGTGTGATGTGTGAATTCAACTTTAGCGTGTAGCACAAATACAAAAGTTGCCTTAGTATCATCTTCTGACCTCGGTATGTTCTTCCCGTATCCTGAAATCCTTGTCTTTTGGCTTGTAGTTGTACTACACACTAAGCCCCTAAATCTGGATATCAGAGATGCACTATAACACTTTCCGCTTTAGTAGCTTTCATCCAAGCATATTATAAACCATAACTTCTGTTGACTAAATACAAATTTATTTGTGAGATATCAAAATAAGGTGTACCATTGCTTGTCTGAAAAAATCTGGATGATCACCAAATGGACATCTGGGAGCTAAGGGAATCCTTGCTGTCATCTTATGCAGCTAAATAAATCCTTGTTATCACCTTATGGATTTATAGTTCCAGATATTGCTATTGATGCAATATTATTCAGCTTGTTGCATGCTTCTCGGGAATTCTGGGAACTATATTCCCAGCCCAACTAGAAGGTAACAAGGTTGAGAGGAGATGCCTGGTTTGAGAAACATTAAGGGCTCTGTAAAGGAGCAGTGAATCCATAGACAAGCATGTGTAGAAAGCTCTAATAGCCTTCAGAGAATTCCAGGACCAGAAAAACTAAGAGAAATCTTTTCCTGCAAGGTCTCAGAATTCTTGTGGGGATCTTCTGACTGAGAATGATAGAAGTTGCAATTCTACTCATCTGGATAACCTTGAGTTGGGGATGGATAAGCAGCCCGGCTCACTATCAAGGCAGCTCTAAGTTCGAGGGTGAGAAATAAATGATCTCAGCCTAGTGGCAGCCAAGGCCGGAGGCGACTGCCATCTCTCTGGCCCGCCTGCCTGGCGTAATCCCCGCCTCCAAAAGACAGGTGGAGTCCTGGTTGCCACGGTGACTGTGTCCTAATAAGGAAAGCGAGAGGAAGCTCGCTTGCATTGCTAAGGTCAGGGAGGGGAGGAGGAGTGAAGGAGTATGATGGCAAGTGTGTAATGGAGTTGGTGGGGGGAGCTGCACCTGCATTACTTCTTCTCCAATGGGTGATTTCACTCCCCTCCCCAAAGAAAGCTTGCATCTTCCCCTCTCTACATCACCTCTGTATACCCAAGAACAACCGTATCCAGCAGCAGCTAAGAGAGTGCAGAAAGAAAACAGCCGAGCTGCTGACGGATGAATTTATAGACACTGCAGCCTCCCATTGTGTGAAGTGGGCTGGCTTGAGGATGGCAGAGGCAGAAGGTTCTTTAAGGTGGCCTGGCTTGTTCTAACCTGTGGCAGGTAAGGAGGTTGCCGGATGAAGATGGGGAGGCGATGCAGGGAAATGTCAGTGGAGCCGGGAAGGGAGAGGAGGAGGGGGAAGGGGAGGGGAGCGGGACCCACAGCTGAGCTCTTGCCTGTCTTACTGTTTGCATTGTGGAGGGAAGAAAAATACAGACAGCTTCTTCCCCTCTGTGCGTCCTTTTATGGTGGTGGTGGGAAGTCAATCTTTTTGAAAGGAAAATTGTTCTTTCTATGCCTCCTGTAATTCATTGCACCAAACAGTGCAACTGGCTAGCATCCCCCTCCACATCCCAGCCCAGATTGAACAAGCTCTGCCTAAAAGCAAAGGACACCACAATGTGTCCTGGGGCTGCAAATGTTTTCTGAGGCAATGAAGGCAACAAGGGATGTGTGGCTGCCCCTGTAGGTGCACCCATAGACCAATACAGAAGGTGATCCCGTATTGCTCCTTTGATGTAACCGGTGCATAGTGAAATAGTATAGCACTATGGAGATATAGCAGACTCTCACTCTGTGAGAAGGGAAGGGGGGAAAAAAGAGGAGAAATGTTTATATGTGCCTTTGGATTGTTGCTAAGCCACAGCAACCATAAAACTCCAGAGGTCAGAGTGAATTGTCAGGGTGGTAAGGAATTAAGGGGAGAGAAGGAAGGTTTCCTTTAGGATATTTGTAGAAAACAACAGGGACCCTTTGGGATGAGAAACTGAAGCAGTAACGTTTGCATTGGAGTGGGGAGGGGGTGTTAATTTTTTGCATCCCACCTATTTGCAAAGATGTCCTTTAAATTTTACAACAGCCATGTGAGGTAGGTCAAGATTGACTGACAACCATAATAGTCCAAAGATTTTTAATAATATTCATGGCTCAGAGCTGAGAAATCTCTATCTGGCTCATTTTAGCCAGTGTCTGCTTTTTTCTACTACAACGGTGCTTTGTTTTTTGTTTTTAAACAGTATATTTTTAATATACTGTATATTTCTCTTATTCTTTTTATAACTGAGACAAGACTTACTTCTCCCATTTTATTATTTTCCATTTTTATTAGAAAAGCAAATGCAGTCATAAATGCATTCCGAAAGAGAACATATGGTTTATCTTTTAATCCAGAAATTTCTACTCCTCTGTTCTTTGGTACTGCATCATTTGTAAGATAAAAGAACTGCAAATGTTAAAATACAGTCTTAATTTTATTTCATTCGTTATAAACTTGGTTCTAGCATTGAAACTGGAGCAGCTTTTTTAAAAGTTAAGACTTTATCTACTTCTTTCTTAAGACTGCTTCTTGGAGAAAGAAATTGGTCATTGATGCCCACCTGTTCATTCCTGCAACACTCCTCAGTATAAAATTTTCAGGAGGATGTATATGTGAAATATTTTTGCCCTGGACATTCCAGAATCCAGAAAATCCATCTATGTTTTCCCCCTTACTCTTTCTTTGACAATGATGTAAGCTATGCCTTATCCACTATTCATTAAGATTGCAATGTCCAATTTTGCATATATGTATTACATCATTTTGTAGTTCACTTATACAATGTTAATTGGGTGTTCTCCCAAGAACTACTACTACTACTACTACTACTAATTTATGCAATAACTGGGCACTGTCTGGGTCCAGTGGTGTAATCAGTGAACTAAAATCAGTAGTGTTTTACAGAAGACTTATTCTCACAGAGATAGTAAATCCGTAACTGGGTTACACCATCACATTTGTACAGGGAAATTGTTTAGAAATAATACAGATAGCAAAATAGATGATAACTAGTAATTTGATGCATGGCAGAATTAATATGTGATATTTTTCAAATGCTCCATTGCAATAAAAAAAGAAAAAACCTTGACAGTCTTCCTTAGTACAGAATAGAACATAGCACAGTTAGGAGTAAACTTTAAGTATATTCTAACTGATACATTAGGTTTCTTCTTGCGTGGAGTTTGACACTTGAAAGGAGCATTCAAAAATAGAAGTTTCAGCTTGCAACCCCGTTATTTTCACAATCAATTTTCTGTCATGTTCTGTTTTATATGCAGATAAATTGATTGATTGCATTGGATTTATATCCCCTTCCCAAACCAAATCACTGTGCTTAGAAAACTAATGAATTTACGGTGATAAATAAAGTAAAGCCATTCTTTTTAACACAGTGCTTTTCTATCAGGAAGAGTACTTTTTTTTTTACAAAAAGGCATTCAATCATCACTAGTTCTTCCTACAGACTTAAAACACTTTCAAAGGCATATTTAATTAAGCATTCCTTAGTGAGAAATTTGTCTTAAAGCTTAAAACATATAAAAATAGCTGTTCTGGATCTAAGATCTAAGATCTAAGACTTCTCAGACCAGCATTTATTTCTGAGAATAGCCAATCTAATGCCTTTGGGAAGCCCACACCAGGAGGTAACTGCGATAGCATCTCTACAATAGTTTTTTTTCCCCCAGCAAATGATGGATTGGTGTTTTGCCTTTAATATTGCAGATAAGAGGCGATACAGGTAATCCTCAACTTTACCATCACAATTGGGGATGGAACTTTCATTGCTAAGTGATGCGATTATTAAGGGGTTGTGATTTTACAGTCTTCTTTGCTGCTTCTTGTTGTTGAACATATCAACATGGTCATTAGGTGAAAAACATGGTTGTTAGATTAATCCAACATTTTCTTTGCTTATTGTAAGCCAGCTGGAACATTAGTGGCAAAGAAGAAGTAAGGAAGGGAAGGGAAGGGAAGGGAAGGGAGGGAAAAGCACCAGTCATCCTCTCAAAAGACATGACTGAGGAACCCTTTGAAACACCAGTGGGGTGGAAGCTGTTCAAATCTCAGGTTGGGGGATGACGACTATATTCCAGATAGCAGGTATTATTTCTCCTTCTAAACTCCTCTAATCGTCTAACTTTACGGTAGAGCATTGTTCCACTGACCGCATTCATTTTGAGAACCATGTCCTCATATTAGGATGCTGAGTACTGTAGTGAATTTCCACATTCCTGCTTGGTAAGCATTTTTGGTAGAGAGACAGTGAAGCACATGGGAAAGAAAAGAGAAAATATTCACTTATATAGGATTACTGGAGAGAAATGGTCAGGGGGTAGGTGGAGGGAACCAAACGAAATGAGGCAGGAAAGCATTGGTTGAGGACCGAGTGTAGGATGAGTTCACTTGGAAAGAAGAGAGAAGCAGCTTGGAAGATTCTTGCTGTCTCTTATGCGCAGTTGCACATGAAAAAAAGTATATGGATGACTTAGCTTTTAACAAAATGTTCAGCACTTCTGCCCCACCAGAAAACAATTCTGCTTGACTGAAAAAAGGGCATCTGCATTGTTGGCTGCAGGTTGGCATCCATCACATCCTCTTGTGGCACCCTCGTAAACACCAGCTGGTTATGCATTGGCATGATACCAGTTTTACAACATCCAATTACTATCAATGTTTCCTCCCTCCAGACCTTCTTTCTCTCTCTCTCTTTTCTTTCTCTCCTGAACTGTATGGTCACAGTTTTGGAGGTGAAATTATTTATTAAGAATGCTGCACTTTAGCCTTTTAATTACTATTTTTGGGGGAGGGGAGGTTGCATTGAATCATTTTCTTTGATACAATAGAACAGATAGCAATAATCTTCTTTACATTGTCCTTTTCCCATTAAAAATTCTGTGCATACATTTGTTCAACATAAATCTGCATAATAGTTTTAAGCCAAAACCAGCAAGGTCATGGTTTTTTCCAGTACCATCTGAAAGGACCAACATTTGAAAGATGCTTCTCTGACTGACTTGCAGCATAACATCATGCCAGGAATCTATCATTTTTGTTGGGGCTGGGATAGTTCTTGTAACTGCTTCCATGCCAGTCAACTCTATTTGCCACTAGATGTTGACCTACACACCAGCCCGATAAGCTATATCAAGATTTTTCTATTAATCAAAATATATATATATTGCCTTGGTTTGAAAAGCAGTAAAGGATAAGCATTATAGAGTAAAATAAAAAGAGAGAAGATCTTAGCAAAACACGTTTGTCAGAAATGTGAAGGGGGATATGGACAACGTTTGGCACTAGGCAAAGGATGCTACTACTGTGTCTCTAGTTTCATTAATGAATTGTCTGGGTACAAAATGACCACCCTTGGAGAATACTATGCTGTTTTGAAGACATCTCAAAAGAGACATTGTAAATCGGGGAAGGTACTTAAAGCAGGAAAGCAATTAGCAGGTAAGTAACTTCCTTATGAGGAAAATGTATAAAGTTTGAAATCTGTCTCTTTAGAAGAAAGGCATATATTATGACACAAATTCCTCCCAATTCCTTAATGTACACTTGTATAACGATTTGACCTACAGATTTCTACACCCTTGTGTGTCAAGTTGTGATGCATATACAAAAAAGTGGCACATGTGTCATGATGTCACAATAAATGCATGTTTCATTATTTTGATAAGAAATAGTTGCCTTGTGAGATGGGACATAATATTAGATGTATCCATAAATCATGAAGAAAGAAAATAGGATTTTGATATAATATTTGATACAGAGTTTGTCCAATGGAACAAAGAGGTAGGAAGAATCCAAGAAATAATATTATAAATAATATTTGAGGTTCATTGACACTCTTGTTTATAGAAGTTAAGACATTTTCCCATTGACTAGACAACCTCTAATACGTTATTCCACTTTATTCCACTAATTTCTTAACATCTGCTATCAAATTAATTTATTGATAAAAAATACACGCGCACACTCACATTTGCAAACAAGTAGCGAAGGTAAGTTGATTTCATCCTGGACTAGGGATGACATGATAGCAGTGTTCCAATATCTCATGGGTTGTCACAAAGAAGAGTGAGTCAAACTATTTTTAAAGCACATGAAGATAGAACAAGAAGCAATGGGTGGAAACTAATCAAGGAGAGAAGCAACTTAGAACTAAGGAGAAGTTTCCTGACAGAAAAATTAATTAGTGGAACAAGTTGCCTCCAGAAGTTGTGAATTCTCCAACACTGGAAGTTTTAAAGAAGATATTAGATAACTCTGAAGTGGTGTAGGGTTTCCTGCTTAAGCATAAGGTTGGACTAGAAGACCTCCACGGTCCCTTCCAACTTTTTTATTCTATTCTACTAAAAAAACTCACTTAATATCTGTCTCAGATAACAACAAAAATTTTGAGCTCAATTGCAGTCATAAGTCAAGGACTACCTGTATATGAAACGTTTAAGCAATATTATTATTAATAATAATACTGTTGCTACTACTAAAAAGAAAAGATATTATATTTTAACATTAAGAGCTGTGGTAGCACAGTGGTTAAAATGCAGTACTGCAGGCTACTTCTGCTGATTGCCAGCTGCCAGCAGTTCAGCAGTTCAAATGTTACCAGACTCAAGGTTAACTCAGCCTTTCACTTCCAAAGTCAGTAAAATGAGGACCCAGATTTTTGAGGGCAATATACTGACTCTGTAAACCACTTAGAGAGGCAGTAAAAGCACTGTGAAGTGATATATGTCTAAGTGCTATTGCTATTTTAATTGTTTATTAATCAGTTTTAATCATTCCAGCTCTCTGCCTTTAGAGGAAAGTTGGAAATACTATTTGAATTTACCATATATATTTATTTTGTCCTTTTTTCATCCACCCTTTTTACTTTGGCCTTTGTTGTCATGGCTGAGCTTCAAATTTGATCAGCTTTGCTACTTCCTGGATGTGTTCCCATGGCTCTGTCACTGAATAGAAACTAGGGAGACTGCTTGGGTGGGAAGTAGTGCCGCTGCATGACAATTCAGTCTTATCAAAGCCTAGCAGCTGCTTTCACTTTGGAGTGCTATTGAATTGGAATATGGTTTGCTGAGATACACATTCCTCTTCTCCCAAGTTTAAGAACTGATCATGGATACTTGAGAAGCTTGTAGTACAATGATGAGCAAATCAGGCATTCAGAAAACTAGCTATCTCCATCTGCAGAATCAGAGGAAACTGACAAAAGAACTTTCTTTTTGCAGTAAGGGAATAATTTAAGATAGTAGTAGAACCAAATTTTGAGACAATCTGCTCCAGATTTTGCATACTCTAATTCTATAGTTGAAAAGTAGACTGTGCAAAATCTGGAGCAGATTGTCTCAAAATTTGGTCCTACTACTATCCTAAATATGGAAAGATACATGCTCGGCATTATAAGACAAGATAGAAAAACCTATACTGTATTGGTTGGAAACATGTGGAAGAGGCCTTTATCCTGCAGCTAAAATGATAATGGTGGTGATATACATACGTATGTATGTATATGTATATGTATATGTATATGTATACGTATACGTATACATATACATACATACATACACACACACACAGACACACACATATATACATACTTACGCAATAGCTATTAAGACCATATTTTTCTCATAACATAAGCCACTTTTATTCCCAAATATAAGGACTAGAATAAATTGACTTGATTTTCAGTCTTAAATTAAAGTTCCTTGGTAGATTAAAGTTCTTTGGCATTCAAGTATTTTCAGTGGCGTTCTAGAATCTCCAGTGGTTTGGGAGATTCTAGTATTTGGCTAGATGGATATTGCTTTGTCTGACAAGCAACACAGCATCTTTTCTTTCATAAATTTCTACCAAATTCATTTCCAAGTATGAATCTTTAAATAGCTTCTTCTGGAAGGGTCAGATACTTTCTTTTCCTATGGTTCATGTAATCTGGGAATCGAATAAAACACAGAGATCAGTGGAAGTCGAAGGAAATATATTTATTGGACACAATTTTGCCAAATACAGTTAGGTGGCAGCCGTAATGGACTGCTCCCCCAGTTCTCTTTTTATATAGGGTTTTTGGCCAATGGAATGTGTTAGCTTATTAGAAATAAATGTTTCATTATCTATAATTAAAACAGATGCCTCCTTATTTATAGCCCCTTTATCTTGAGTTAGAACAGATGTCTTTTTAAATGACCATTTTATCTTTCCTATACATAGTTTTTTTCTATGCATAAAATATATGTCTTTCTTAAATGGGTTTTGCTATGGGATATTTTATTTATTTATAACAGTAGGAATCAGTCTTTTCCTTTTATGAAATGGCTACTCTTTTTCATCATTTCTTAACTGAAACTTATTATAAACATATGAAGAAAATATTTCAATACCAGAACAATACATACCATAAGAGAAAGAAGAAGAAAAAACTTAGCATGATGTTAAACATTCCACAATAGAAAATACATAGTTAGTGGATAGAAAGAGATATTGACATAACAAACATACATATACACATATTGATTAGACTCCTTCCTTTCAGGGTAAGCATTATTATGCAAAGCAGTATGCAACCCAGTAAGATAACCAAAATCAGAAGGAAGGAACCAGAACTAAATCTAGTTTTCATACTGTAACTGTCTATGTTTGTAAACTATATTTCATTTCCCCAAGTTGAAACACATCCTCCTTGGTAGCCTTTTGTTCCTTAACCTTTTTACCTTAACCTTTGGCGCAGTGGTTAGGGTGCAGTACTGCAGGCCACTTTAGCTGACTGTGATCTGCAGTTCAGCGGTTCAAATATCACCGGCTCAAGGTCGACTCAGCCTTCCATCCTTCCGAGGTGGGTGAAATGAGGACCTGGATTGTTGTTGGGGGAAATATGCTGACTCAATTTGCTAAAAAAAAAAAAATTAAACCGCTTAGAGAGGGCTGAAAGCCCTATGAAGCGGTATATAAGTTAAATAAATAAATAAATATATTTTTCAACAGCTCCATCCAATCACAATTTTAATCCAGTTATTCTTCCTTCTTATATTTGTTTTATAACAAACCATCTCGGTCCACCTCTTTTGTACCAGTCACTCATTTTTCTGTTCATTCAGAACCCATTCATTTTTCATTACCTGTTTGTTTGACCATGGACACTTCTTAAGTAAACTATTCTTACTATTGTCAAAGAATTTCTTTTGTTTTTCTGACATTCTGAACTTGGGGTAGTGCAACCCTATTTAGAACTAATCGTGTTAAAGTCCTGGAACCCGGAGCTCCATTTGCTCAAAGCCACTCGGTCTTACCAGAATGCAGCCCATCCAAATTCATTTACAGTATATACAGCCCTTTTCCTTTTCTTTCACACATACTCATTCCTCACAAAACCCTACACACTATTTTTATTATAATTGCTTCATTTTTAATAAACATTCTACACAAACTGCAAACTCCTGCAGTAAGGTCTTTGCTTCAGTTTTCCAACTGCATGCTTGCAATTATTTGCAAGAGTTACCATGTCAACACAACTATGTGTTCAATATAATTTCAAAATGTACACTTATTGCATCATACTGTATGTAACATATGCTGCACATCATTCAGATTGTCACCCAAGAACATAGCATTGCCTGCATGCAAAGGTACATATTCATATCTACTTCATATCAGACTTGTTTCAAAAAAGCTGGACTAAAAAAAGCACAAAAGGTGTTTTTTATTTTTAAAAAAAAAGACATTGAAAAAAAACATAGTAAAGACAATATGAAAGAATTTCAAGGACTGCTATGTCTGAAATGCAAGCCTCATTTATAGTAAAATCAAGGTTTAAATTCTTTTGCCTCTTTCTATTGCCTGCACAATATTAAGTCCTTTCTCTTTCCTCTTTTCTTCTTCTCTTTTTTTCCTTTTATAGCTGTCTGGACTTCGGTTTCAGTTTGTTTTCTTTTGATTTTGTGAGAATTTGTTTCTGTACCTCAAATATTACTATTGTATTCCTTATCCACAAGTACCTTAACCAAACAAGGAATTATCATATATATATATATGTCATACTTGACCTGTGGTGGCATACTGGTTGGGATGCAGTATTGCAAGCTAACTCTACTTACTGCCAGATGTTTGATTCTGACTGACTCAAGGTTGACTCAGCCTTCCATCTTTCTGAGGTTGGTAGAATGAGGACCCAGATTGTTGGGGAAAATTTGCTGACATTGTAAGCTACTCAGAGAATCTGTAAAGCACTATGGAGCTATATATAAATCTAAGTGCTATTGATACTCGTTGCTGAATTTCATTTATCACATTTATAACTTAACTTTTAATGATTTTTATATTAATATAAATATTAGTGCTCTTTGATATACATCTACCCTTTCCAGAATTCTAAAATGCTCCTTCCAGAATGCTCACCCTTAAATTTCAACCAAGTCATTTTATTTTTTTAATGATATATACTGTGATGGAGGCTTCTTGTTGAACTTTTGGAATCCATTTCCAAAACAATTTTAGTATCAAACAAACATTTTTTTCATGACAAATTTTTGACTCTACCAAAAGAGCCATGACCCACATTCAGAACCTATTATCACCTTTAATTCTTTCACTAATCATCTTATTTAATTCATGCTTTTTCCATGTATATGTACGGACTTAACAATATGTTTAAAGCATCTATTGGAAACAACCTTTTCTCTAAACAAAGCCTTAGTATAAAAAGTCACCAACTAATAGCAGTACAGATACACTCGAAACTCTGACATGTTCTTTAGCATCTGCCCTTTCACTTCTGTTGATGGGAAATTTCTAGGAGAAAATTATTGCAATTTTGAAATGAAGCCCACAGTGAATATTTGTGAACCTACTTTCAGCAATGTGCTATCATTGAATTTTGGAACAACAAGAGTCCTTCCAATTGAAATTCAGTATCAAAGGAAAGCTATTAATGGTGATGACTATGTGTTACTGGGCCAACATAATGATGGTGAAACAGAAAAAAACTTATTTTTGTGATCAAGAATAAAGTGGACAACTTGTGACAACAAATGACAAGTTTCACATAGAATAAGTAAGGTTAACAAACTGATTAAGGACAGTCAGCAGATCACTCAAAAAATTGTTCACAGGTTTGGCATTTCACTGAAATATGTAGGTCATATTTATGTTCTTCAGTATGGAAATATGTATACAAGATGGGTTCCTTTGCATGCTGATAGCAGAGATGAAAACTTCAAGAGTTAAAATTTGCTAGAATTGTTGTCACACTATAAGAATGTAGGTAAGATATTTCTTCACAGTATTGTGACAGCAGATGAAATATCAGCTTATCTTTATGACCCAGAAATGAAGCATTCATCCATGAAATATTATCACAATTTCCTTTTTTCCCCCAAAAAGGAAAACTTGAAGCTACTTTTTGGAGCAGAGATGGTGCTATTTACATGAATTTCTTTGAATCTAGAATTTACCAACACCTGATAGAGCTACATTGCAATGCTCAAAGCTATGAAACATTAAAAAGAAAATTTGCTGCAATAGACAATTGTGAAGTTGGGTCTACTGTTTGACCTCATCTTCCATATAGTCCAGATTTGATGCCATGCAACTTTCATCTTTTTCCAAAATTGAAGATCTTTATTGGCATCTGTTTGTCTCAAATTAAGAAGTAGGAAGAATTCTCAAGACTTAGTTTTACATTCAGTCCACATATACAAGCTAGGATCTCTCATCTGGGAATGATATCATAAGCAAACATACTGTTACCTATATCCCATTTTTTAGGAAGTATATGCAGTGTATTGATGTACACTCAGGATATTGCAGCCCTGAAAACCAACAAAATCGTATCAATAAAGATCATGCATCTTAGTCACAGAATAATGATTGCATGAGGGAAAAGATTGGGAAAGCTATGATTGGGGAAGAAAGAATAAAATGAATTATCTAGGGTGCATAACATTCTATTTGTTTGCTTATGAAAAATATTTTGTATATATTAAAAACACATATGTCTTTGTGAACTTTCAATCATTGCACTGAAAACAAGTTTTGGAGCCTTAATTCTGTTTTACCTTCAGTGATCTGCAGTTTCATAGTCATATTGGTATGTTTTATTCCTTGATATTATCTATTCCTTAGCCTTTGCTATTCTTCATACTGTCCTTTCTGCATAATTTCTCCTGTTTTTTATTGGCATTAATAAGTCTATCATTTATTCTTATTGCCCTCTGATCCACCAGTACAAACAGAATGTAATTAATTGTGGTTCTTCTTCCTGCTTTTCTCTAAAATAGGAGGAAAATCCGCTGATGTCAACACCATCTCAGTCTGCTGCAATACAATTGATTTCCTGTGCCAATAGCTGCACTGAAGGGTATGCAGTATGGTAGATAGCTTTGAGAAATAATGCAAGAGTTGAAAATGTTGCCAAGAATCAGATAGTTAGCATGTTCAGCCTAGCCTAAAAAATATCATTGAACCACAATTAATTATTCTGCTTCCCCACTATTTTTATTAAAAAAAACCTCGCTTGCTTGAAATAATACTTTGCTTTAAGCCAGAAATAAGAATGCCCTCCGTTAATCTGAGTAATTGAAATATGGAGAAATCTATGCATTCTTCCTGGATTTGCGAAACAACTAGAATCTTCAGTAGAGCAATATGGTAACACAGAACACAATCTTCTCCACTCAATAGGTTGCAAACAAATCATTATCTTCTCAAATGACTCATCTGTATGCAAATAATTATCTTCCACTGAAGGTTCCATATGGTGGAAAGCAAAAACTAAAAGAATGTGGTGGTGGGGGGAGACTTATAGGGCAAAACAAATTGTGAAAGTACAGTAATCTGTTTATATTTACCACTTGGTATTAAAGACCCAGACACAGTGGTTCAGTAGCTAAGATGCTGAGTTTGCAGATCAAAAGGTTGGCAGTTCAGTAGTTCGAATCACTAGCGTTGCGTAACTGAGTAAGCTCCCGTTACTTGTCCCAGCTTCTGCCAACCTAGCAGTTCTAAAGCAAGTAAAAAATGCAAGTAGAAAAGTAGGGAACACCTTTGGTGGGAAGGTAACAGCATTCCATATGCCTTTGGCATTTTGTCATGCCAGCCACATGACCACAGAGACGTCTTCGGACAGCGCTGGCTCTTCAGCTTTGAAATAGATGAATACTGCCCCCTAGAGTTGGGAATGACTAGCACATATGTGCAAGGAGAACCTTTACCTTTACTAAAGATCTGATTTTTCAATTGGGGGTCAGTTTAGGACTACCTCACTTCCTGGGTTTCAGAATTAGGAATGACAATGGAAATTTTCGATCAAGACCCCCTAAATGTTTTTTTTTTCCAAAAGCTAATAGCTGAGAGGAAAAAGAAATTGAATAGGGACAGCAGAGCTGCACACTGTTTTTCTTATTAAAATTCCATCAGTACCAGTGAAGCAGATATTTGTCCTGCAGGGCAAAACATGGTTGTAATGTGTAAGTAGCAGTGGGAAGTTCAGCTCATCTTTTACAGAATCATGAAGGATTGCATGAAAGCTGTCCCAAGTCATTAACTCTCTTTACTACACATGGAAAGCTAATGTGCTAAGAGAAGCTCTAGCTAAGCATACCCCCTGACACGCCGCTCTCTAAATGTAGGATGATGAATCATTGTTTAACAAAGTTGTGCTGAATTAATTAATTCTGAATTATAGGAGGGGTTTAATGACATCATGCACAGGGACCTTTTCTATCTTTCTGCTACAGAATCCTCCTTTTTAATGAGTAGCATGTATTCCAACACATGTTTATTACTCAGAAATACTTTCTACTGATCTAAACAAATTTATGGTAATTAAATTAATGTAGGAATTCAATCTATATCTGTTATGTTCTGAAGCTAAGAAAGAATATAGCTTTTGAGTGAACTAGATATTATTCAAAACCAGGAAGAATTTGAGGCTGATTGGTGTAGCTAAGTCATCAAAACTTGTGGCCTTTTCCTCCCTTCATTTCAGTGGTTCTGTGTTCCAGATCTGTATGTTCATAAAGAAATATTTAATTAGGAGCTAACACCACAAACCAGAAAACATTTAGTTTCACAAGATGTACTAATCTGGGCTGCTGCCAGTTCATTGTTTAAATTCTAATCCCCTCCCCCCAAGACTAGAAAATGAGAAAACTACAAATGATTTTTTTTTTATTACAATTCATGACATTCTGAGTTGCAATCAATTATTGCACATTGTAATGCTGGCAATTCAGATTTCAATATGTCCATCATTTGTGGCTCTTTATTCAGTCTCTTGTTTCTACTTCTGCCTATGTTTAGATTTGGGGATATAGACCTATAATTTTGCTTATGAAATTCCTTAAGTGTATGTCCATTGGAGAAGAAACAAATAAGATATTTTGTTCTATTCACATACCAAATTAAGAATACTCCTCAAGGTTCTATACTACTACATTATTAACCAAAGGTAGTTAAATTGCATTTTGCTCAGTCTGTGAGCAAAGAAAATAAGATGGCATCTTTTTTTTTTCATAGATGGAACTATGTACATTGTTAAGTCTAGTTTCAGCATCTTTCACTTCTCAATATGGCTTAACTTCCCTTATGGCATATCCATTTGAGCATCTCCACTGCTGCTTTGATTGCCATATAAATTGAAATTGCATACTTTTTCCAGGTATCTAAAGTTATTCATAGGTGTGCTAATCAGTAGTATAATTCTACCTTAAGAAAATAAGGCATATGTCATGAGTAAAACCTAGCCAAAATTAAGCAACATTTGTAGCTTTATTTGGAGACTGAGTACATGATGAATTATTCTTTAACGATCAGTGGGGAGGGCAAATATTTAATGATAGCTGGAATGTGCTCCATGTTGTGTCTCTCTCTCTCTCTTTACATTGCTATGTAACCTATCATGTGTTCTTATTGTTTGCAATTAAATAATAATAATTGGAATTATTTAAAATAAAATAAAGCCATATCTGGCAGGGGACCAGTTTGAATAAATTATTTTACAGAGAGGCATTTGTCCTCTATGTGTTATTCTGTTTAGTCATAATTTAAAATATTCTTTATCATCAGACTTCAAGATAAAAATCAATATGTGATACTGACGTTGCTTTCCTTTCCCTTCCTTTCCTTTCCTTTAGGTAGTAAAATAACATGCAATATTACATATATATGTGTAATATATGTAATATATATATATACCAGTGTTACTAGTTTAACTATAGTTTCTAGATGGGAAAACATTCTTTTAGGATGAAGTAGGATCTTGAACTCTTTGCTCTTTTATTTATTCTTGCGGTAAAATTTCACATCTATATCACTGTATCTACCTGACTGAAGCCTTCCTATGTGATACACACTGACCATTTCAATTCATTTTAGGGAATTCATGACTTTTGTTTTTAAAAAAACCATTGGGAGGGGACTTTAAACAAACCAATTAAACATGATCACTTATCACACTGTTTAAAGTCAACTGTTTTCTCAAAACAGAATCTTAATGGTATTTTTTTGTTGTTCTGTTTTTTTGTTCTTTTTTTGTTAGCAACCCAACTACTGGAGCTTTAAGGTCAGTACTTCCAATTTTTCCCCTCCATGCTTTTATTTGAAACAAATGCATGTGCTTACCCACCTTTTCTCTGTATTTTATGTGTGCGTAGGCAGATATGTCCATGAAGGAATGGGCAATTGAAAACTCGGCTTCCTTAGCCCTTTTTCTTGCACCACATTTCTTATTTTTAATAGGCAGCTCTTAATTCCCCAAACATGTTTGGCTGGTTCCGTTATTCGGCAGAGCTACTTGGCTGCTTCGGGCAGTTAATTTTAAGTGAAAGGCAGAAAACTATGTGTCTGTCTATATATGTTTACATGCATACATGTACATACACACAAAGATGCATGCATATATGCATACATACAAAGACACACATTCATATACATTACATACATACACATCTACTCTGCCAGGAAATGGTATGAGTAAAATGTTCCGCTCCAAATCAATAAACTTGATACATCTTGGTTCTTAATATACACCTTGACATTTGTTGCATTACTTACATTTGCTGCCAACTTTGCAAGCATTAAGTGGTCTTGGAACCTGTTTCACCATCTGCAAGTGCAGAACTGCAGCTGTGGGAGTAAGAGAATTAGATATTACAAATAGATGTACAACTTTCCCAACTGTTTACAAATGATTACAGCCCTGGAAGATGGCCATGTGGAGTAATGGGATAGCAGGGTAGACAGAAGAGCACAAGAAGATGTTTTATACCAATTCAGTTTATTCAAGCAGGCATGGGAAAGGTGCAGCTTTCCAGATGTCGTTAAGCTCCAACTCCATCTGTCCTATCCAGCATGACCAACGATGAGGAATAACAGAAGTTTCAATCCGGTATTATTAGTACAGCTACACATGGCTGATCCCTGATTTATATTTGTTTATTTCATCCAGCAAGGAGTCTGTAAATATTACACACAAAGGACTGAGACTTCATTTGCTCCCAATTCTTCTAAAAGCACACAATCTTATCTAAATATTAAATCTTAACAGTTCCCAACAGTAGTCTGTGGATAACTAGCAGTCTGAAAGAGTATTGCGGCTGATCCACTCAATTCTTCACAAAAGTGAGAGTTCAACTCAGAACACCAACATTTCACAACATTTGTGGTATGAGATCACTCTTAACATTTCATGGTGGTCTACAAAAGCTTTTGATAACCAAGTGCTGCTTTTCCAAAGGACAGAAATGCTCATAATTCTAGATACAAAACACTATCATCCCCAAAATTCTTTATTGAAGGGACAGTGAATTTAATTTCAAAACAGTTCTAAGTGATTTTTTTTCTTTTACACACCAGTGATAATCTAGGATTCTTGCCCCAGCTGCTTTAAATATGGGTAATGATTGGGCTTGCATAATCACATATTCAAAACCATATGTTTACTTTTTTATTTATCAAATTTAGAACCACTCTTTTCCCTCACAGCAAATACAATATCAGAATGCATGCAACATTTTAAACCAGAACCAAAGAAACAACCTTTTGCTAAATGCAGGATATCAACCTAAGCCTGTGAGACAGAACAGAAAAATGTAGGCTTCTACGAGAGTAAGAATTATTCCTCAAGTAAACCACAATGCCCACACTTTCAGCTTTTGGTTTTTTTGAAAAAAGATCAAGCTTGTAACACTTCTAGAATCTGAGGTATAAATATCTTATTGTCACAGGCTATTTTAAGACTTTTTCTTGGTTTTCAGTGGATGAATGAACATTCTTAGCAATGACTCATATATTGCACACATGGTTTGGAAAAGGAAATTCCTTTTTTCCTAGTTAGAAGAATTTCCTTCTTCACTTTAAAAAAAACAGAAATCTAGGCTTTTGCTAATAGTAGTATTGGGTATAACACATCTATCTAACAACTGAAGGCAGGGGCAGGACTAGGCATTTGTCATATTTTAAACTCATGCCTTGCATTTAAAATAGAGGATTTTTTTTAACATTAGAAAAATATCCTGCCAGACACATATATTATTTGCCATTGCGAGTTGTAAAAAAATAAGCAAGAACTGAGAGACTGTGGCTCAGGTGACACAAAATGCTCTACTAGATTAAAACTGAGTTGCACTTTTTCTGATCTATTGTATTGCAAAAACCAAGATACTGGTTTAGTGTGTATGAATTTTGTCATCATGTTAAGCCTTAACAATATTCATATGTTTGGACATAACATGTTATGGGAACATAGATGCAGTGCTTTGTTAATTCAGATTTGACAGATTGAGTTTTATCTGAACCAAACCTACAATTCATATCAATTCTGCATGATGTGGTTATTCCCATTTGGGATAAAGTAAATAGAATAGTGGATGTATATATTGGGATTTTCTTTTGTAAAAATACCAAGGTGATGGGCAGATTTAAAGTGCTATAGATTGTAATGGTCATGCATCTGATTAAGTAATGGAGAAGAGTCAGGTCTTTGTATATATCGAAAATTCTAAATTAAGTAAAATTATAAATTTCCCTTTATCTTATTTTCTGCATGAGATCTGTCTCACTCTCATTAGCAAAGACCATGACATATAGAAATTAGTGTCCCACCCTCTTCCCCACTTACACTGTGGCAGCCTCTCATGGAAGATAGCCACATCTCTTGCATACTACCTGCAGCTTAAGAATGAACAAAGATGGTAAACTATTTGAAGAAAATCACATATTTATTAAATCTATACTCTTTCTTTCTCCCCCAAAATGGCACTCAAGACAATTATGAATAATAAAAATAAAGATAACAAAATTATAATCAATGCAAAACACAGCAATTAAAACAAATAAAAATAGATGAATAAAAAAGTAAAGTAATAAAAGTGAAGTAACAATAAATGGTAAAAGAGAAGAGAGGACAGGAGAAGGTATTGCAGTGGTGACAGCTGTAGGGAAATATGGGCAGGAGACAAGGGGAAGGCTATTCTCAGGCAAGGCAACATCAGTGCTTAAGACTGTTCTGACTTGCTCTGCTCAGCTCCATTACCAGGTTTTAGAGTTTTAGTCTCTCTGATTGAACTCTCTTTTGAATGCAGATCAGCATGTAATAAAAATGTTGTCATCCACAACTTGATCATGGATGAGAATGCTAATCTGGTCTGTATCACTGAAATTTGGTTGTGCACGGTGGCTGTTGTCTTTTGTGAGTCTCCAGTAGTCACTAGAGGCCCTGAAATCACCAGCTATAAGACCCTGTTTGTGAACTTGGACCAATGGAGATTGCTTCCTCCCTATAGGGCAGCAGCATCCTCATGCTGTTGGGCTCTTGTCTACCCAGTGGAGATTTCCAGGCTTATGTTCTGGGGTGGCGGTGGGGAGCAAGGTGTGAGATAGTGCATGGCTATCATGGCAGTCATGGATCTGGCCCTACTCTCAAAGGGGGTCACCCATTAGATCTGCTGTTAGTAGCCTCCAGGCAGTAGTATCATGATCTGGATTTGGAGGGCTTATCATTAGTTCGTTCTCATGGACAGACCACTCTCTCTTGACCTTGGAGTTCTCCACAGTTGCTACCCACCGCTGGATGGTGGAGCCTATTTGACTGGCCTGCCCCAAGCACCGATGAACCAGTGTGGTTTCAGAAGGAGCTTGGGATTTTTCCTGAAACTCTGTTGCATGGTTGAGCAGAGGCTTTTGTCACAGCTTGGAATGAGCAGGTGATGAGGATCATGGACTGAATCTCTACTATGTGGACACTCTCTGTATGTGGAACTTATAGATCTCCATTGTTTACCAAGAGACTCAGAAAAATAAAGCGACATAAGAGAGAACACACTTGAGGAAAAGAGCAAGGCTGATCAAGCAAGAGTAAGAGACTATATTAGGACTTACCTTGTGATGACACAGGCAGTTTAATTACTTCTCAATGCATCTGCAGGCAGCCAATTGGCATCTCTGTTTTGGGTGAAAAAGTTCATCTGCATAAGGAGGAGCCTGAGCTGTCCTTGCAGGGTCACAATGAGAAACACTCTTGCTTGAGTGCACTCAGAACTGGGCCAGATCCTTTGGAGGTGATGGAGACAAGCCTCGGCCTTGTTATCTGAAGGAGTTCAATTCAGTTGCTCTTGAGGACAGTTCCTTGTGGCAATGAATTTGGCTACCTGTGTTTTGGACTCAGGTCCCTCCTGGTTGATTAACGCCCCCCCCCCCCAAACCCAGGAGGGCACATGTGGTTAGGTTCAAGCAGTGGTTAATGTCTGCTTGCAGGAGGGGATGATTTTGTCTATAGGTGTAAAATAATTTTTAAAAACCCAGCTTGAAAAGAATATTACATTATTCTTGGTTTAAGGTCTGATATAAATCTTGCCAGACTGAAGACTATCTGCATCTACAATAGAGTCTGTGAACTATTAGGGAGGGACTGTCTTCATCCTGTTCCACTCATATCTAACACCTGGCCTGAGTTGCCTCTTACTCCTGTGGGACGCTCCCCTTCTCCCTGGGGATCCAACTCATCAGTACATTCTATCACTGTTGCTGTCTTAGAGCCTATGTGGCACCTCTACACATCCTATCAGGTCAGTGAGCATGGCTCTGATCTTTTCCCTTAAATGTGGCCATTTTAGGGAATCCAGGAAAGGTGCCTTTTCTCTGGTGACTTCTGCCCTGTGGAACACTCTTCCACTTGAGGTTTGGCAAACCACTCCCCTTATAGCCATCCAAAAAGCACTGAAGACCTGATTTCCCCCCTCCCAAGCACTGGGATAGGATGGGGCAGAGATGGGTTGCTCCCGGTTTAGCCCGGATCGGGAAAAGCAGTAGTGGTGGTGGTGGAAGGCTCCACCCACTCTCCAGATGCTTCTGTGCATATGCAGAAACATTACGCATGAGCGAACCGGTAGTAAGAAAAATGGAAACCCACCACTGGGGTGAGATGGATGAAAGGATATAATAAGGATGTTGGAAGTTTAACTTTGGTGTTACATTTTTAATGTTTATGGTTTTAATTGATTTTATGCATACAGTTGTTTTAACTGTTGATTTGCAGATAGGCTGAATATAAATATTTTAAATAAATAAATAAAGTTGTGTTAATATGCAAAACATGGTTTGCTTCCAAGCAGTGG
Source organism: Thamnophis sirtalis (assembly GCF_051295495.1). Classification (NCBI taxonomy): domain Eukaryota; kingdom Metazoa; phylum Chordata; class Lepidosauria; order Squamata; family Natricidae; genus Thamnophis; species Thamnophis sirtalis. The sequence goes on from NW_028261384.1 coordinate 99,190,444, forward strand.
TGGGTTTCAAAAAAATTTGGAACCTCTTCTGTAGGTGTGGCCTGCTTTCCAGGTCCACTGGTGGAACCTCTTCTAATGGTAGATTTGAGGAACCGGTTCTACCGAATAGGTGCGAACTGGTAGGAACCCACCTCTGCTTCCAAGCCAGCTTTGCTCCAGTTTGCAGAAAGAAAAAGAATGATGTTGGTGTTCCCTGTAGCGGCGTTAGATAGTTTTAGGCCTGAAGCAAATGAAATTACTGTGTTCTATTCTAATGTGAATCTCATTTTAATTTTTTAAGCACAAGACGTAGATTAAAATCCACTCAGGCTACTTAATATATCCTTTCCCATCACTTGCTACCTTATAAAGCTTTAAACTAGGTATATCAAGGGTTGTATCCTGTCCTTTCTACTTGAAAAGCATGAGTGTTGCTATTTGGCTCAAAGCTAAGATTCCCAGTTTATGCTGAATTCTGATACAAATGCTGAATCACATAATTAGCACTCTTCTCAGTATTGGCAGCCTGCTTTTCAGACCTGATTTGTAATGACTACTCTAGAAAAAGGTATATGCTTCCAACTAGAAATAAATATTAAGCGGGAGAAAATAAATACTAGTCTCTTTTTTTGTGGTCTCAAAGCGACAACACTGCATGAAAGGCTTCATTCTCACTGAGAATTCAAACTGTGACTATATAACACCCTGTCAAATTGCAGGTGGGATCTTACTTTTTTATAATGTTATACAGTAATTCATTCAAAATACTGCCTGCATGCGTATAACAATCTGTTCCAAGACAAAGGTTACAGCCTGGCTTGTTCCCTGATATGTTCAGAGGAGATTTCATTTGAGTTTTAAAAATATACATTTTTAATATGGAAAATATTTTTGTTGTGTTAATTGCATATGCAACCTGGAGCAGTGTAGATATAAGCCAAAACTCATTTCCAGGATGACTCTGCATTTTTTCTAAGTGATGAAAGAGAATAAATTATGGTCCTTGGTGATGCCTTTGAGATAGATCTGACTAGGAAGCAGACTCCTCAAGATGATTAAAACTACACTTTATTGAGATTCATAATAGAAACAGAAACTTGCAAACCTTATATTTTCCTTCCATCCCTCGCAGAGTCTAGGCAATCAGAAAGGAGCCAGCCTGATTCTCTTCCTAATGCTTTCTTTGGTTCCTGGACTCAACACATGGCAGCAAGCTTTGTAAGGCAAATACTTTTGGGCAGGTTTGGTTTCTGTGTGCTCAGATTTAGAGTACAGTCAGAAGCCAATGTTGGTCATTGACTTACACAAATAAGAATAGGTATATGCAAGCCAAAGCTTTGTTTTTGCTTTGCTTTTTGTAGAAGAAATTTGTATACTGTGTCAGGCCTGCAGCCATCTTTTCTTTTGGGTCTTTGGCCTGCCACACTTTCTATTTTTCTGCTATGCATTTTCTATTGTGGGGAAATAGGAGGAGGGATTGTAAGGAGTTGCATACTATGTAGCCATAACAAAATTCTTTCTAGAAAGCCAAGGTCATGCTTTGTCTTTGCATATCTGCACTGACTGGAATTGGATGGGTGGAACTGCCAGCATGGCAGTGGGAGATTGGACCATGTATTCTGATTGTGGGAGATTGTGCATGTGGGGGCAAGATTTTGAACTTTCAACTGGGTGGGGAAAACCGGGAAGCTTTCAGATTCGAGGTTTTCCAGATGTGCCAACATGGCTCTCTTAATAAATTGGAACTTTGAGCAATACTTTGTCTTGGACTCTGATTTACTTTTGGATGCTATTTGGAACTCTGACATTAATCTGAATCTGAAAGCTTCCCATTTTTTTCCACCTAGTTGAAAGTTATACATACTGTATATTCACATTCAACCAATACGAGACATTGGAATTCAAGAAAGTATGTTTTGTGTATAATAAATTCTATGAAACACAAAACTTCTGCATACTGCTCTAATAAATACTTTGGAAGTAGATTACTCTTGCTTCTGTGGGTTCCATGTAGTTAGTGTGGCAAATAGCTTTAAATGAACCTCTTCGTCTCCATGACCATGGCACATGTCCTTTTAAAATACATACGCTCCACCACATCCTATGACAATAAGTTCCATATCCTATGGTCATATGCTGTATGAAGGATTGCTCCCCCCCTCTTGTCTTAAATCTACTTCTAATAAGTTTCACTGGATAACTTTGAGTCAGAGGAGAGGGTGAAGGAGAAGGTGTTCTTCAAATCTACCATAAGTATTTGTATTTTATGAATAGATATATGGCTCTGTCTGTGGTTCTTAAATTGATTTCAGAAGGGAGATATAAGTAATATTCTGAGTAGACAAATATTCATGACAAAATATTACTAGGTTTTATTGCTATGGATGGTTTAGGAGAGGAAGGAAACTGAATTAATGCTTTACAACATGAGATAAGACTGTATTGTCCCTTCTCCCTCCCCTATTCCGTGATCTGAGGGACTAGCATATTGTCTTTTTTCACATTGAGGTGAATTCAACAACAACAATGCATTTTCTTGCTTAATGCCAACAGACATATGATGTTTATATTTACCATTGAAAGCACAAACCAGAATATTGCGCAACATAAATAATGGAGGATATCTGCCCTTATTGAACATTAAGAAATGATCAAGAATAGGAAGGAGGAACTGATGTCGCAATGACACAGTGTGCAATCTTGGAGCTCCAATATCGCAGTCGATATGTTTGCCACTGCACAGCACTTTTGGTCCCAAACCGTTCTGAAGAGATGTTGACAGGAAAGAGTATGTCCTGCTGATCTCAGGGACACTGCAAAGTCCCTGACTGATCCAGGAAAATCTCTTTTTGCTGGCGACAGAAGCACAGCCATTGAAGCTGCTGAAGTTGGGACAGCTCCGGAACAGGAGGAAAATGGAAAGAGAAAGTGTGTCCATCTGGTGAGGAAATCTTATTATTATAAAAGAGACTACCCCCCCAAAAAATTAAAGCTAAATTAAATTTGAAAACAGAAGAGAACAAGTGGCAAAATTAAGCAACACTAGACAGTGTGTTATCCTTTTTAAAAAATTTTCTTTTACGAATGGAACTTTTGCAATTGTTTCCTATTCTTTAAATTGAACAGATTAGTTTTTCTTCTACTACTTTTTATATTCTTTCTTTCATACCTATGGATTAAAATCTTTTTCCTTATTTTTATAATGCTGGATTGGATGGGGTTTCTCCATTTAAGAATTTTGTTTTCTTTAAGCCTGGAATATAAAGAAGATATAAAAGGAATACAAATAGGGCTGTAATGACAGAGGGAAAGGAAATAACACTGCCACTTGGAGGCTGGAGGCTTGGAAGGCTTGGAAATATTGTCTTTTCTTTTTTCTCTTTGATCATTTGACTTTGCATTTCAAGGTTCCTCAGCATATTTACAGAGAATGATAGTGAGAAGAGCATGGGTTGTTTTTACAGGTGCTCTTTGGGAGCTTTATTGGCAGCTGGAGTGGAGTGAAAACAAAGCCTTGTCTTGAAAGATTATAAATGAACTTGCTTTAAATTTAATAAAAAGTTTTGAATGCCAGAGTGGCAGTGTTTGCAAGTTGGAAGTATGGCACAATATGAAAAAGAAACCTTAACATTGCAAAAGATTATGTTTGAAATTCAAAAATTATTAGAAGTAACAGAGAAAATTGAGAAGAGATTGGAGAACATAGATCACAGAACAGTAAAATTTGATGGAAAAATTGAGGATGTTCATCAAATGAAGAAAGTGGAGGTCAGAGTTTTAAAAACTGAAGGAAAAAATAAACAAAGAGATGAGAAAATTGTTGATACTGACGGTGAACTGAGCGTGATTGGAATGGAAAGAGTGGAATATGGAAAGGGGAGATAGGTGAACTGGAGCTGTATCCCAGATTTCAAAGTATAGAAGAGAAGAGAGAAGAATTGATGGAATTAAGGAGAAAAACTTTGTCAGAAGCACTAGTGATAACCAAAGATAAGCTGATCAAAGAAGCAGATGGAGGGTTTCGAGCTTATACAAGATATGCAATAAGCAATAAGTTGCGAAGAGAAGTCCATACAAAGCTTACTAAGGAAATAACCAGAATATTAATGCTACAAATAGTAAGAGACATAAGATTGTGCTATTACCGGAAAGACACAGGTTGATGTAATGAAAGCTTATAATAAAAAAATTAAGTCAAATTTAGTTAAATTTAGAGCATTATGTATAAAATGAAGTAATAATGGATACAATTAAATAATTGATTGATAATGATAATAATGCATATATATGTATTGGTTTGATAAGAGGTAATTTGATATAAATTGCAAATGGTGACTACGAAAGGAGGTTTAGAAACTCTGTTATTAAATATATCCAATTTTTATTTAGAACATGTTATAAAGATATAATGTTACTGGGTGATATTGGGAAAAGCTAAGGGAATGCCATTATGTGGTTCTGCTTTAAATCTGGAATATTTTACATAAAAGGACGTAAAAACAATTACAGTCAAATGAAGGTTGAGGTATGATGATAGTTATATAGAAATATATTTGATTTAAAATATATGATTTGATATGAATTGTAGGTGATGACTGTGTCAGGGATGCATGGAGGGTTTTGTAACCAATTGACACACTTTCTACAATTTGTAATGGAAGATGGTTTTGTATTTTTGTGTGTGTATGTTTTATCTGTTTGTGTTTATTCAAAAAAATTTCTTTATAAAAAAAGAAATGATCAAGAATAGATTGGAGATTATAATCCAAATTAGTATATTCTGGATTAACATATGTCAAACTGATGTTTCTTTAGTGCATTTGAAAATATACATATACATATACATATACATATACATATATACATACATACATACATACATACATACATACATACATACATACATACATATATAATATCCAGCCACTTTGATTACTGTCATGGTGGTGAAAAAGGAGTTATCGTCCAACATATGTAGAAAGTAGCAGGTTATAGACAATGGTTCCCTGTGCCCACTCTTAGACATCTGAAGCTCACCATTTTCAAAGACTACAGAAAGTCATGGACAAATGCTTGCCAGCAGAGACAGCAAAAGTAAAAATGATACTTACAAATGTGTATGTTAAGATTGGTTCTTTACAAAATACCTTCACAAAGAGAAAATATGGAGCTTTAAATAGCATGGTTACACTGTGCACGATGTAGTGAATTGAGCTTGTAGGCAGTGACTGGATTTGAACAACACATGAAGCTTTATTAATTTTAATTTGGCTATTTTTTGTGATTTGCGTTTTGTGTTTTGTAAAACCAGCCAATTTACTATTTTGTGGTTCTATATATTGTGTGAATGCAGAAAACGATTTAATTGAGTATCTAAGTTAAGTGCACCCTCTGAATCTAATCAGTTATATGAACTTTGCCTGTTCTCTTTTCTGTTCCTACACTCTCCAAAATCACATTTTAAAATTATTTTTCTCCTGCGGGAAGGACTCCATGGTCCAAACCAATCTTCACAAGCAGAAAGTCCTTCTAAAAAACCTTAATCTGCATTGCAGTAATTGGGTATAGCATGAGTTGGGTCTGCCCATCAATGTTTCAATGCTGACTTCCTTTTTTCCTTTCTTCTTCTCATTTTATCCCATTTATCACCCAAAGAAGATTTGTCTTTCTTTCAACTGGCTCTCTCACCCTCAACCTTCATCCATACTTATCAGAGGAACTTCTGGTCCCTCTTTCCCATTGCAAGTTCTATCATCTATCATCCAAATGCATTTTGGTTCTAAATGGTTCTTTAGTAACCTAGCAACTGCAGCTCCAGCAACCAGAGAAAGGAAACTGGTTCAGGCACTTCAGTGTATAAAAAAAAAATCCATCATCCACTTTGTTTATTAAGACTTTTAAAAAAAGATTTCTCCCCCATTTGTATACATTATTTTCCAAGTATTTTTCTCAGCTTATGTAGCTTTCATGTGTATTAGATAATCTTTAACCTGCAATGACTAATTTTCAATGAATGAGTCTCATGTCTCACCTCCAAATCACACACTGTAAATCTCTTTTCATAATATCTAATGTCCACTTGAAGGCTGTGGTTATCTTAGTGATGATTGAAAATAATTCCATACACTTCTTTATTTTTATTTTTTTGAAATTGAGTTCTCACAATACAATTGTAGGACAATGTCGCAGTGGAAATTTGAATATTAAAGTGACCAGATAAAAACATTTTGTATCTACAGTATGTTTAAAGGAACATTGATTTATCAACTGTGGGTTTTGTTCATTTCAGAAGTCCCAGTGGATACAATGTCCTATATTCAATATTAGAAAGGTGATTCTTCCCCCCCACCCACCCTTAATTTAGTATGGCAACTTAGGCTGGGTCAAGAGTGATTGCTGTCAAATAAGAACTTTGTTTTAATTTGCAGATACTGATGATTTATTTCCAAACTTGGGAGTTTTAGGGATTGGCACTGCATGCATCAGAGATGTCTGTTCCAATGAATCAAGCAAATATCAAGGAGGATTAATGCCTATAATCTTCTGTCCAAATGCAACCACAGCCCTGAAAGTCAGACCAGCTGGCTCTCTAAATGACATCTGGGCAACTGTTGCAGTTATTACTAAGGAATTCTCCCTGATAATGATTAAATTTTGCAAGTCACACTTTGCATGGCAACCAAAGTTTGATATGAATCAGTTTTCATCCCTAGAAAACTAGCTTAGTTTTCAAGTTATGGGGGAAAGGTGGTATATAACATGAATAGATTCTAAACATCTATGCACCTGACATCTTGGGAAAGAGTCTTCCTGTCAGAGGATGTGATGTGTATATATTTTTCTTATTTACAGTGTTTTCCTTCAGTAATATGGTTTCTTTTATTTAATGTTTGGGCTGTTTTATTTTGAATGCAATGTTTTTTGGGGGATATGCATCAGCTTCTACAAGGTGCTCTTTTTGCCCAAAACAGAAGAGGAAAATTACAAACAGATTGAAAGGTAAATATAACAATTCTCTTTGTACTTTGACAGTTTTGAAATCAGACCCTATGAGACTGCTTTGTACCTTCCAGATATGTTTAAACTATAGAGGCCATGTTGTCTGGGGAATTCCCTGTTGGAAGAAGTACATCTTCTTGCTATAAAACTTTCCTCAGGTGATATACCTTTTGTTGGTGGAGGATTGATTCCAATGGGTCTATAATATTTTTTGTCATCTTTTCATCTTTTCTGATATTAGAATTAGAACTTTTGATGCAGGAAGTACTGACCAAGGTAGTTCTTGGGTTATAGTTTCCATTGCTTAAGCCTACATTCATAAAGTTTGACGTCACATAATTGCATCACTTAACAAAGGCAGTTCTGGCTGTTGTTGTAATCCCAGGACTACACAGGTTGTTAAGCAGGAAGAGGAAAGAGTCCCAGGTTAGTAGGCAAACAAGTAAGAGCTTAGGATGAGAGCTATGGGCAAGTGGTGGGTTCCATAGGCAAATGCTGTGGAGTATAGTTAGGTGTATAGTCACCATAGGGGACAGGCGAAAAGGCAACAAGAATGGGAGCAACTTCCAAATTCTCGCAAGCTTCCCCATTGACTTTGCTTATGGGAAGTCAGCAAATCTTACTCGCATAACCCCAGCTCGCTGCAATATCATAATTGTAAAGCAAACCCTGAATGCTCAGATCATGGTCACTTTAGCATGGGACCACTCTGACAGCCAGAATTCCAAGGACTGGTTATAAATCCCTCTCATTCAATGCTGTTGTATCTTAGAATGGTTGTTGAATGAGTAGTCATAACTTGAGGACTACCTGTAAAGACATTTCTGGTGTATGATTGGTTCCTCTCATGTTAAACCTTGAAGATGAAATTGTGTAGTAACTTGTGGTCCTTAGATTCTTTTATGCAATTATAGCCTGAAAACATCTAAGGCTTATTTGTTTACCAAGTTCAAGAAATGGTCAAAGCCTTAAAAATTACTCTATTTCCATTGCTAAATGCTGAGGCTTCATTTTAGTTGTCTTGGTAAAAGCAGTAATAAATAACTTCTGTGTGGGCACCTTATTTATGAAGTACATTAACCCAGCACTTCAGCTGGGGAAAAATAATCTCACTTTTTTAAAAAAAAGAAAAGAAAGAAAACACAGCTAATAATGCCCATCCCAGCTCTTGTGGTAGGGGCAAAATATACATTCTGTGAAGAAGTATTTCTTTTTGTCACACATTTCATTGGGTGTTTGGTTGTTGATGTTGTTTTTAAACAATGTGAGGATGAAGTGCATAGAATCTTCTTGCTTTGCTCTCCTTAAAAGTGAAGAGGTCCACAGCCAGTCCTTAAATTAGTCTGTGAAATGAAATGAGAAAACTGAAATGCGGCAATGTTACCTCTATGAAACTTGCATGTTGCTGCACAAGGAATCTTGCTTATCATTGTTCGGTTAGACAGAATAGCAGAATAATAGAATAAGAGTTAGAAGAGGTATTGGAGATCTTCTAATCCAACCCCCTGCTCAGGCAGAAAACTCTATACCATTTCAGACAAATGGTTGTCCTATCTACAATTGACTACAATTGTCAATTGTAAAATACAAATGACTACAATCCTGCTTACCCAAAAATATGTTCCACTGAACTTAATCGAGTTTGCTTTTGAAGCAACATTCCAAAAATTCCAAAGAACCAAAAATATTTATTATTATTATCGTATTGTTTTACATTTTGTACGGGAATCACTGTGGTTTTTTTAATCTCCTTTAATACATTTCCATATTTTCTTGGTAATCCATCATTATCTTCAACAAACATTCATTTTTTTCACACTTGAATATCACCCCCTCTAGTGCTGGGGGCGTGCAGTCTATCTGCTAATCTGATTTTAACATTAATCCTGTTAATGTAAAGATTAAGATTAATTCTGGATTAATTGGGATAATCCTGACAAAATGGTTAGCATTTTAAACTTCCAGCAGATTAATTTTTTAGCCTAAGTGACATTTGGGTTTAAAATAATATTGAAATTCTTTGATCAGGAGGGATATAAGTGAGTGAAAATAAAATTAGAAATAAGGTTAGGATTTTGAGGTCAAGAGTGGGAAATGGAAATGTCTGTCTAGAGGCAATGGATGCTGTTTTGGTGCTTAAGAGGATTCTTGTTGGATAAAGAATGTATAGCCCCAGAGATTTTCTTTATCCAAGGAATAAGAAAAAATTCCTGAATGTATGTCAGTGTCCATTTCTCTAAGTGTGTGTGTATCCTTGCAATGGATATTCTTGCCTCTCTCTGCAAGAGAAAGCTTAGCCTGTTTGTTCAAATATCTGAAGCTCTCCTCATAGAGCACTGCAATATGGATTGAGCCAATTTGATTATGACGAAGGTGTCCTATGCATGTTGAGTCCAAGAGAATGTGCAGAAAAGGAAAATCAAAACATCTTCCCACACATCAGCATGATATTTGTCCGTTGGGAATAATTTTTATACAAATTGAAATGAGAGAGAGTTGCAAGTGACGATTTTCAGTGGATTATCAGTCAGATTTGTTTTCAGTTCTACATTGTTATGTTCACTCTGCCGCCCAAGGCAGATGCTTCATTTTTCCTCTGGATAGGCCCATTCATGTGATCATTATAGAGAGTGTTAGGCCTCAGAGAAAATGATAATCTGTAAATAAACCATTTGCTGTTCCAAAATTTGAAACAAACTGTCACTGTTTCCTTGCATTTCTTAGTAGCCCTTCCTTTCGTTGGCTCTGTAGCAATCCTCACTTGTAGCAATTCCTCAAAATGCATTTTGAGGTCTTGAATGCCCAACATTCACAATTCACTTCCTAGATCCGGTTGCCTGCTGGGATACAGAAAGATAGGCAGCTCGTTTACACTGAATCAAACCCAAAGCTTAATTAATAGAATTGATTCTGACTGATGATAATTGACCGTGGTTTCATGAGACACTGAGTATGGGCCTGAAATCTGATGCATTGAAATTGTACTGTATTTCTGAATCACCCACTATATGGATACTGGCATGCTGTAGGATTGAAAGGAAGAAATTTGAGAGTATGGCTTTCAACACGTCTAGCATACACAAATTCTAATCTGGGCCATCTTGGTTTTTTTAATGAGACGTTAAAAGATTGAAGATGCCAACTTTTGTTTTTAGAATATTTTTCCAAAATTAGGGCATGAAGTCTGAGTTGTATAAAACCCCCTCCAAAAAAACTAAAGCAGGAGAAAATCATATCTCAGTTTATAAATTTGGGATCAGGCACCATAAGGATAGTTGATTTGCCATTATAGTACATGGCAGATGGGCGTTTCAGAGACCAACTTTTCTCTGTCAGCATTGCTGGCTGCCAGCCAAAAAAGATGGCAAACTGGATGCCTGCCACAGTTGAGTGATATACAAACTCAGGCAGAACTTTTAGAAGAGAAGGGTCCTTTTTACCCATATCTAACAAAGTCAAACATATCTAACATAGTCAAAGAGGGACACAGTGGCTCAGTGAGCTTGGCGAACAGAAAGGTCAGCAGTTTGGTGGTTCAAATCCCTAGTGCCACATAACGGAGTGAGCTCCCATTACTTGTTCCAGCTTCTGTCAACCTAGCAATTCGAAAGCATGTAAAAATGCAAGTAGAAAAATGGGAACAACCTTTTGTGGGAAGGTAACAGTGTTCCGTTCACCTTCGGTGTTAGTCATGCCGGCCACATGACCATGGAGACCTCTTCGGGCAGCACTGGCTCTTTGGCTTTGAAACGGAGATGAGCACCACCCCCTAGAGTCAGGAACAACTAGTACATATGTGCGAGTGGAACCTTTACCTTCACCTTTTAACATAGTCAAAGACTGGCACAGATTGAGATCAAGGATCCAATAAAGAACTAATTCAAGAGAAAAGACAAAAGACATGGTGAAGTGGAATCCAGAGTTCAAAGCACAGCTTAACAAGGTAAACACGACTGAACTGAGACTTGGAAATTTGTTCCCACCATTTGCTGTCAGGGAGTCAAGTCAATAAATAAGATACCATGCCAGAAAACAGCTTCTGAACTTTGTGTTTGATGTGGAAAAGAATGAAACTTTGATTCTGGGTTTTACAGACTAGACTGATAGACTTTTGTAGAAATGACTGGTTCGTGCTATTATGGTAAAACAAAAAGTTGTGATTTATTGTTAATGCCTTATCCTACTGTAACAGATAGAGTCGGAAGTCAATACTTTTTCTTTTTCCTTCCCTACCCTCTCTCACTTTTCTTTGCCCTTTCCCCTTCCCTCTCCCCATCCTCTTATTTCTTTTTGTATTTTGTATTTTATAATACTTCATAACCCAATAAAAATGTACTATAATAAATAAACAAGATATCATCCATATGCGCAAATAGACACACATTACTGAATCTATTCTTCTGCTGGGTTGTTTTTGGCCAATCTATCTGACCTACAGATTTGAGCCTTCTAATATTGGCTCTTTAAAGCACAGATGTGCTTGGGTCTGCATGGCTGGACTTGAGTCTAACAGATTATTAGTATGGACAGACAGAGAATGCTGGTGGTGTGCTGGACCTGCCTTGCCCAGTCATTGGCTCATTGGCTTTAATGCTGCTGGAATCACCTCTACCAAGGCTATTAGACCTGGAAGTCCTCCTTCTCTTCCTGCTCCTGCTCCTCCCCCCTCCTCCTCCTCCTCTAGTAGAGCTGTAACAGCAAGAAAAAGTCCGAATGATTCTTTTCTAAGCAAACTAGCATCTTTCATCTTTCAAACTAGCAGGTAGCTATTTTAAGGATGGTGCATCTTGTGGTGGCAGAATTTCTAAGGGATCATGGTAAATATGTAAACACAATTTCATGCAGGGACGTGCAGTCAGGGGAGGCAAGTGAGGCGGAGCCTTATCCCTGTCATCATGAAAAGAAAAGAAATGTAAAAGGAAAAAGGCAAGAGCTGAGGTCAGGCTGAGCTAGTTGCTGCCAGAGTCACCATGGATGACTCTGCTTAGTGCTTAACTGTTTAAAAAAGTCTCTAAAAAAGTGCCGTCTACAGGAGGCGGCAGGAGAACATCTAGTCTGACTTTATGATCACGCAAGCGGAGCTAAGCAAGGGTTAAAAGCCGAAAAATTCCTGACGTAGATGAGGCATGGCGTTCTCCTGCCTCCTGTAGTGGGTGTTTTTTTAGAGGCTTTTTAGAGGTTCTGGCAGCAACTAGCTGGCAGCAACTAGCTCAGCCTGACCTCAGTTCATGCCTTTTTCCTTTTATATTTTTTTTTCTTTTCATGATGGCAGGCAAGAGCAGAGTTGAAATCCTCTCTGAAACAGCTGGAAAAGGTACATGTGTGGGTCGGAGGGAGGGGGAGGAATTCAAAAAGTTTGATTGCATGCAGAGCCACATTGCCTTTTCAAACACACACACACACACACACACACACACACACACACAGATAAAAGTATATAAGCCCAACTTCACTGATTACAAGTTTGAAAAGGCAACCTGCAATCAAAGGCTCGGATCGGAAGGCAGCAGGGGAATGGGGGCGGGGCATGGCAGAGGAGCTGTTTTCAAGCCATTGGAAAATATATCCAATCCAACCTCTGTGTTTGTGTTTGTTTGAGAGTGAGTGAGTGAGAGAGGGATCCAGCTTCTCTGTGTGCGTGTGTCTGTTTGAGAGAAGGGGGTGGGAGGGAGAGAGGGAGGAAAGAGAAGGAGGGAGAAGAAAAAGAATGAAGGAAAACTTTTTCACAAAGGAGAAAAACAAATGCTGTCGCTTTAAATCAGAACTGAGCATGCCTGGTTGTGGAATTCTGGGAGTTGGAGTCCACAAGTCTAAAAAAATTTGAAACCCCTGTGTCAGTGCCTCACCATAAACCTCACCGCATGTCACTGATTTCATGTCTCTCTCTCTCTCTGCTAATATGAGAATGAGGTTAGTGTGTGCATAAGCCTGACTTCCAGCATTTGCAATGGTAGGAGAAAGCCCAGTGAAGAGCAAAATCAAAAACAGTATTACAGTATTGCTGCAGCACTTCTGAATGCTGACCTGCTTGCTCTCCTATGCTCACCTTCTAAACAATCAGTTATTAGGGAAGGTATCTGAAGTCTTTAATAGCCTCCCATCCCACAGAAAAAAAGATATTTCCCTTCTGCAGATATTTATGTTTGACAATTATGTACTTCTCATACATAGTGGAAATTCAGTAACATTGGCTCCATGTGTTATTATTATATTACTAATAGCCTCCAAAGTAATCCATTCTCACTGTAAGGAATGATTTCCTTTACATGTTCATGGCTGCGACTCTCTTCCTACTTTAAGATATTTGAATTAATATGAATTATATTTGATGACGGTGGAAGAGATGCCCAAAAGCCTTTTGTAACCAGCTGATACACTTTCTACAGCATGCAAAGAAGGAGGATTTGTATGTTTGTTTTAAAAATAAAAAAATCTTTACAAAAAAAAAGAATGAGGTTGTAAATTGTTCAAGAATTAATCTGGGCAAATGATTTTACTTTTCTGGTTTTCATACTATGCAAATATTACTTTCCATAGAGAGCTCTTTCTCATTGTGAAATCTAAAATATATTTCTGGGACCATCTTCTGAGTGAAAAATAGTGCTAGAAAATGACAACAAAATGTAATAGTTGCTAGCATTAATATTTTCTTTTAGTGAGGGAAATTCCATCATCTTTACTGGAAAAAGTATGTATTTCAGACAGTAAGAGGTAGCAAGATTTGGAGGATTACAAACATTTATTTGCCAATGTAATCATAGAGCAGAGGTTTTAAAAAGATAAAAATCAATAGGAGATAACAAGTGTGAGATGGCTACGGTAAAGTAGGATGTAGGAGCTTTATGTTTAGATATTCAGTTTCCTATCCATTCACCTAGTTCAAAATTATTGATTGACTGACTAACACTGATGCTGGGGAAGATTTTGTATTTTTACAATATTGCACTGTGTTGTTTCTTTTTTTTTGAGGGGTGTATCTTTATTATATGCTTAGGGCATTATGCTTGAATAAATACTTTGCTTGGAATCACTCTGCTGAATATCTAGAGTCATTGTGCAGGTATACAGTATTTGTCTTTGTTTAGTTTTTAATTAGTGCTTATATACAATGTTTCTGTATCACTGTATGCAAAATATGCCTTGATTTGAAAACACATCTGGCATATGAAATCTTGATGTGGCTTTCTTGCAATGATATTATGAATAGTACTTTGAGATGGGCTGCAAGTGCTTTTGTCACATATATTAATAGGAACACTTTGATTTGATGCATTCTGTTTTAAACCATAGTTTGAAGCAGCATGTAATGTCAGACAAATCTAATGCAAAAAAACATGTTTGGTGATGCAATTGTTAAAACAGTCTCCATTATGCCTCTGCAAAAAATGGCCAGGACAGAAGGAGAAAGATATGCTCTCCTCATCCGATGCAGGAAGTTCAAACACTGGTTTGCACGCTTCACTAAAGATAATGTGTGAAGAGACCAAATCAGATTGTTCATTATCTGTGCCCTCAGATACTTAATGATATTGATCCCCTCCACAGCTGCAGCTTGATACAAAATGGAGTATGATTATGCCACACTCTTTCTAAAATCAACAAGGATCTCCTTTGTTTTATCAACATTCAAACCAAAGCCTTCATCTCCTCCCTATAAGAGTCTTCATTGTCACCCCTGATAAGACCCACTACTGCCGTGTCCTCTGCACAATATGATTTGTAGAAGACTTGTAGTCATGGGTCATCAAGGCAAACAATAATTTATCAGGACAAAGCCCTGTGTGGAACCTGTACTCAAGAAGATGGAATTTGAAACTTTTCTTCCAATTCGCACCAGCTGGGGCCTATCAATAAAGAAATAAAGTATCCAATTACATAAAGAAATATTAAAACCTAATAGACCCAGTTTGTGCAGATGAATGATTGTGTTGAATCCTAAACTAAAACCAACAACCAGCATTCACACATGAGTATTCTTCTCCAGATATGCCAAACTAAGATGAAGCACATAGGAAAGTGCATCATTTATAGAGTGTTTCTTCAGACAAGCAAATTGTAATGAATCAAAAGTAGGGGGAGGGCAATCTCTCAAAACACTTTATCATAATGAAAGTGAGTGCACCTGGACAGAAATCATTAAGGCATATAATTAAAGATTTTTGGGGGGACTGATACAATGATTGCAGTCTTAAAACATCATAGAAACAAGGCCTGGTGCAACAAAGGATTGAAGATGTCTAGATTGAAGAACAGAGTCCTGCTGGTCAGAACACTCCTTAAGTATTCACTCAGGGATATTATCAGGTCCTACAGTCTTTCGTATGTTGACTTTCTGCGGGATCTTCCAAATGGCAGTTGTATCAAATCTGAGTACTTGTTCATCAGAAAGGGGAACAGTTTTTCTTTCTGGACTCTTATTTGAGGCCTCAAATTTTCCAAAAAACATGTTTAGGTTATTTAGAAAATCCATGTCTTATAGTCAGAGAAGCTGCCTTATAGTCAGTAATAACCTGGATACTTTGCAACATAGGGTCCATATAATCTTGAAAAAAATTCTATACGTTCTGACTATAGGCCCGCTTTGCAGTTTTTATAGGAAGGTTGTGCAAGATTAATCCTGATCCATGTTCAAAATTTTGTTTCTTTATCAACTGACCACTTCACCACGTCTGCTGTGGGTATCTCTCACTCCTAACTGTGTAACCTATGGACTTGGAAGATTGAATGATAAGTATCTGGTGGAACAACATAAATTGCTTTCTTAGCTTGTTTTCCAACAGGTTGTTTTCTATCAACACTGAATGCAGGCTATGCCATTCTCTTAGCAAAAGTTGATAGAACTGGTAATTTAAGAGAGGACAAAATGTCTTATAGTAGCTGCTGAACATTTGTCAGTGTCAATTTGTGCATGAGGTTGGCTTTACTGAAGAACCATATCTTTAGAAAAAACCAAAAAGCCCCACCTTCTGATCATCAGGCTTTAGGAAAAAGCAAGATATATCTGTCAGATGCTGCATTAAAAGCCTCTTACTCACATGGGGTGAGATAGGTAGATAGGGCTAAAATACCACATTTGCCATCATATTGGGATTCTTGAATAAATGGTTATGTTGGACTGGAGTTGAATTATATTTGTTTTTTATGTATGAAATTATTTAGATCATATTCAAGCTTCCATCGGTAACTGATCCTGCTTCTGGAATACTTAAAAGATGTGTGAATTAGCTAATATATATAGTAAATTTTAATATACTAATGTTTTACAGAGGCTGGGTCAGATAGTGTGATAGGAGTAATGAAAAATATTACTTATGTGAAAAAAAATTAGCGGTCCTATTTGATAAATCATTAATTTAAATTAGCAAATTATATTTTAATTACATGTAAATTAAAAGCATGTACACAGCAGTTATTTCAGAGAGATTTTTGGCCCCCTTTAGGTTCTGCAATTTGTGCCACTTAGTTAGCAAATGCCTCAACACACCTCTTAGGATGCAGATTGTATCTGCTTTTTAGCTCTGTGCATGGAAATCAGACAGTGATTTCAACTCAGTAAAACTGAAAACATCTATTTATTTAACAAGCTTTGTTTCATTAACTGTGACTGTTCTTTGGTTTTAAGCAAGGATTTGCACAAAGATTGGCAATGGAAAATTGAGAAGTAAATATTCTCCTAGGCCTTGATAGACAATCATCAGCTATTGAAGCTTCCCCCATACTTGTGTTTCTATTCCAAAAACAAACTCATAGCTGCAAAATCAAAGGAGTTTTGTTAATTAAGAGATAGCATTAAGACTCACTCCAGTATCTGCTCCCCTCTCCTATCTCTGATATCTTCACATGGTAGGCTTAAAGGTACAATACTTTGGCTATATAAAAGCTTTGTGTCTTTACCTTTAATTAAAATAAGATAGTGAAGTTTGGAATAGTTTTACATGCAACATCTGATAAAAAGATCGTCTGGAAAGAATTTCTGTGTAGTACAAAAAGTTGGACTGTATTCCACTTCTCCCTTCAATTCCTCTTCTCAAGGTCTCTAGTTACAAAATATTAAATAGAGTGGGATTGGCAAATATAATATCAACTGACCTGGTGGTACAAAGATATGAGAGCGGAGAAGAGAGTGGCAGGCACACAGAGAAGCAGAAGCAGAAAAGCTATCTTATCTAACCAGGCAGATATAATGAAGTTGTTTCTCAGCAGGGACAATGAAGGAATTGTTGGATGCAAAGTGAGAATTGCTTAATTGTATCCACACACTTTCCTCTCCTTGTCTGTGTCCTGAGAAGCAGTCGTTTTTCTCACCTCCCTTCTTTTCATTTCCGGTTGTAATAATACATCCCATTTCAAAGGTGCTAAAGATCCTAGAAGAATAAAAATTCAAGTCTTGGACACCTCAAAATCTTGCCCTCAGAAGCTGTACTTCCTAATGTCAGGTATGATAAAAGTAAGATGGTTTTAGATATTTAAGACACATTCTCTGCAAGCCTTCCCTAGCCTGATAGCCTACTCAGATATTAGTCTACCAATCCCATTGTTTTGATTTGAAATTATTGAAGCTGGAGTCCTGCGTATCTGAAAGGCATTAAGTTGGTGTGCTGTTCTACGTAGGTAGCTGGATTATGGACTATGCTACTTCACGATGCAGCTGTTTGGTCAGGCATTATTGCTTTGATGGTTCCCGTACTTCAGAGGTTCCCTATATTAGCATTCTCTCTGCGGTACTTGGGGAGGGAAATGACTCATTCATGGTGCAAATTTAAATATTAGAATATTTTTATATTTTACGTTCAATATCCTTTTTTTGTTTTAAGTTTTGTATCATACCACATTGAACATATTTGGGGGGGAAATAGTTTAAAAGGCAGAATGCTCATTACACTAACCCAGTCTTACTTTATTTCTATAAAGCAATTTCCCCTGTAACTTTGTCCTCTCGGGTTACCTTTTCATTTTGTGTAGAGCGGAGCGTGGCTTCTCTCACACGACAAAGGTAAGCTCTCTTAAATGGTAATTGTCCCATTAATTAACGGGTTATTTTTTTTCCATGTTCCCTAGTTTTCCCTAGATTACTTTTATATGAATCGGAAGTACTCGTACTTCACGGTTCCCATGTAACAAATGGAGCATGGATTGGAACCTATATCATTCTGTACAGCATGTGAAACAGACTTCAGGGGTAAAGATTGGGAGGGGGGGAGAGAGAGAGCAATGCCTCACTTTTGTGTTGCCCAATGTTATAAGTAAGAAAAATATCTTTCAACTCTAGTAAATTAAAGCAACGTGAAGTCCATTCAGTGTATAAAAGGAAGGAGAACAATTCTTGCATTAATGTTTTCAGATATATATATATATATTCATATTGAATGGGTACATTGTTCAGACTTGATAAGAGTATCTACAGACTTACTCTTACAGCATTTTCCCTCATATCCCTGGGTCTCAGTGCTCTTTAATTTATAGCCTCCAGTTGGCTCTTCAGTGCATCCTGTGTGCATCAGAGGATGAATGTGAGATTATCTGAGAGGCACTCCAAGGACTATAAAAAACTCACAAGTATGCAGGCATGAGTGGAGAAGATCGCTGGGCACCAGTAAGACTAAGATGAGGCAAAGATGTTACTGTAGCAGCTATAAAGGCTGCCAGAGAACCAGTGCATACATGGAGCTAACTAAAGAAATGTCTGACTAGATAGCAATATTGGTGAAACAGGAAGGAGAAAATAAAATGTGATTAGATGAATCTCTGCCAATGTACCATATAGCAGAACGTTGGTACTCTGATATGCTTGGAGACTATCTTTTGAGTCAGTGGAAATAGGTAGCCGAGGGTTCCTGTATCTGTTATTATATGTCCAAACTTCTCCTCTCCTTCCCTCTCTCCCCCTCCCCCCCCTCTCTCTTGATTTCAGTTATTGTCTCTGATCATTTTTATGTTAAAATGTATATCTGTGCTACATTCTAAATATTTTGTTGCCTTGGTATTTAAAATGAGGCATTGCATTTCCAAGCCCAATCTCTATATATAAATGGCTGTGTGGGTATGTTTCAGCATAACTCTGGAATGCCTTGAGCAATTTCACACAGATGACTTACTCTCTGGAAAAAAATACTGTGGGGATAAGACACCCCTAACGCTCTTGGGGGGGGGGGTTCTGTTAAGAGACAGCCTGTTGTGCCTTAAAATGGCTTACACTGTACTGCCTTAAAATGGGTACAGTACAGTGTAGTGGAGTTTCCTTGGTAACAGCTTCACAGTACTCCACAAGGGGGCTCCCTCTGGTAAGTGGGAAAATCCAACATTAAAAATTATCATTCTGGAGGCACAGGGAAACTATTTTTAACTAATTTAATTGTCCCCAAAATCAGGGCTCAGGGAGAAGTTGCTCTTGCCATCACCTATTCAGGAATTGCGGCAACATTCCTGGAAGGTGGGAAGACAGCCCATTCCGCACATACATTGCCACTTGACATCACCATTCCTATCTAATAGAGAATCGGGATACATAAATACCTGGGCAACACTGAGTTATCAGCTAATGGTATATAAATCCTGGCTATTGGACATCCAGAGTCTCAAGTCTGTAACAAACATTAAGACTGTGATATTTTAGATTGTTTCAAGTTGGCAACATTAGATTAATATTGGTAGTAAAGAAGCTGAATTTGTGGAAAGAGGAAATTGCTCCCTTTCCCTCTTAGATGTGTGTGGTCTTTGTTCATTCACTTGGTGTAGGAGGGAGAAATTCTTTAGCTTTGTGGACACCGGTTTATTTGCTGTTTGGAAAACAGTGGCAGGCTGCAAAGCTAACACCTGTCCATTCACACATTTTCAATTTAGGGTAGAACAAAAGACCCAGTAGAGACGATGAAAGATACAGTACAGGATCAGTGCAAGATCCAGGGCTAAATGAAGTTTAAATGTTTTTAACTGCTTCTGCCAAACTTAGACATGAACGAAACGCCACTGGAATAATTCCATTTGAAGTTTTGCACGGAATTATTTGAAAGGGGCCACTTTTGATTAGAAACTATGTACTAGGAGGTCTCTGCATTTGACTCTTCTAGTTTTCAAAGAAGCATGTCTTTGAATGGAATGAGATGATGCACATCACTTCAATGCAAGCGAATGTTTTCTTGGTTGTATCCTGGCCCACATTTCCAGGAAAAGTTGTTTTCATGTTGTGTTTGAAATTACCCTGAAGCTTTTGGCTGGCCCTTAGGGTTAGGGTTAGGGTTAACCCTAACAAACCCTAATCGTAACTTATGCCAGTAATACCTTGAAGCTTTTGGCTGCCTCTTAGGGTTAGCTTAACCTAACCCTAACCCTAATTTATGCTATTAATCATTAGCATTTTGGACAGAATTCAGCTGTCCAGCTCAGTTTTATATTTTATTGGTTTCTGCTAAAATGATTAAGAATTTGTTTAAATTTCCCACTAGAATCAGTGGATTTCAAAAATACTAACATCACACAACTTGTGTCTTATATCTTTACTCCTATATTTAAAAAATAATAATTCACCACCACTACCATCATCACCACACACACATACACACACACACAGAACCCTCAGGTATTTTATGAAGAGCTGCACAACATTCTGAATGTCACAGTTAGAAAAACAAAGCAATTGATTAGCATAAAAAAGCATTCATTTGCATAATAAATCAGTTACTGTAATTTTTCTTGGAAAACAATTTAAGGATCCTTAGTTGTAGATGTCAATTGAAATTTATTCTTCCCTTGCTGATTCAGAAGGCTGTGTTCCCTATCCACTCCTGTCCTCCAATTCTTTTGTTCATCACCCACACTGTAGCTTTTATAACTTCCCATGTAGTTTTGTATTACTGTAGTGTATATTTGTTCTTGTATCTGCTACCTGCCTGCTTAAATTGGTGCTTTTAAATCTTAGGCATCTTAGCAGAACTAAAGTTTATAAATAAAACCTTTCCTGTTGACAGGGATTTTATTAATTTAATGGTATATGCAAGTATTAAAATTTGAAATCTTGTAGCCCCTATTCTTCATTATAAAGTACATCTTGCAATATAAGAAGATACAAGGAACATAGAATAGGATGTCTCATGCCAAAGTCACTATGCAAGTTTTTGGGTTTCAAAAGAATCATCAATGGACTTGAAAGATATTCCAGAGGGTAGGTGCCATGGCAGAAAATGTTCTTTTCCTGATTCCCATCAGATGGAACTCTTTAACTAATGAGACTTGGAACATAGAACACATACTGGGATAGATATTTGCCTGACACCTAATGGATTTTTCTTTGGCTATTTTTTTGAAATGGACTAAAATGTTTGTATAACAGAAAATGATTTATTCTTTTCTTAACTGGAAAAAAAATAAAAGACTTAAGGCTATTTGTAAAGTCCTCTTTCTTATATAATATCTAATCTTGAATGGAGGAAAGGCTCAATCACAATCCTAATCTTGGTTAATGGAGGAAAGGTAGGATTCTTGGCTCAAAGATATCTTTTTTAGGTCACACTTTTAGAATGTATCAATTAAGAGTGATACCAAAGTGTACAATTATATGATAGCTAACCCAGGGCTACCCAATCTGGGCTGCTGAAACCTAGTAAATCCACAGCAGTTTTCTGCACCTAGTGGTCATCTGGATTTTCACCTGAAAAGCAGTCTTCCAACAATCTCCTCCCACTCCTCTTCCCCCTTATTTCCACCATATACATAAAAGCAGCAAGAATAGAAACCAAAATACAGCATGCCAGTTTACATTACAGGCTGAGACTGACATTCCTTGCTACAGGTTATGCCGCAAATATGAGAGTAGACATTTCAAATTTTCATTTCTTGGCCTTTCATCTTATTTACTCAAGCACAATGATGTTTAAGTAGTGCCTGTTTGATAAAGAACACCAAACTGATACAGCAGTATCCTCCAGCTCTTCATGGAGTATCAGTTTCAGAAATGTTATGGCATCAGCTGTTGCATCTCGGTAGTTCTTTATCACCAAATAGAGAAGAGCTTCTACCTTAATCCAATACAATGCCTTTTGCTTGTTGCATCAGGAATGTGGCTTTGAGAAGATTCCCAGGCATTAGGCATTTGCTTCCAGGAGTCAGAATAAATAAAATCTATTTGGCATGTCCTTTTCTGTTATTAATTTTGCAGGAGCCCAGCAGACTTCTAATTACTTTCATATCATTACATAATTTACCATCAAGCAATATGTATAGTTTTTGCTTTCTGACACTAACTCTGAGGCAACACTGCAAGGTATTGTATATAAAATAAGACACAGGTACTCCAGATTTAGTGATTCCATTTGGTACCAGCAACTCAGACATTAAGTCAAGTAGTTGCTATGTGAAATGGTGACTGTGCTTATCATCTTACTTCAGTTTTTCTTTGCTTTTTAGACTTGCAAAGGAGATAAATGCAAGGATTGGTTGTAAAATTACTTTTCCATCATTGCATTAACTGTGAACAGTTGCTAAACAAGGCAGTCACTAGACAAGGACTACCTGTAACTAAGAACAGTTGTACTTATTTGATTATGGTCTACCAGATACTGGCATTAAGTTTAAAACAGACTGACTTTTTCATTGGCCAAGCTGTTCCTTTTTAAATGAATCATTTATGGTAATTGCTTGCTATTTTTAAAACCCAACCTTTCATTTATTGTAATCCTTTTAGTTTTATCTTTAGGCTTATTGTTAAGTGACAATATTTAGCTTTAAAACTTTCTTTAGTTAAAATTAATTATTTTATATTGTCCCTTATTTTAATTGTTTTTATTCTCATCTTAGACGTACTGTTATATTTGCTTTGTGCTAGTTTGTGGCTGCATCAACATTGATTTGATTTTGCAATCTAGATATGATTAACTAAATCCCAACTTTTGTTGATTTATAAGGCCTGCTTGCAGTTTAGGGCACTTCCAAGTTTAAAGTTTTATATCTCCCTTGAACTGCTTTCATTGCTTTTTCTATTGTTTTTGGAAACTTTCTTCTTATTTAGTAGAAGTTTATTGCTATTTCCTGTACAGTACTATTTACACAATGGCTTTTCCAGGAGATGAAAGCAAACTATTTTACCAGTCCTTTGCAACCGTGTATCCTAGAACTTTGTGAAGCTAATTGGCCTGTAAAGCTGTGCTGAAAACTCCAATACCAAAATGCCATGTAAAAAGTGCTTTAAATCCAGTTCCAGTTTGTTGTAAAATGATTTGCTTTGATCCACCAAACTCCGTCCTTAATAAGACTTGCCAAGCCAAGTTAATAGATCAAAGTAGAACTTTTTTAAAAGCAACAGCACCATTTTTCAAATTAATCATGCAAAATTGCCTGATCAAAAGTTCAGCAATATTGTAAAAAGCACTCTAGCATAAGAAGCACATTCATGCTTTTCCCTTTAAGAGGGGGAAATGCTTTCCTCGTAATAATCTGAATGAAACAAACAGTTGAATAGCTATTGGATGGTATCTTCACTCCCTCCCCCTTCCCCATAGACTGCATGCTGAGAATTAAAGAATAAGAATTTCAGAAGCAAAACATAACATTTTCAAAATTATAGAAATAAAACAAAGTCTCTTAGGTGAACTTGGTTATTGGTGATTTCATGGATTTATCTATATAGCTTTTTGACAACCATAGAAAAGTGGTTTGCCACAGTTTCCTTCTGGGATCTTTTTTCAACTTCTCCCTCTAGTTAGAGGATTCTTTGGTATTTTCCAAATTAGTCCTATTTAATTCCAAGCCTACATAGAAATTACGGCTGAATAGATGAAGAGTTTAGGGGTTTTCTGAGGCACATTTGCTTATGTCTATTAGTAAGATTTCCCTCATATATATGTGACCTCTACCTCTATTTATTTACCTATATTAAGAATGCACCTTCTAACTAAATGCCAAGTAATCAACTCGGTGCAGTCTATAGAAGCCTTTCCCAATTTTTGTCCTCCAAATATACTGGAACTATTCCTGCCCAAATTTATGCACAGAATGGGAATACTGGTTTGGTATTTTGAAAATTACGATCCCAGCATACTTGGAAAAAAATTCACCCTTTTTAAAATAAAATAATGTTCTGAAAAATGTTGTAGTCAGTGGATGCCCCCTAGTGGTACTGTGAACTCCATCCTTGCTGGTGCCACATAGCCAACCTCAATCTAGAGAAGGATGTTTATTTATAAAACAGATCCCATTGTGGTTCCCTTTTTCTAACTAGTCCCTAAATTCTGCCTTTTTCATAGTGCTACTATAAACTTAATGTGGTCTGGGTCCCATGCCCACAACATCAAAGATACTTCAGTAGTTCCACTAATTTACACCATGTTCTTCCATTCAGACATACATGTTTAGAAAGAAAACTATGACTATGAAAGAATCCCAGGGATTCAGTAATGGTTCTGGTAAATTTGTTTGCTCCTCCTTTCATACTTTATAAGTGCAGCTGTTCTACTGTTAAATTGATTAAGTTTGTAGTTTAGTTAGGCTCTGAGGTTTCCAAAAATGTGATCTGCTTGGAAACATTATCTTGTTCTTGGCTAATTCATTTGTGAAATCTGTGTCATAAACAAACCCTTTTAGCAATTTCACAAATTAGTTCAGTGGAATGGAATATATTTCTTTTAAGGGATATTGGCATGCAACTTCTATGGAAAGTATGTACAGTATATAATAAACATTTCTAAGTGATCAGAGGTCCATATCAAGGGTAGGAGGATAATAATACATTCTACCTCTTTTAAAAATATATTTAAAATTTGTGAGACGGTAGTTCTAATCTATGTCATCTTGTTTTGCCATAGAAAAATTCAGCTTCCAAATAGCTCAGTTATAGTTGACATAAATATATCCCTGAATTGGTTGGTCAAGGTTCATGCAGGCATAATTTCCTGGGCCAATTCACATCCTAACCAAAACAGAATTTTCATAATTCCTATAATTATGCTTGCATTATCCTTGGTGCCCTTGTTGTTGTTTCTTATCCTGCCTCTATTGCATTATCCTCATTCATTGGTGAATTGTGGTGATGGCTAAAGGGCATGTTAAACAGAGTATTTAGTTCATTCCTCTAGATGTACTTCCTAAATATTACTGTCCACAAGAAAATATATTCATTACTCATGATTGTGCTGGGTGAACAGAGCGGGGTCTGATGACTGAGTTTCATTGTCCTTTTAAATTAAACAGTGGGAAGTAAAAAGGAGCATACAGGGAGCCTCCATTACATGCATTAAAAATGCACGAAGTGGAAGAGTGTGGTCTAATACTCTTGTCCCAAAGGTGCTTTTTCAAGAGGCAACTGGGCTTTCTTTGTTTTTCCTTGAAGACATTTTTCTTCTCATCCAAGAAGCTTCTTCAGTTCTGATTGATTGATGGAGAATGGAAGGATTGATATTCCTTGCAGTCATCTGGTTATTAGCACTCTTTCTGAGGGTTGAGGCCATTTGGAAGTTTATCTGTGCCTTCAGGATCATCTGAATACTGCAAAGGTGTGTGGAACCTTTCTGGAACTGCTGAAGGGACTGTGTTGTAAACAAAGAAAGTCCAGTTGAAAAAGCACTTTTGGGACAACCAGGGCCTGGATGACTGAGAAGCTCCAGAGAATTCTAGTACTCTTGTACAGTTCTATGTTAAACTGCTTTAGCTAATGCTTTCAAGGCTTGCATGAGGCTGGAGCATAACTCAAGCAGGAGAGGAGAGGCATGCAGTGCTCATAATCCTTATTCAACCAGCCCAACCTGACTCCATGATGAGCATCCTCTTCATAAGCTTTTGAAGCCATTCAATACAACAGTAAAGCTTGTGGGTGGAAAATGCAAACGTTTACTTGACCCAGCTGAGAAAGAGATCCTGTGAGTGCTAGTATCGTTAAAATGTTTTTATTTTCCATTTTTCATTTTCATACAGTCACATATATACTGTGCATAACCGGGGCCATACAACATTAAACAATAATCACAGCAGTTCCTCTTGTCAACAATACCCCCAGAAATATAAATAAAATAAAACTCAAACTCAAACTCAAATAGAAACCCAATATACCTCTTCCGCTCTCCATAAACCTCTTTCTTCCGCCCCCCTCCAACTTACTATCTTCCCTCCATCATTCCCCTCTACCCTACTTCCCCTCCCCCTCTACCACTCCTCTCTCCCAGTCCGCTCCCTCCCTTCCTTCTCATCCTCCCTCCCATACTCTCTCCCGCCCTCTCTATCCCTCTTCCTTCTATCCCACTCCTCCTCCCCTTGGTGTATTTCTACTATATGTCAATGTATTCAGCTTGTCCTGTTTTTACGGAAAAATTAAAGAGAAACAGTATACATGTGAAATCGCATTACGTTGAAATCTAACCCATAGTATATGTCCCCCCCTCCCCCACCCTCCCCCCTAACACCCCACCTCCCTCCCCCCCGCCTTCCCAGAGCCCATACACGGTATAGATTTTTAACAAACACAGTCTAAAATATATTAAGACAAAAGAAATTTTAAAAAGAGGTTAATAACATCTCTACATTGATCTTAGCTTCTTCCTGTTACACTAACTTTGAACAGTTTAACTCATTCCTGATCCTAAGCGTAGACTATCTGGAATTTCTTGGTCCCGTATTTGTTTTGTATATAGTCAATCCATTTTTTCCAGTCTCGTTTATATCTCTCATTTGAATGATCTTTAAGATATGCCTGTGAGTGCTAGTATCATTGTCAAGCTATTTATTACATAACCTGAGCCATTATTTGCACTGGCTTGTTTCACCGGATAGAGTCAAGCTGGGGGTTCTATATGCACACTACTCTTCTACAAGGTTGGTGAAAATGCATGGATGGGTAGCAGTTACTGAATGAAGTCTATTACTACTGCACTTTTGTGCTGTCGTTTTTACCAAATGTGCCTTAAGGAAAGTAAGCACAATTTCTCAGAGGTCCTTTTGCCTCCCTTTGGTGTCCAGTAGAGTCCAGGCAATCTCCCTCTCTAACCTGTCTCCATGGAAAGATTTCACCCTATTACCTACAAAGTCAAATGATATCTCCAATAGTGATATGAGTTTTTCATACCTTGCAACAATGCTTAAAGGGAGAAAAGTACTAATGCTGGTACAGTTCAGGATAATTTAAATGTCTCTCATGGGCTGGAGATGACAAGAAGGCAAAGTCACAGAGATATGGAAGAAAGCAAGATATTGTCATGGCGTGTTTTTGCTGAATTCAAGTGCAAAAATGGACCATAAAGAGTGGGATTGTTCCCATTTGGGAATGTTTACTAAAGCACTATAAGGCAGTGTAATACAAGCAATTCCCACACTACTCAAGTATCATCATATAAATGGGATCTAGATAGAAAGTATGTCTTCTATAATTGGTAATGAAGAAATACAAGCCTTACATTTATATTAGCTTATGGCATAAATTATTCTTTACTTTCCTCTGAAGTTCCATCTGATAAAACTGAACAATGTCACATTTCTTAAAGTTCAAGCTCCACTGATTTGAAAAAAATGTCAAATTAACTACCCAGACATTCTGACATGCATGTGTGCTCAAACCTCATAGCAACCAACTTAAAAGCATAGCAACGACAGCTATTTGGCTGAAAAATCCATTCCATTGTCAAAATATAGCTGTAAGCTTTTCCCTTCCTCTTCGTGATCCGATCATCTTTTGCTTCCTTTTTTTTCTCAACAAAATAAATTATTGGAATAGGGAGTAAAAAAAAAAAACTGTTTGATGTAGACTGCAAACGTTTTGCCTCAGAAATTCAGAAACACCCTATTATAGGTAGTTTTGAAGATCATTTAGTGATGAAAGACAAAAAATGCATGGCAAATGCATACATTTATGGATATGGATGTGTGTAGTTTTAGAAATAAGACTGGATTTATTTATTATAAAACTGCCTGTCCTAGGATTCTGGGTGCGTCACAATTTTCAAACAATAAAAGTACCCCAAAAAGTCATTGAAAAGGCAGTTTGTAAATTTATGTACAAAACGAATGAAAATGTCAATCGATGAAACTTAAAGTTAAAAGACCTAGCAGAAAAAAATACTTTTCATCCTATCCAAAATATGAACAAATAGGAATTATTTAGATTTGGGGCAAGGAATAGTAAGCTGTCTCACAAAGATGGAGGCAATTGCCAAGATCTACCTGCCAACCTTCTCTTTCTCCAGCCACCTTGAAGCATCCTAAATATCTCTCCAGTTGAATGCATAGGATGTAAAGGTTCTGTGTATAAAAGAAGTCTTGTAGGTAATACAGAGGCAAACCATATTGGGCTTTATAGGTTAAAAAAATAACTTTGGTTAGTGTTGGGAAATCAAATATGTAACGTTTCAGCTCCTCTTTCAAGTGAAGAAAAGAGATAACTTAGAGAAGGGACTGAAATATTGCATAATTAGTTTCTGAATAAAATACAGAAAAGTGAGTCTAAAAGAAGGAAACAAAAAATATATCCTTTGTAGCAGCTATCAACTAGATAAGCAGGGATTAACACTAAAAAACAATCTATCTGAAAACAATTCTCTGTTCAAAGGGATTACCAATGGGGGGGGGAAATCACACACGCACACCCCAACGCTGATAGGGCAAGCAACTAAACATTACTTTCATTCGTACTGATGATGTTACCTAATTGGGTAATGAAATGTCTTCAAGCAAACAACCAAACTCAGAGAGCACCGAGGACTTCGCAAAGTTTTTAAAGTTGTCAACAGCTTCAAAAAATAATAGCAAATGTAACAATAAATTATTTATAGAAAGAACATTTTCTGTCTCACTCACAGGGACTAATCAAAGTCCAATTAATGCCCCCATTTAAACAATGATTGTAGCTGTTATAATTTCAATATTGATGTCCTTCCTTCCCCTTTCCCCTTTTTTAAAATCTAGTTTCAGAATCTCAGTTCTTCCTTCCATCTTTCTCAAATCGTTTCTTCAATGTATTATTTGTTCTTAACTAGAGTTTGTCAACAAGAAGGCACTTAAGTATTATTTGTTTTCTTATCTCTGTGTGTTTGAAAATAGAGTCAGGTAATTTGAGCACTGAAGGTTTGGGAAAGTAAATGAGCAATATGGCTTAAAAGTAACTATGAAGATGAACCCATGAATAAAAGCGGGAACATCCTGATAAATTATGTATGGACCAAAGGTAAGGATGTAAAATGTTTAGACTCCAGATTCTGGAAAATAAAAACTGTGTCCATAATATAGAGCAGTGGCCCCCAACATTTTGGATGCCAGGGACCGGTTCCATGGAGATAGGTTTTTCTGTGGGGCAGAGGGGAGTTGGTTTCATGTGATGCCTGCCTTCCACGGATGGGGCTTCGCTAGTTTGTGCAGCCTGGTTTCTGGCTTGCCATGGCCTGGTGCCAGTCCAGAGACTGGGGGTTGAAGACCCCTGATATAGAAGACTATATTTAATTTTGTGCAATAATCTTAAGGCAGATAAACTTGCAGTAGACATATTTGCAAATATTTCAGTAAACATATTTCATAAATTAAACTGGTGTTATTTCATGTACTTATAGCAATAATGCAAGCATTCAGAAAATAATTGTGATTTTGCTCCCCTTTTTTCTTAAGATTCTACATCTCTTTTTATACACTAATATAATAAAAATGTACATTCCACCCAAATATATACTTATTATTCTCAGTGAGTCTTTGTTCTAAAATGCTGTCCCTTGCTCACCCAGAATTTAAATAATGCAATGTTTTTAAAAAGTATCATGGGAAGGTATGCAGAAAATTATGTGATAGTTTGAGCTGCTATTTTATTGTTCAAAATTAAGCAGATTTCTGATGGTTGTGGTCTGAACAGTAGATTACATGGGAACTCTATATAGATTCTTCTGACCTTCAGGCAGGCTCTAATAAATAAAACAAATGCCAATGCTGTATTGAAGCAATAGACCCAGATGGTCATGGGAACAGAAAATCCAATTTCCTCAATCTCAGTTTCATTAGCCAAAGTTTTATAATGCTATCATAGAGTGATTTGATAACAATCCATTCTGAACCACTTCTAAAATAATGGAATACATCTAGATAGATGGTTATTCGCACTACTAGTGAAAGTACATAGTGTACTATTTTGATTTTTATTCCTTGATTGAATAGGGGTGAGGAGGGGTTAAGGAAAATAAGAGAGCAAATGTGTAGACAATATAGGAGGACTAAACATGAAAGACGGGGACATCTAGACTCCCTGCTAACATTACAGAAATAAGCCGCATGAATGCACATTGGAAACATTTCTAGAAGTATCTCTAGCTTGAGCTGCTGTGATGTGGAATCACAAAAATCTCATGTTAGGATCTTTAGCTGGCGGGCCAAAGGGTATAAGAATGAACAGCTGGCAAGGAGTAAGTTAAAGCCATTACACAACTCTCCTAGAACATACACACATATACACATCATCTGTTTGGCTGCTGCATTTGCTTTTATGGTCTTTCACTTTGAAGTGATTTCAAAGCTGCCTTTCAACACTTTTTTCCTCACTAATGTGGCAATGGTCCAAGAGTGCAGCTATTTTTTCTTTCTGATAAAAATTCAAAACTTTCACACACTTTCATACAAATTCTTTACACTGCAAAAATTATGCAAAAAAAGGTTATGTTTGCCAGATTTGCTTTCTTCAGCTATTCGGGAATGATGCGGGACCCTATGGTATGCATTCAGAAATCTCTCTTCTGAAGTTTCCCTTCTAGGTTTGGAACAAGATTTTTTTTAAAAAAATAGATTTTATGTATGTATTGATGGAAAAGGTGGCACATCTTTCTGAAAAGCGAAGAATTTAGGTTCCTGATAATTTTTACATTCAGAATATTGATTATCTCTTAGTTAAAATAGTAATGAATGATATAAAATGCAATATTTCTGGACAAATTAAATTTATGCTGAAAGCATTGCTCAGGAAATAGGTCTAGATAGAGAGCCTTTAAATTTAAACCAGTTCAATCGTCTAGTTTCAGCATTTTATTCTGTGTCTCTTCAAGAAAGAAAGAAAAATCTACATGGATTTACATAAGAATGCTATAGGAAGAAATTTAGAATGTCAACAGTTTGC
Source organism: Thamnophis sirtalis (assembly GCF_051295495.1). Taxonomy (NCBI): domain Eukaryota; kingdom Metazoa; phylum Chordata; class Lepidosauria; order Squamata; family Natricidae; genus Thamnophis; species Thamnophis sirtalis. Next base: position 99,221,474 of record NW_028261384.1, read on the forward strand.
CCACAGAATTAAACCTAAGGTTACTTTCTGGTATAATAATTATTTCATGAATGTCTTCCATAAAATGTCAGCATCTCCCAGTATGAAAAGCCAGTTTGTGTAACGAACAAGAGCAAGCTTTTAAGAAGATGGTTTTCATGTTGCTTTCTAACATACATATTTCTGCATATAAGAACTAACTGGAATAAAGCTTTATTTCTTCTATATTTGACTTCAATACCAAAATTATCATTATTAGTATTATTATTATTCAGAGTTTATTATAGAGCTTTAGCCGTCTGCATACTAACCCACTGGAGATGATCGGCCCTTGTCAACTCAAAGTAAAGCCAGTTTATTGATCATCTGGAGTCACTCACACCTTCAACTTTCCAGTCTGTTTGGCAAAGCAAAGGGCATGGCAGGGAAATTGAAAACAGATAATGGAAAGATAAAGCACTTCAAACTATTTTGTTCCTAAATCAGAGAGAGGAAAATAACCCATTTGCAACAAGACATTGTAAAATACTGTAGAAGAGTTTTACGGGAGAGCCCTAAATGTCAAGATTGCCTACTAAATGCCCCAAAAGGAATACCCTGTCTCTTTCTAGCCCTGTTTCTGTTTTATCTTGGCTTACAATTACCAGATTGATCATATCCTGGTGGGTGTAATTTTATACACATGTGCTAGAAACAGGATAATGGATAAAGGTTGTGGCCTCAACCAAAACAGAACGTTTCATAGGTTATTTATCCTTTATTTTCTGATTAAAAATTGTTTTTAGAAATCTACAACTGAAATATATGTATTACTATCTGGACTTAAGGAATGGGATTAGTGATTTAAGTAAAAATGTCATTCAGCCACTGTACACAACTCTCATTATTTCATTATAGGAAGCAGATTACTTTTTGATAACAAAAGCTGATCCAGAAAAAAAATTAAAAAGTAATAGCAATTACTTTTGCATTGCTTCTGCTTGTTACAATCACCTATGGAAAAGGGACATTAAAACAGAATTAAAACAGTAGAAGAAACATTGTTTAATGTATTACTGTTTTTTCTGGTTCCACCACAAAACCACATTCGACTAAACCGCGCTCGACGAAACCGCGTAGCTGACGTCATCAACAGGGCGACAACAGCGCGGAGACAGAAGCACGCTGTAAACGCTAAACCTAAAATTAACCCCTAAACCTAAACCTAACCCTCCTAAACCTAATCCTAAACCTAACCCTAACCCTAACCCTTAACCTAACCCTAACCCTAACCCTAACCCTTAACCTAACCCTAAACCTAACCCTAACCCTTAACCTAACCCTAAACCTAACCCTAACCCTTAACCTAACCCTAAACCTAACCCTAACCCTTAACCTAACCCTAAACCTAACCCTTAACCTAATCCTAAACCTAACCCTAAACCTAACCCTAAACCTAACCCTTACCTTAAGTTGAATCGGCTTGCTTTCAAAGTGCTATTTAAAGCGCCTTTCTTTGTCCGCTCTGGCTGTTGTCGCCCTGTTGATGACGTCAGCGACGCGGTTTAATCGGGCGCGGCTTAGTCAAGCGCAGTTTTGTTGTGCCACGTTTTTTTCTATGCTGGGAATGTATGCCCATTTCTCCTACTTCCTGCTGCCATAAGCCTTGAATCACATATATCTCAGAATCAAGACGAGTCCTATATGTCTCCTAGGAGCTGTCTCTTTCACACAAGAGATAGGTGGTCTATGGCAATTTCAAGGGTGATCCCAAAGTCTTGAGTTTTTTGTCTGTTTATTTGTCTGCAATCAGCAGCAAAGCCATCAAGATTTATATAAGAACTTGTTCTGATCTTGGATATGGAAGTTTTCCTCCTGTGCCGTAAAAAGGAAGCTGCTCTCTCATGACAGGTTATGTTCTTTACGGAGGGGGCAAGATAGGCCCTGAAGGGGAAGAAAAGCATCTTGCCTTCTTGTAAACTCTCTTCCAGCTTTGATTAAGGACAGTTAATGTATTCCGTTCCCCCCTCCCCATCATCCCTTTTTACATCTCTCCCTCCTGCTGTGAGGAGAGGAAATGTGCTTCCAGAAAAAGCTTTTATTGTATAGTCAGAATAAAGCATATCTCAAATATAGATTTTATTAAGGGGATGTTCAGGAAACATGCCTTTTTGCAATTTTGTCATATTTTCCAAGTTTAGTTCTCTCTTTTACCACAAAAAATATTATTGAGGGAGGAACGAGAGAATATCTATTTGGTAGCTCTGTGGGATTTTCCCCAAAGCTCAATTAAAATGCTATCCTCCTGTCCTTGAGCCAGTATAAACATTGCTTTCCCCACTGCTGATTGCTGTGCTACATCTAACCTCTGTTTTGGCTTTCCATTACATGTAGTCTTCAACTTATGATCATTTATTTAATAAATCTTTGAAGTTATAATTTACAGCCAGGCCTAGCAATTAGGACCATCCACAGCATCCCTGTGGTCACATGATCAACATTTGGGTGTTTGGCATGTATTTATGATAGTTGCAGCATCCCAAGGTCATATGTTTTCTAGTTGTGACCATCACAGGGGGGAAGTTGCAACCTTCCCAGTTGGGGAAAGCCATGTGGTTTACTTAAAGATTTCAGCCAAAAAAGATAATTAAATCAGGCAAAATTCATATAATGACCACATCACTTAGCAATACAAGTTCCAGTCCCAGTTGTGGTTGTAACCAATTGAGATAGATGCAAAATATGTTAAACCCTCTATCTTTACTAACCCCTCACCTTCCTGAATGTCACTACCCTTAAGTATCCCCTGCATCCTGTGGTTTTTGTCAAAATGATGAAATGTATGCTGTGATGTCATGTGTGGGATGTACAAAAAGGGATGGAATTTGCATTTTAACAGGTCTTTTGATTGTCAAGTTGCTATTCCTATAAAATAATTCAGTTTCCTCTTTGTCAAGCTCTGAAAGCTTCCTTGAGCAAAATAGAAAGGCAGCATAGGCGAAAGGGAAGAAACTATAGGAATAAAATAGTAATCAAGGAAAGAAATCAGAACATTGGACATAAATCTAACTTTGTACTGATATTAAGTACTGATACAGCACTAGAACTGATTGCCAAGGACTGTGTGCACATGCCTGCATAAACACAATTTTCATCGCTGGGAATCTTGAGGAACAAATTGGATGAATGCTTGGCTACTAGATTAATTGAGCTGGTCTGTCAAGTCTGGCAGAAGCTCATTCCAGTGGAAGCTATTGACCAATTAAAACATCTTTCCTGATTAATCACTTGCCTTTAATAGAGCAGTCATCTAATTGACTGAATTTATGTACATTTGCATATAAGCCAAAGCTCAATAAACTGTACTTTTTTTAGATATTAAAGGAAGCATGTACCATAAAATTATAAAAAAGGTATTGTGCGAATAGCTTATTTAATATCTTGTATTTCATTCCATAAGTAGCAATATAGCAGAATGAAAATAGACTTAAAATTAAACAAGCATTGTTAATGTAGAGCTCTGCTGATTAAAATTAATCAACCACTATTAATTAAGTAAAGTGCTTGTACATCAATTAAATTGGTTAAAATTTATAACTATGCTTCCTAATTCCACTTCCATGCTAGATGTTGGAATAAAACATTGATTCTGTAGTTTTCAGAAAAAAATATTTTGGGAAGGTTTCTATTTATGGACTATAATATTTCTTATAAATAAGGGATGTACAACCTTTTTTTCAGGTTGAGGCCACATTCTGCCTTTGAGCAAGCATGCTGCAGATCATGTTCCAAATAATAATGCAACTGGACAAAGAAATAGATAAAGAGGAGGATCACATTTGATTGTACTCCATTTAAACCAATTTAAATAGATTTAGGTAGTAGGATTGTTTCCCTATATATTTCTATTTTGTCATATTATAATTATTGTAAGATCTTGGATTCACAATAACACCAAAGAGTAGAAAGTGATTTCAATCTCCTCTCCCTGGAATTAGAGCTCACTTGGAAGTTCATTGTCATCATAGCAATCATATGTTTGTCATAGGCTATCACTGGCTCCTGCGCACATACAGCTATGTTTTAGATCTTGCAATCACCTTGGAGCAAATATATTGTTATCTTTTGGGGGGGGGTACATTTCCATCAGTTCATTGCCATGGACAGATCACTTCCTTGTGATAATGGCCTTGACTATGGCTGCCACCTTCCGAAGGAAGGAAAAACTTATTCAGATGGTCCACAACTGACATCTGATGGATCCTCAAAGATTCCTGTTACTGCTTGGGGAGTTGTTAGCCATATTTTGGCTGGTGTTTCTGTTAGATGCTTTTTTTGACCATTGGAATACAGAGGCAACTGGGGCACTTCAGAAATCACATTTCTCCATTTGTCTTCCAGCCTTTTTGTTGTTGTTGTTATGAGGCTTCGTCTGCCACACATTCTGCCTTCCAAATATGGAGGGCAAATTAAATTGCTGTAAGAGCATCACTAGGTCTGGTTCTGTTTTGATTGAGAGCAGTTTCAATCCCCAACAGGTCGTTGTGTTTCAGGGCTCGCTGTCATGCTTAATTTACAAAGAAGATGACAGATACAAACTAGAGATACAACCTTCTGCTGCCAACTCATATTTAATCCTTAGCAAATTTTCCTTCTCTTACAAAAGGAGGATTCCTTCTATAACAGCTGAACATTTGGCTATATCAAAATGTTGAGAGACAGTAACATGTTTAACTCTGTGTTTTAGAAATGTGATAGAAAATATCTGTCCTAATGTCTCACCTCCCCCCCCCCTCTCTCTCCCTCCCTCCCTCTCTCTTTGTTTGTGCTTTTAGACCCGAAGCTCTCGGCATTCACAGGGTTCTCAGCCTGGCCTGGCTGATCAAGCCAAGCTTTCCTTTGCTTCAGCAGAATCTCTGGAAACCATGTCTGAAGCTGAACTGCCCATTGGGTTCAACAGAATGAATCGCTTTAGGCAAAGCCTGCCATTGTCTCGTTCCACCAGCCAAACAAAACTTCGATCACCAGGTAAACTCTTTGTGCACTACAAAGTGCATGATCTTGGGCAGGAGATGTCATTTTTCTTTTAAATGAAAGGTGCTTTTGTGTTACCTTTTTGGAGGTTTTCTTGTGCAGCACTCAAAGGGGATGTGATTAAATCTGTTCCCGTATAAGCACTTTTTTTCACTTACAGGTTATATAAGCATCTTAGATGAAGCAGTAGCATGTTTATTTTATTTATTTAAATTATTTTTGGAGAAAGGGTCTGACATTTTTAGGAGAGAAGGGTTAGGGTTAAGGTTAAAACATTGACATCCTTAGTTAAAAAGATACTGGATTATAAGTGTAGGAAACACAGCATAAAACTTTTCTATAGATCCATCTCTGAATGTTCTGACTTTTAGTCAACAGAGTCCATTAGACATTCTGTGAGAGTTAATGAAAACTATATTCCATCATAACCAGCATGCTCCAGATTTAGAAAGGCTGTCTTAGAGAATGACTGCCAGAGAGAACAAGCAACGCTATTCCAAGGACACCAGTATTTTGAGTGAATTCAAAAAGTTTAGCTATATTAATTTACTTGCTCACAATTATTTTTATTAGCAACAACTTAGCTTCCAAACTTCATAAAACATTATTTTTTTAAAAAAAATTAAATCTAGAAATCCAGGACATTCAAAGCACCAGTTAAAATCTTTGAATTAATAGAGTAGAAGAATCAGAATATTACTTACTCTCCAGTCTCCTGATTGTTGCTATATTCCTGATCACCTATTAATAACTTTAGCTTTTCTGTGAAAATGGTGAGATTGTGCAATTTCATACTCACACATCTCAAAATCTTGTTACTAATTGCATGTGCTACTAGTAGATACTAAAATAGAAATTGAATATTTAGCCATATATCTGACAGCACATAGTTCCATTTGTATTTGTGATTCTATTTTTTCCCTTATAATGTTGTTCTTAAAATATATTAGATTATAATTGCATAACAATCTAGAAGAGCTTTTTGGCAATGATGGGAATCTTTTTGGCAATGTTCTCTATACCTGAAACACACAAAATTGGAGAAGATTATTCCATATTTTACCATTTACCATATTTTACCACTTATGCACCTATTAACAAAGGCCCTAAGGCATCTATGTAAGAAATCCTGCAGGAATCTGCAAAACTTCTCTAGGATTTCAGTCTCTGTGACTGTTGCTTGTTTCAGGGAAATGTGTGGCTTGGGAGACAAAAGACTGAAATTTTGAGAAGTGCGGCATGTTCCTTCAAGCCGCTCAGTGAAAGACCAATTCTGGTCCCACCACCATGGGTCACCTTTTTTGTCCCCCCCCCCAATAGAAAAATGGGGGCAGGAGGAAGAGCCTAACTTTACAAAGATTTCTTTTCAGGCCTCTTTGCAATTGCTGGAAATACTAAAAATAAAGTTATCATCTTTGCTTCCTGGGTCATATGCTATCATCACACAAATGTGAGAGGTTTGCTTGGGGGCAGGGGGAGGTGGCTGTTGATGGTTCTCAAGGGTTTGGAAGCACCTCTTGCTAAGATTCTATGCAGTTCAGAGAATCCCCAAATCCCACTCCTGGCTGGCCCTGCCCACCCACCCATCCTCCCAGGCAGTGTATTTTGGATGTAGGTAAGTGCAGGGCACATCCAGAGGCTCAGGGGGGGTGAAAAACGGGCCCACCAGAAGTTCAGGAACACTGGAAGACCGTTTCTGGCCTCCGGAGGGCCTCCAGAGCCTGGGGAGGCCATTTTCACGCTTCCGGAGTCTTGAGGAAAAACTCCAGAATCTGGGGAGGGCAAAAATACACCACCACCCCTGCCATGATGCAAAAGGCTGACTAGGCCACGTCCACACAACAACCAGGCAGCGAACCCCTTGCTAAAATTTTTGAAGCCCACCCCTGCTTGGGAGAGGAATTCATGTCCTATTTAGCTCTCATCTGCTAGCCATACCCTTACTGGGATTTAGCTGATGAGAGCTAAATAGCTTGAAATAGATCTATACTACTCCCTTTATTTATTTATCAGCACAAATGCAACACAAATGTAACAAAGGCAACAGTAAAAATAATGGCTTTCTGTCTGGATGGTCTCCTAGGGTGACCATATTTGGGCATACCAGGGGTTGTGACACAAAATACATACATACACACACACACACACACACACACACACACACACACACATATATCCTATGGAATTTAAAATTTATAATTATGAGTCACTCAACAATTCTATCTTTTGAACTGTTTCCTTCCTGTTCTATTCTCCATTTCCTCAGGCATCCTTTTCCTGCAGTTTGGGGATGAGACAAGGAGGGTTCATATCACCCACGAAATCAGCAGCATGGATACTCTACATGCCCTCATTGTTCACATGTTTCCTCAGAAGTTGACAATGGGGATGCTCAAGTCCCCAAACACTGCCATTCTGATTAAAGACGAATCCCGCAATGTTTTCTATGAATTGGAGGATGTCAGGTATGTCTTGCTGTAGATATTAACTCCTGGTAGGAAATAACAGGGGAAACAGAATGTTCACTTCTGTATGATCTCTGTGGAAAGGTCTTCTATCCATTAGTCTGATCCCTTGCTAAAGGAACCTCGAAAGATGGCTTTCAGCTTTTCTAGAAGATTTTCAGCAATTGAAAAATAGACCCTTTGCTCTATTATTCTGCTGCCAAATACTTCTTTCCATCAAGAAGTTTCTCCTAATGTTTCTTTTTGCTCCAGAGGAATTGTAGAAGGCTGGATGAAAACATAAATGTTATTTCTGTCAAGAATATATCAAAATATATTTTAGGAAAATATTAATCAAATACAGCCTGTGGCAACATAGCTTGTTCATTGTATTTAGCTCTAATGTTATATTTTTCCCCTGTTCTAATCATTAAGAATACCAACTCCAGCCTACTTACCTGGCAAGAGAGATGTCTTGATCATGAACTATCATAAACATTTATTTGTTTACTATAGCAATATGATATTTTAAAAAAATCATTCTTTGTTCAATCTGTGGGCTATTGCCATATTTTCATGACTCAGGGTTTTATACCTATGGGACTGCCTTCTCTGCATTGAAGGTACAGGTGAGATCAAGAAGAGAGGGCAAGCCTTCTTGCAAATGGCCTCCCTGATTTGGAACAGACGCAGTGGCTCAGTGGCTAAGACGCTGAGCTTGTCAATCAGAAAGGTCAGCAGTTTGGCGGTTCGAATTCCTAGTACTGCGTAATGAAGTGAGGTCCTGTTACTTGTCCCAGCTTCTGCCAACCTAGCAGTTCAAAAACATGTAAAAATGCAAGTACAAAAATAAAGAACCACCTTTGGTGGGAAGATAACAGCGTTCCGTGAGCCTTTGGCATTTAGTCATGCTGGCCACATGACCATAGAGATGTCTTTGGACAGTGCTGGATCTCTGGCTCTGAAACGGAGATGAGCATCACCCCCTAGAATTGGGAATGACTAGCACATATGTGCAAGGGGAACCTTTACCTTTACTCTTGGATATTTGGCAGTCCACCTGCATCTTTTGAAAGGCCATAAAGATTTGACCCTTCAAGAAAGTATGAGGGCTATGGAGGTTTAACCCACCCTTATGAGATGATGGGTCCTGGTTTTGGGAGTTTTATAAGTTTACATTTTATCTTTGCTGTGGTGTTTTGTTCTGTAAGTGATTTACAGTCTATGGGAATGTAGCAACATAGAAGCCCTTATTATAGATAAATAAATCTTGCAGCAACTGATTCTGTTAGTAGAGTATTTCTTATGGAAAGAAACATTTTTCCTTGTCATCCCCCCCAAAAATCTATTGCCAATCAATTTAATTATTTAATGTCAAGTTCTATTGTTATGATGCTAGGTGTTAGGAAAAAAAATTGTCTCTAGCCATTCTCTTTCTATTATGCATCATTGTTAAATACTTCTATCAAGTTAGTCATCCTTGTTTTTATCACCCCCTTGAGGAACTTAGTATATTTTCTTGCAAAGTATTTTTATCCAAGACTAGCACTTTTTAATCTCTTTTTTTGTAGCTCTCCCTATAGTGGTTCCTACAGCTGCTTTTCTCGTTTTCTCTTTTTACCTTTCCTCAACAACTCATTCAAGAAGAAAAGAGATTTAATTAAACAGTACCTTTTGAATGATAGCATTAGGAGGATCCATTTTACTAGAAACACCCCCACCCCTTTGTAGATCTTCATGGTTCCTTTTATGTGAGCTTTGGCAAATCAGCCCAAACTTACAAGTAAGAAAGGAGGCCCACAGATGTAAAGGACTCATACAATGTTGACTCTAGGTACAAATTTCACCCCCGCAGAAGTATTTGCATGGACATGCTGCTGTATATCAAAGCAACAGATTACTGCAAAAAGATTATAAATTCTAAATTCTGATGTGATCTGCTTGAAGGCTTTTTGGAATGAACAGGAAACAATGGCACAGGAAATGCCTGTGCATTATGCATCTTGCTCCTATCACTGTGCTCGAGCATATTTTAGGACCTGAAATAATAACCAAACCTAATATGCATTTATCTCATGTGATTCTTTGGGCTTTGTTCTTCCAGGGATATTCAGGACAGAAGTATTATCAAAATTTACCGGAAAGAACCACTTTATGCCTCATTCCCTGGATCCCACATCACCAATGGTGACCTTCGGGTAAGAGCAAAGGATTGCACAGAGGCCATCCTGTTCTTTTATTGTCAGTGCCACAAGAGACAAAACGGGCAACGTATTAAGGAACGTTTCACTAATACCTTTTTCTATATATGATGCATGTAGACATGCATTGACTTATACCTAGCATTGTGGACTGCAGATTTGCAGTCATAATCTTCCTTCAATGTTCAATGTACTCTAGCAGAAGACGGCAATTTCCTCCTTGTAGTTTGAGAGCTATAGATGTGCACTGGGGTGATTATTTCCCCAGAAAGTAACTGAAAAATCCTAACAATTCCAATCTAAGCACCTTCCCCACCCCCTCCTTTTCTTCTTTCCTTTTCAGCAAAACTAAAATACTTGAACTAAATCTCTTCAGTAGAGAGGATCACTGGAAGATCTGTATTTCCCTTGAGCTTTAGCTATTCAGAATTTTTTTTTAAGTATCTCCACTGTGGGAACAATTTATATATCCTATAAAATTTTGCTTCTGAGGGATTCTAATTTAGTTCTGTTTTAAGAAAAGACTATAGAGAATCCTCTGTTAATGGATGGTGCCTATGAGCTTTGAAAAATTTAGGATGGGACTTGCATTTATGTAGTGCAAAATCATGTTATCCCACAACTTCCTACATGGAAAAATCCCACTAATCCCACATGTGATTAGTTTTAGAAAAGTAAGTACAAGTTATCCATCTATTATAAGGAACAACCTAGTTTAGTAAGGAAAAACAATTGCTTTGTAATTTGGAAGAGTCAGAAAGCTGAAAAACATTGGCAAGTTGCCAATGAATATTTCACTAGCATAAGCAGAATTTTTGGCAGGGAAATAATAAATACGCCCATCAAGGCATTCATCAGAGTAAAATATGTTTCCAAAAAAGGGGATGGAATGAATCATCAGTTAAAAAAAAAAACTATAAGAAAGAAAAGAGAGAGAGAGAGAACTCTGTTCCGGAATAAGAATAAGACATTTTGTTCTCCATGTTTATGCAACTCAGTATATATTATGCACTTATAGGTTGTTTCATATGATTAAATAATATCACATATTTTCACCTATATACTGTGATAATGCAGAAAAGATTTATGACGTTCTGAATTTCTCTGACATCTCATTGTTCTAGAGAGAGGTGGTCTACACTTCCAGAGAATCCTCTCCCACCCGGCGCCTAAACAGCATGTCTCCTGCTTCCCACCTTACTTCTGGCTCTCCTCCTCCAGTGCTCCAATCATCCTCACCTTCCCGTTCCCGTATGTCTTACAGTGGTGGGCGCCCACCCTCCTATGCTGGCAGTCCTGTGCATCATGCAGAGCGCCTCTCCAACCTCCCTCCAGCTCAGGGAGTCTCACCAAGTCCAAGTGCTATCTTGGAGCGCCGGGATGTCAAGCCGGATGAAGACCTGGTGGGAAAAAATATGGTTCTGGTGAAGAATGAAGGCCTGTATGCTGATCCATATAGTATGGTGCATGAGGGACGTTTGAGCATTACATCTACTCAGTCACTGGCTGGGATGGGGGATCCATTTGCTTACCCTGGAGGGCTTTATAAGCGGGGCTCAGTGCGTTCTCTTAGCACCTATTCAGCTGCTGCCCTACAATCAGAACTGGAAGATAGTTTATATAAGCCCAATGCACAGATCTACAGTGATACTTACGGCCCAGGGATGGGCTTCCGTTTGCCACCATCATCTCCCCAGAAAATAGCTGATGGCCGACTGGTAGATGTTCAGCAGAGCCAAAGTCCTCACAGCCCTTATTCAGGGCCTCCAAGTCGATCCTCACCAGTACGGCAAACTTTCCGCAAGGACTCTTGTTCCTCAGTGTTCATGGAAAGCCCTGTCAATAAACCACGGAATCTCAGTTCTTCAGGTGCTTCAGAACTATTCCCTGGACCTGGGGAACGACCTCATTCTGGATTCAGTTCACCTGTGCCTGCCAAGGATACCGAAACAAGGTAAAAAGATGGAAGTTGTCATTTCTTGCTAACAATAGATGTACCATTATTAATAACACAGGGATAAGCAGCTTGAATAATTTGCATACTGAAAAGTTGGACCCTAAAATGCAGGCTTTCTTATTCTGAACTAAATGTGATAAGAGTACAAAAATGACAAATGAGCAAATGAGATTTCTACCCTATGATGCTGTTGCCACAAAACAACCCAAGTGATGTTGATTATTTTGTGCCAATATGTTAAAATAAATGCACATGGGTTATTAAATTGTTTGTTTGTATCTGACCACTCCAGCTGCTCCAGCCAAAATGACCATAGGAGTCATTTTGGCTGGAGTAGCAGGAGTGATGAGACACACTATGCATTTGAGCACAGGGTGCTTGACTAGTGCTTTTATAATCAATGATCAGGCACTATGAAGGATAATTGCCTACATGGGCCAAGCACTCTCATGCGAGATTAGTAGAGCCTGATTGACAAGGCAGCTTGCACAAAAGAGCACTCTGCTGGATGAAGTGGTGAGTCCACTTGCCCATAGCCCCCTGACAGCTCTTTTTCGACAAAGCAAAAGAGACAGCAAGAGAACATGAATAAGCAAAAGAACAAGGAAGCCCAAAAGAAACAGGTGAGTGAAAAACAAAATATTACACAAAGAAGAAAGGAGGGATTGAGCAAATATGCAAGAGAAATAAATCATCAGCAATCTGCTTTCAATTAAAGCCAGAAGATAGGTCCCAGCTATCTGTCAAAATTAACCTCTTTTCCCAGCCTCACTCATTAAGGAGAGCAATTGGAAGTTGTTTTTCTCAGCAGCAGGAAATCCACCAATCATTTTCCATAATCAGTTCCATGTTAACCTGTCAGAACAGAACCTCCCACTGCTGTCTCATTACCAAAGCAGAGCAGAGATCAGCTGTAAGACAATGCAAGTAATGTTGGCATACATTTGTGTCTTCTTATGGACTGAAGGAAGACATGTTAAGCAGGCTTCCTACTGATGATGACACAAATGTCTCTTGATCTAAGGCCTGGGTAAGGTCCTTCTTTTGTGTCCCTCTTCTCTTCAGCTTTCCGCAGATAAGAAATAAAAAAAGTGGGGGGAAATCAGCAAAATTACAAATGGAAGCTATCTTGATCCTCTGTAAAAATAAAATAAAATTTAGTGACGAAGGCAGTCACTCAAAGGAAGTCAGGCAAAGGAAGCCTTATTCCAAAGCATTCTAATAATGGCATTTCCAGTGTTTTATTTTTTTTCCAGATCTTTGTTTATTTTTTCCTTTTTAATTTGCCAAGTGCTTACATCAGCAGTAGATTAATCCAGTGCAACAATGCAAAATACTGTTGCAGCATTCGGTTTTCTGTGTACCTTTATTTAGATTCCTATTCTTGCAAGTTCTGCCCTTACATTACTTGACAACTGAGTGGGTAGTCTGAACGGATATGCCTAATAATTACCTCTTACAGCATAATCCTATGTACTCTTCAGAACTAAGTTCTACTCTATAATGAGGCTGACTGCTGAATAATTGCCAATAGGATTGCTGAACAAATGTCAGATCTGTTGCAAACATGATATCTTGGGTTCTTCCTTTTGCTTCTTTTGTTTCATTATAGGCAAAAAGGGGTTATTTTGCTCATTTAAAAAGAAATAAATTAAAAATGGCAGGAAAATAGTCATTATAGCTATCTCTTGTGGGAAGCTGAAATCAAACTTCAATTAAAAGATGCTACTCGTGGGACAATTATCACCTATTTCCCAGCAGTAAGCAATAAAATGAGTGAAAATCGGCAAGCAGGAAACTTTCAACAAAGAAGAGAAGGTTTTTTTACTGAAGGAGTCTTATTGTTCAATTAAATGTTATAGAAAGCCCAAAGTCATTGCTTGATAATATACTGTCTGAGTCCCCAATTAATGTATCAAGACAACAATGTGCCTGCTTATAAACTGTCAAGATTCCTGCCCTATTCTTTTAAGGATTCTTTAATTTTATAATAATGAAAAGCTTTGCATCCTGCAGAGCAAAGCATCATTCCCAAGCATAGCTTGAGATTCCACTTGATTTTTTATTGTAGAAAATAAAGTGGGGATGGCTGCAATCCAGTATGGGTTTTTTTTAATCTCCTGTAATGGTAGAAAGGTGTTTCATTTCAAATGTAGCACTGCTCCCAAATGTTTGATTACCCCTGAAATAGCAGGATATAACATATTTTGTAAAACTTTCATTGTCTTAATTTCAGTTTGTTGTGGTCCCAGTAGTACTGAAGGGCTGACAAAAGAATATTGGAATAACTGATATTTAATGTCACCATAGCACTTAATCTATTCTCTCCCCATTTTTAACTTCTGTCTCTTTACCCATAATTTTTAGGACTCTGAAAGCAAATTATACAAGATAAGATTGTGTGCCTTATCTCATGTTTAAACTTCCTGTGCTTACATCTCCAGGAATGAGGATAGTTTCTCAGATGATTTGAGTTGTCAGGGGGAAATGTAAGAACAGAGATCATTAGGATAAGAGAAATACAGAAAAAAGAAATGGTTAGAAACATCAAGAGGGAGAAGGAGTGAAAGGTAAACAGAAGAGGTCAATAGAATCAAAGTCATAGTCCTATCAGAAGTTAATGAAGTGGAAAGTATGTGTGAGAAATTCCTCCTCAGTTCAAAACCTTGAAGAAAGACTGCCTGAAGAGGCCCTTTGGGATGGACACTTGGTGGGGAGAGCGAGAGAAGCCAAAACACAAAACCACTCTTAGTCTCACGCTGTCTCATTTCATTTCTGCCCTTCCCTTTTCAAAGTCAAATCATGGAGCATGACCCCAAAAGGCACTTTGACCAACTAAAGATACAGGAGGCCTGAGTTTTACTAGTATAACAGTCGCCCACACTAGTTGGGTGACTATGTATGACTGAGAAAGTAGACATGCTCATCAGGTTGTTAATGCAATTGTAAGTAGAGTGAAATGAAGGCTACAAAATCACCGACAAAGAGTTGTCGTGCACGTGACACTTTTTTCCAATAGCACATTACCTGATATACAGAGGTGGAGTGGAAAGAACAGAACAGTGGATTGGAGTGTCACATACCACCATTGGAGTGTCACATACCACAGTGGATTGAGTGTCACATACCACTATGTACAATACTACTATTCAAAATCTGATTTGCTAAATTAGGTATTTAGGTATTTAGGTATTTATTGAGATTTATATGCCGCCCTTTTCCCTGAGGGGACTCAGGGCGGCTTACAACCACAAGGAAGGGGAAGTGCAAGGTCAAAACAAACAATATGTGAACAACAGAAAAATAGTAAAAAACCCAACTTTCATTCAACAATCAAACACTCGGGCGGGTAATTAGGAACCTATCCCCAGGCCTGCTGGGAGAGCCAGATCTTGAGGGCTTTATTAGCAAAATTCCCAACCTTGTATTCTTGCTGTATACTAGCTGGAATTACAGGATTTGCATCTGAAGGGCATCAAGTATCGAGAAAATATCTCATGTGACTGTCTTCCTTCCAGGTTCCCAGAAGTACTTATAAGGTCTTTGTGGATTTGTGCTGATTCCACAGAGCTGTTAGGGTCTTGATTTCCTGTCCTAAGGAAGCCTATATTTTGGTCAATTGTTTCTTAGTTTTCACCATGGTACTAGAGGCTGTTACTCTCTACAG
The DNA here is from genome assembly GCF_051295495.1 of Thamnophis sirtalis. Taxonomy (NCBI): domain Eukaryota; kingdom Metazoa; phylum Chordata; class Lepidosauria; order Squamata; family Natricidae; genus Thamnophis; species Thamnophis sirtalis. Next base: position 99,236,735 of record NW_028261384.1, read on the forward strand.
AGCTTCAGAAGGTTACATGGACTTCCCTTAGGTGCTTTTTAAAGTGTAATTTCCTTGCGGTTTTATCTGGAATATGATACTGTTTCTTTAGTATTATTTTTTCTTGCTTTGGTGATTTTATACTTTTAACTTTTTTATATTATTACAAACAGGTCTATCAAACTGAGAGACATGCAGGAATACTCTTTCAAAATTGAATACAAATAAATATACTGTATTCTTATGTTTACTAATATTGCCATAATACTAGGAAACAATAAAAAAGCATATATTTGTCCTACTGCTTTGTCTGGACTTTTTTATGTATACAGTCTTTCTCCCTTTTCCTCTCTCTTTTTATTAAGGGAGCGCATGGAAGCGATGGAAAAACAGATTGCCAGCCTCACAGGATTGGTTCAGAGTGCATTAATGAGAAGCTCAGATGGAGAGACCCCCAGGTAAGAGGCTTGATGGGTGAAACTACGTGAACTGCTGCTCTTCCTTTTGACATTGATAGAGATGGTGAACTTCATATTTTCAACAATCTAACCAAACTGGCTAATTTGCTTTTGTTGTGGATTTAAAATAGAAGGAAAGTCTCTATGATATAAAGGTTAGCTAGTATATGAGATTTTGGCCAAATCTTTGTTCAGTCATGAATTATAGTGGAGTGGCAAGAAGCATTTTAAGTGAAAAAACATGGATTTTTTTTGTAGTTGGTCACTCTAATTGCAGATGATCTTAAGGCAATAACTCTCGGCCAAATATGCTCAACCAATCAGTCCATAAAGTTTGTATTCCAATAACTATGAGGCAAAACACCTAGTAGTAGAGCAGCATTTTGCAGATTATCTACATATCTCCAAACTGATCCTTCCCACATTATATAGCCCTCTATTCCAAGGAGAATCATTACTGAGAATATCACTTCCTTTACACCATCAATATCTTGTGAAGTACCTTTGTACAGTAATCAGTTACCTTAGCTTAAATTGTACTTAATTGGGATAATGGAAGGGTTGTTATTGCACCCTCCTCCTTTTAAAGAAATAGGACACTGGCAATCCATGCTGCTTTGGTGGCTCAAATAATTAAAATGAGAATGGGGTATTGTATAGAGGATGGCCTTGAAAGAAAGGGAAGGGAAGGACATTCAGACTTGTAATATTTTGTTACTATAGTTCCAATTAAATCTTTAGGTTTGCATGGTCTCTGTTTCTTAGTCCGATCTTTCTTATGGGGTGACATGAGATAAATTGTTGCATTAGCATAAACTCCTACTATTTCGTCAAGTTTGGCAATGTACATATTCTTTCCTGGCCTTTTTTGAAAAAAACAGATCAACCTCACAAGATATTAATGAAAAACAATCTTTATTTTTTAAAAAGAAATAAAATTAAATCTTACTTTTTAACATTATTAAAGTGCAAATATTCATGATAAATAAAACAAAGCGTATGTGATAACATAAAAAAGAGAGAAATGGATCATAGGTTAAGCTTGTCTACCATAAATTTTCTATCAAATTGCATGGTAGAAAATATAAAGAAAAAATTAGATCTTTGGGCACACCCTGTTATAAGAAAAAAGGCTGAAAAGAACAAAAGTTAGCAAAGCTCAAATAATACAATATAGAAAAAAAAAAGATAAAAATTAACATAGTTAGTTATGCTTCTAGTCTTATTTACCTATTCCTGAGATACAATTTCCTGAAGCAAAAGCTCTCTGCTTGTTTCCCTTGTTTTCCACTTCTTGTAATTCCAACCTTTAATCAAAAGCTCGGGAATATAATATTAATTATTTCCTCTATTTCCTCTTCCTACCTCTATTACTCATCTTTCAACTCTTCTATCTCTTGGGGCAAAGCTTTGTACATTACCCTGAGTCACATTGATTGAGTTGGGAAACCTTATAAATCTAGTTAATAAATAAATAATAGAATTTTGTTCTCTCTGTGACCTGGAGCAGACATGCCTCACACTTAAAATGCACATTTTGCATCTGAGATGAATAAATGTGTTTTCTATGTTTGGCATTACTGTGGACACCTAGAATATTATGAATGCAAGTAAGCTTCACTTTTAATCATATACACAAATCACTCACTGTTTACAGTATAATAATTTTTGCTCCCATCTAAACATCTTAAACCTAGAAATGTTTTTGGAATCTATATCTTGCTTGTCATTACAGTGAGAAAACAGAAGGGACCAACGGAGGAACACCTCCATCAGCACGTAAGTGAGCATTTGAAATCCCATCCTCAAATGTGACATCCCAAGGAAAAGAAATTATCTTAAATTCAATAACAGAGCAGTAAAACCAGAAGTATAAATTCCAATTGTCATTGCTGCTTTATCTGGAACAGGAGAAATATACTAAAAGTATTTTTATCTTGATAGGTGGACTTTAGAGTTAGGAAGTTTTCATGAAAATCTCCCACCCTTCCATTTTATTATTTGTGCTTTTCCTTTTCTGCTGTAAGTTATAGAAACCTGTACGCTCTTCTCATGTTCACTGGTATTTTTTCCACTTTTGAGGCTGTCTGGAACAAAATGGAAGCAAGAATTTGACTTCACTCTTGATTCAACTTCTTGATGATGCCCCATAGTTGAACAGATTTGAAGCATGATATTAAAAATGCAGTTTAAAGTGAGGGTAGTTGTTCTTACCTTAAAAAAATGAATTGGCTTTGTTACAAAGATAAACTGAGGTAAGATAGTTTCACATAACTACCAGGCCCTTCTGTATGCTGGTTTGAAAGAAAAGTATTAGATAAATGAGGGGAAGCCAATACTAAAATTCACAGTTCTCTGCATTCTCGGAGTTGCGAGGGGAAAAAATAGCATTATCCAGACCAATTTGTAGTAAAAAATGAAGCTACTACTCACTAGTGTATTTTATTCATGCAGAGGGTATTACTCAAGATGTTGTCTTCTCTTTGATAATATTTTTATAATGCTTTGAACTGAAAGTTACAGAATTTGTATTTTTACCCAAGCTTGATAAAGGATTTCAATGACATAATTTTTCTCTTTTTTTTCTCAATATCCATGGATTATCATGCATTTCTGGGGTTTTTTTTTCCTGTTTCAGACCTAAGCAAGAGCAATGTAGGGACTCCAGTTCCTGGACCTCCACCCCCATCAACTACTGGCACACCAGCTGGGCAGCCCACTGCAATCACTCGTCTACACATGCAGCTGCATCTCCATGACCTGCAGCAGAATGCCAGTGAACTCCGCAACCAGCTGCACCAACTCAAGAAGCTGCAGGTAACCTGAATTGGAAGGAATATTATATTTTATTCTTTTTCCAATGGAGGAGAAAATTTTAGACTATTACGTTGGTTCCATGAGACTGAACCTTTTCTCCATGCATTAGAAATGATGTGTTTCGAAAGTAAATGATGCTTCATACTCAGAGTTCAGAAGCCAGAGAATGCTGAATCTGATGCCCAGTTGTCAGAGCATGCTCTGCATAACACCAGAAAACAAATAAATTAGGTGAAGCAGAAGCATTGCAAATTTGTTCAAATTACTCAATATATACAGCTCTGTGGATTTAGCTTCACTTGATGGAGAATTTGGAGGGGCACTTGGAAATAAAATTATATTATTTGATGTAATCTTATGCTTCATATAACACAAAATTGAAAGGCCTAAACCAGAACTTATTTCTTTTTTAAAAGAAAAAAATAGTTTCTGGCTAAATTCCATAAGGAGTGAATTGATTTTAAGGTTGACAAAAACTAATTGTATCTCACTTTTCTTTCAGGAAAGTAACAGTATTCATTCAGCAATCATAGACACTGAATTTCAGTACTGCTCATTCCTCTCTTCCCCCCAACTCACATTTTGACTCCATTTAATAAACTAACCTTTCCCTATAATTTTCCATTGTTCCATTGAGGGAGAAAGGAAGGGGCACAAAGAACAAAGAGGAATGCAAATGAAATGTAGGCATAGAGAAAGTCTATAGCTAAGCATTATCACATACACATTACTCACAGAAAGTCTTAGTTTAATCCTTGGCATCAACTAAGATTGCAAAAGGTTCTCTGTCTAAAACTTTGAAGTGTTATTGCCAATCAATACTGACAGTAATGGGCCACATGGATCTGTTATCTGAATCCAGCTTGTTATTTTTCCATTTCTATTTGGGTTTCCTTTAAATTAGTGATAAGATGGGTTTTAATCCTAAAATCTCTCCTTGTCCTTCAGACACCATGAAAAATAAGATTTTGGCTTTCTCCACCTTGCCACAAGAGTTTGCCTTGCTATCTTTTTGCTCTCAATTTTGTTTCTCTTTTCTGTTGACATTTATTCTCATTAGTTGTGCTCACCAAAACAAACTGCCTTGGTGCCAGGTGAGATTAATTTGGAGTCTGTGGCACCAAATAAAAGGGCAGATGGTAGCTGTGCATCCAGAGCCAGCAATCTGATCTTCCCTCCCAAACTGTGGGAGGTGCTTCTGTTTTTTTTCTCTGAGTTGCTTAACTCCAGAGATAATTAACAGTGACAGCTTGTTGGAAACTGGAAAGCAGCAAACAGTGTTGTGTGGTGGAAAGGCAAATGGCTCACACTCTCACGTTTCTCCCAGATGCTTTGAAACTCTGCAACAGATTTGGTGTCCAGATTTGCATGGATGTCTTCTGTGGTGTCAATCACATGTAGTAACCTCATTCCTATGGGTGGGTTTGGATTGTGGCAAATTCATTCAACAAAGGGTGCTCCAAAGATAAATGAACTGGCATCCAATCCCACCAGACCCTGCTAGAATAGCCAATGGCAAGGGATTCATAACACATTGGTCAGGCCATGCAAAATTCTATATGTAATCTGTATAGAAATAAGTATTTCTAGAAAATCAGCTTTGACTAGCTGGTATGTTCTTTTGTTACTTTGCAAATATAAGTAAAAGAAATCAAGCTCTATGGAAGAGAGAAACAAAAAATAACTCTTGATTGCCAATTCAAAAGTATTATTAATGTTAGAAGATAGCACTAGGCTATATTATATTTCTAAAAGTATTTGTTTTTAACCATTCTTAATTTGGAACCCAAATTAGTCTCATAGAAATTTAAACAATTCTAATTATGTATGCAGTGTTCCAATCCAATTTCAGCATGACTATAAAAGAACATGAAGTGTTAAACAATAAAGTCTGTAAGGTTTTATTTATTTCAGTTGCAGTATTTTACATGTAACAGTAATAAGATTGGATTTCTCCCCTCCAATGGCAACATACAAATCTAAATTACAAAATGAAAACTCCAGGCCTTTGAAGAATCATACATTCACTGAGTTTGGACAGAAAATAAAAATGCATGTATACACCTTGTATACTTCTAAATATAAAACAAATATTTATTAATTAAATTTATATATCACCATCTCATCAGTAAAGCGACTCTATAAATATTAATTTGTGTTATGAGTTTAGATCAGGGGCCGGCAACCTTAAACATTCAAAGAGCCACAAAATTTCTAACCTGAAACCCCCATTCAATTCTGGAGCCGACCGGAAGTCCAGTTCTCCCACCATGGAGTCTCCTCCTAGCACAGTATCCTTTTTCCTCTCCCTGTCCTAATCAAAAGCCCTATCAACTGCAAAGCCGAACAGCGACTGGGAATCGCACCAGAGGGATGAAAGAGCCACATGCGGCTCCAGAGCCACAGGTTGCTGACCCCTGGTTTAGATGTACATTTAGGTCCAATTCCTCATTTACTGCTTCCTTTCCCACTAGTTTTACATTGTTTGGGAGAAAACAGAATAACCAGAGATCTTTTTAAAAGCAGGTACATATAAACCCTTTTTAATATAACTAATTCAATATTCCTTTTGTGCAAATCCTATTGGAAAGAAGTAAGTGTATATGTTTGTTGTGAAAATGAATTATTTTATCCATTTTATACATCTGTTTAGGAAAGAAAATTTAATGCTGGACTGTGACAATGTCTACATAGTGTTCCTGAAGGGAATTAGCTGTGCATCTTTCATTAAATTCCATGGTTTATTAATATTAACAGTTGCTTCCTACACCAATGATTGATTGGTCCTGACTGTCTGTGGAAGAAACAGTTCACAATTGCTTTATCTGCTTTCTACTTTTCCAATTTTCCTTTAATGTCTTAGCTATGACCATGGAAAGCTATCATTCAGCTGACCCTAGGGAGCCTTATCCTAAATCATAGCAAACTGTAGAAATAACACAGGACTGCACAAACGCACACGATCAAACACACTCTGGTGGTTCCACAAGAAAATGCCTCACATGTTAGATTTGAGTATCTGATTATTTTCCTGTTGCTTTTCTTCCCCCTCCCTTCCATTTCAGCTTCAAAATCAAGAAACAGTGAAGACCATGTTGCGACGGACAGAGACTGAAATCAGTGTGCGGGTGACCGACACCATGCGCAAACAGGAAGATCCCTTACAACGGCAGCGCACTCTGGTTGAAGAGGAACGCCTCCGCTACCTCAATGAGGAAGAACTCATAACTCAGCAGCTTAAGTGAGCATCCTGTAAAAATGTTCATGTTTATCTAGGGCAAGGCTGGATCAACACGAAGAACTTGTTTGTCATAGTCTATGGGGGCTGGGGGAAGTGACCCTTGTATGCTTCTGGTGGGAATGACATTTCAAGGTTAAGTATTCTGTGAGTGATACAACTTAATACCATAATGCACAGTTGGATTTAAGATTTGCACTGCTGAGACAAGTAAAACATGGTTGGTTTGAAAATATATATCTTGCCCTTCAAGTATGCGCCAATCAGAATGGTAATCAGTTGTTTAGTTTGGACAAAGAGACTGAGAAAGAATTTAGGAATTAAAAATATTTCTTCCTTTTAAACTTAAACAACTATAAGTACGAAGATATAAAGGTGCGCATTATGGCAACATTCATAACCACAAGCTGTGACTGTATAAGCAAAGTGCTGTCTACTTTTTACAAAAGTTTCAATGCAGAAGAAACGGCCATCATCTTCACTCTCTTGAGTGTTCCATTTCAATTGGATGAGACATCACAAAAAGTGAATTAAGCAGCCATTTTCTCTTATTTTTCTGTCTCTTCACCTCTTCTCTCTCTCTCTCTCTCTCTCTCTCTCTCTCTCTCTCTCTCTCTCTCTCTCTCCTCCCTCCCTCCCTCCCTCCCTCCCCCCCCCTCTCTCTTTCTCACACACACACACACACACTTATACATTTTCCTTTCCCTCCTGCTCCAACAGATTTCTGGAAAAGAATCAAATTACTTTTGTCAGATATCTGAACTACTTATTTCAAAAAGCTTTTGAAATTAGGCTGAGGGCTGTCTCAAATTAGGTCAAAGGCCTTGAGTGATTCAAGCCTGGTGAAAATAATTCTGGAGGATTCATTCTGCTTACTGGCTTAAGTTCCTCTTTGTCCGCATCCATTTTATCATCCATATGAAACTACTGGTTTTCTCTGGATGTGAGGTACATATTATGACAATGATATAGTCCCTATCTTTCTCATCCTTCTTTTATCTTAGATAAACAGTTACTATACTGCTGAGGAAGTTGCATAGCTTCCTGGATCTAATCATGCTGATGACTTTTGGGAATTTCTCAGTGTCTTTTTTTTTTTAATTCATCAAATACATGTAACTTGGAGACTATGTTATAATGAGTCTACATTACTTCCAAATCCGGGATTTCAACCTTTCAAGTTGTACCATTTTTGTTTCTTTAATGAAACTGAACCTTTTTTCGGGGGTGGGGGAGGTCCTCCCCACTTTTTATAATTAAAATACTTTCTAGGCATAACTGAAGATTTAGTCAATAGTTTCATTTGTCTGCACATAATTCATTGCATGTAAAAATGATTTTTTTTAAAATCAAACTGAGACTGTTTCCGCCAATTTAAAAGCAGCTGAAGTTCTACATTATTACAGTTCTATTTTGGTACCTTCCTGATTGCTTTCTACATCCCCAAATAAACCTGTCAAATGATTAAGATGTACAATCTCTGGGGATTTTTAAAACTGGTTTATTACTTACTAGCTTGATTTCATGTTGTTTGTTGTTTATTCTAGTAAACACAAAGCACTAGCTTCTTCATATATATGGCCAAAAACAATACAGAGATATTCTAGTGGACTTGAATTTTTCATCATACTAACAATACATTTACATACATATACATATACATACACACACACACACACACACAAACACACACACACACATCAGCCACCTGGATTGTTCCTACTTGTAACTTTCCACAGGCAAATGGCTATTTAAGAGTCTGTATCCAAGTTACACCACTAGTTTACCTCATGGAAAGAGGAAAAGTAGAAGATGAAGGTCAGTAGTCAGGAAAGAATGAGAAATTAACTTTTTTAGTGCTGTATTGCCTTTTATTTCATTTCGAGAGAATGGCAACAGATGTCTTTTCTTTTCCCTTTCTCCCTGACGTCAGCGTATTGTCTTTGTGTATCCACAGTGACTTGGAAAAATCTGTAGAGAAGATCCAAAAGGATTTGATGCATAATCACAGATTCATTTCCATACAAGAGCTGGAGGAGAAATCACTGGTGCTCAAACAGTTGGGAGATACCTTGACAGAACTGAAGGGTGAGATGGGGCTGGGTTTGAGATCAGATAAATATAACAAAATTGGAAGAAGTCTATTTCATGGAGGAGAAATCGCACGTGGTAACATTTGGTATCATATTTACCAAGCTCAGCAGGCTTATAAAACAATCATACAAACAAATCAGGAAAGGTCTGGCCCTCATATTCATTTTAGAAATTAAACTGAAAATTTATAGGTAGAATATATTAAGATTGTGCTGTGATTTGGAATTAAAGGCAAAAATATGTTTTGGAGGATATACAGGTAGAGTTTGTTTGCAGTTTCATAAATCAAGCACATCCTTTCCTAAATTTGCATGACAATTGCAGATGATAGCTCTATGATCCCAGGAAAAAACACAGCTGCTTTTGTCTATTGGTGGATGAATGGCCCTCTCTTGTTTACTCTTAGATTCATTCCAGTGTTTCTATTAGTTCATATAACATTCCCTATTCAACAGTTGCTGACTTGAGGTTTATTATATGCATGTTTTCACAGCTCTTTATCATTAATATTTATTAATTACACCTTCATATTAAAATAATATCTAAGTTCTTTAAAAAGTAACAAACACATCAGCCCACATATTTCAAGAAGTGTGTTTTTTTTAGAAACAAGGAAATTATATATTCTGTATATGTTTTAGATTTTTCTTGAGTGCAAATTTATGAGGAATCTTTTTTAGTAATTGTCCTCACACTTGCAATATTTGTTACATACATTATGAACAATCTGGAAGCCATGGGTTTTCCAGGACATTAGTCATGACACTTGTATTTTGAAGCTGGCTTAGACCAAAGACCTGTTAAATCCAATAATCCAACTGTGATCGAGCAAATGCTCAAAGAATTTACTAGTAGATCTCATATGCAATCTCTATAATTTGTGGTTGGTCTCAAGCAATCAGAGATGTCCTGATATTAAAAATGAGGCAACATTTTAAGTTACTATGTGAGCATTGCATTAGATGGAAGTTTCCAGAAGCTAATGCCTCATAAGAAATCCCCCTTTTCACATGGTGAAGTAGTGTTGCTTCATTGCTTTTGAGGACTCTTCTGATCATTCTCTTAAATGGGCCCAGACCCTGGATTCTGCTCCCAAGTTCTGCGTTCAGCCTTGCCAATAACTGCTGGTATATTTACAGTAGTCATCAATTTTCAGTTGTAAATGTTTATAATTATTCAATTTTAAATGTTTACAATTATCTTGTTGCAAAATATCATTTTAAATGTTTTGAAAAAAATAGGGGAGAAAGAAAGAACGTGAGAAATGTAATCATATTTTTATATTTGGTTGGAAATCTAAGAGAGAAAAGGATAAGGATAATTTATCATGCTTTTTAGCTTTACATGGTCAGTATATCAAGAGAAATATAATACATTACCTGCTGGAATATGTTATGCATATCCTAAATTACTTCAATAATATCCTAAATGAAAACCCTGGTTCAGGGTTTCAAAATACATATTGATCCTTACGTTAAGAAGCATCAAGAGGCAAAAAGTACTTTGAATTTGTTATCTTTACAAGACCCAAGATTTAGATTTAGATTTAGATTTTAGATTTGTTTATTTATAGGCCGCCCTTTTCCCTGAGGGGACTCAGGGCGGCTTACAATCAAAAAAGGAAGGGGAGTGTAGGACAATACAAAAAAAAAGAAAAGAAATGTGCACAAAGTAAATTAAACAATAAAAACTCAACATTCACTCAGCATTCGGGCGGGGCGAAATAAGATTATCCCCAGGCCTGAGGGGTTAGCCAGTTCTTGAGGGCTGTGCGGAAGGCCTGGATGGTGGTGAGGGTACGAATCTCCACGGGGAGATTGTTCCATAGTGTCGGAGCCGCAACAGAGAAGGCTCTCCTCCGAGTAGTCGCCAGTCTACTGCTACTTTTCTGCTACAAGGCAGAAAAGTAGACATAGTACCCATCCAGAAGTCCTGGATGTTTCCCTTGTCTCCTTCCAGGAGCTAGTATTGCATAAAGATACAGTTTTTCTTTCAAAACCTGTCTCTCAGCATGACGGTCTCCCAGGTAGAACTCTCATGAGCATTATTTTATGCTCTCCAAATACTATGACAGAAGTGCTGTACATACATCACAAGGAGTAAGACCCATTTTCCTTTTTTATGGCATTTGTACTGGTTTGATTGCTGTGTGGATGTGTAGTATGCGCTTACAAGCTTTTCTCTATGTATCTGCTACTTGGAGACAATGCTTCTGTACTTCAGGCAATTGGATATCAGTTTGTAGTGCTGCTTTAAAAAAAAAAAAAAAGAACAAGCCCAATAATCCAGAGGGTAATATACTTTATTCTTTTCTGATAAATGTCCAAAACATCAAAACAATAGAATCAAGAGAAAGATTACAGAAAATCCTAAAGTTTTTCAAGAAATGTAAACAGCAACTATGCCTTTGGTAAATTATCCAAATGTCAGTCTCATTTCCACCATTTCCAAATACTTCCCCCTCCCCTTTCACATTTTGAGTTGTAAATGTCAAAAAGCAGCTTGACAGCATTTTGTTTCCTAACATTTCTCACTGGGCCTTTTATTGTCAGTTTTGCCAGGTTTTTGACATTTACGTGGATAAATCAAAATAAAAGGAAGGTGGTGCAGATATATTTCATGATGTGCCAAAGAGTTCGTCTTGATAAGATATCTGCCTAAATATAGTCTTAGTAGTTTCTGGACCACTTTTTTCTTTATGCTGTGCTAGATAAGTGTATTTAGTATGGTTGTCAGCAATCCACATTGCTGATACCCTAAATGTCTTTCTCCTTCCTTACACATCTTCTGTACCTATATCATATCTGTTTATTCTGTAAGACAAACACATGGTATTTATCCATCAGCAAAACAGTTGTGACTTTGCAAATCCTTCTTCATGCCCCTCATTCCTCAAAACACACTAGTGTTTATTTGGCTAAAATTGACTACTTGCAGGAGGTGAAAGGTGCTGGGATGGGTGTTTAGGCAGAGGGTCAGTGCTGTTTCATTTTTGCCAAACAACAACCAGGAAAAGCCTCATTTCTCACTCACCCTAAGCCTTACCAATCTGCCCTCCTGCTTCCCTACTTGGCTCCATGCCCCCCATTGCCTTCAGTTAAAAACCTTCTTTCAGCCTGCTCTGACTCCCATGCCTCTCGTTTCCTTCTCTGTTCATTCCTGCCATTGCAGCTAATTTTCCCAGCCTGCAGAGCAAAATGCGCGTAGTTCTCCGTGTAGAGGTAGAGGCTGTGAAGTTCCTCAAAGAAGAGCCACATCGCCTGGATGGCTTATTCAAGCGGTGCAAGGCAGTGACTGACACCCTGACAGAAGTCCGCAAGTGAGTGAGCCCTTCTTGAATGAGAAAAAAAAAACTCTTGGGGATAGGCTGGGGTATCAGCATTCCTAAAAGACACTCTTAGCTATCTTGCAAATGTACTAGCATACAATTTAAGTGTTGTATTTCTGTCCCTTGTATCTTGACTGGTGCCAGATATACTTACTTTGCAAATGGAAATATACTGGGTGTCTGTGGCCCATTCTCTGGGCTGTAAAATTGGAAGACTTCCTTTAACATTTAGACCCAAAGGCCCTCTTATCACTTGCGGGGGTTCAACTGCCATCATCATCCCTATTACAATCCACTCATGATTGCTTCTTCCTGATGGTCACAGCTTCTCTTGTTCTCACTGATTTCAGAAACCAGCCATCATTCTGTTAATGCTACTATTCATGCACACATGCATGCAGATTCAAAAATAGCCCCTCCAGGCAGACAAACTACAGTACATGAGAAGAACCATTTTAGTATATTGCTGTACCTGCAAGCTTCTTTCTGAAATTCCTAACCTGCTTTTAACTCTTCTTGCCATTTTCCTGGTAGGCAAGTAGATGAAGGTGTCTGGGATTCCTCCAGTAACCTTCTCAACCAATCTCCAAAGAAGGTAGAGCTGGAAAGTGACTTCAGCAGAAGCCTGGATTTTGAGCTTCCCACCAGCCCTCCGACGAACCTCCATGACCTAACTTCTTCCACTGACAGCCTAGGCACAATCAGCTTTGGACCAAGCCAAGGGCAGAGCCACGCATCCAAAAGTAGCAATCCATCCCGGGGCTCAGAGATGATTGGTGCCAAGCCCCAAACAGGCTCTGACACTCCCAGCAAAAAAAGTATGGACAGATCAGTGTCTGTGGAGGTGAGTGCAATTTATATACTTTGAACACACAAAAAAAGAAGAATGCTCCTGAATTTGCATTGTTGTTGAATTTGCATTGTCCTTTGACAACTGATAGTCCTTGGACTGATTCAGGGTCTGATCTGAATTTCCAAAATAGCAATAGGAATAGCAATAGCAGTTAGACTTATATACCACTTCATAGGGTTTTCAGCCCTCTCTAAGTGGTTTACAGAGTTAGCATATCCCCCCCACAATCTGGATCCTCATTTCACCCACCTCGGAAGGATGGAAGGCTGAGTCAACCTTGAGCTGGTGAGATTAGAACCGCTGAACTGCAGATAACAGTCAGCTGAAGTGGCCTGCAGTACTGCACCCTAACCACTGTGCCACCAGCCCAAAAGGAAGGAATAATAAAAACTGTAATTGGAATCATGAAAAACACCAGTTGAGAAAAGCTTTTCCAGCACCAAATGGTTTGCAATCACTGGCAAGATTTCCACATTGTTCCACATTCTCTTTCTTCCATATAGATTTTTTACCATAGTCAGAAAAATATAGCTTCCATTTACAATCCTCTATTTTTCATTCCACCTTCCATCTAAAACTCCAATATAAGAAACAAGAAAAGTATACATTAAATTCACAAAATTGGGATACACAATATATAAGGTTATGTATTTTACATGTATGTATGTATGCACTATATCTCTGTGTGTATATACATAGAAGAATTGTGTGCCTGAACCCTGATGGACTTCAATGACTCAGTTTAAAAAATCTTTGTAAAGAAACTATTTTTCCCATAATTCCTAGAAGTTGAATCAAACAGGCAATTGGTGGGGAATTGGTGCCTGCAATTGGTGCCTGCAATTCACCCTCCCCACCAACTTCAAAGGAATTGGTTTGGAATCTATAAGCAGAGAGAGGAGAGAGTCTTAACTATTTCTGGAACTATTTCTTTTTCCCAGCTCAATTGATATGTATGCCAACAATTTTCCTGAGTTTTCCAATGTAACCATGACTTTGATTCCCTACTTTATGATAGCACTTTCAATCAAACTGGAATGGGGAACAGGGTTCTTTATTCATTGCCCCATTTTCTCAACCACAAAGAGATTCAGCACTTCTTGGAAAGCCAGAATTTGTCTATAGAATGGGCCACATAATAGATCAGGGTGTGCTGCTATGGGTTCACCCCGGTTCAGGAGAACCTGTAGCTAATGTTATGACCTCCAAATGACAACCCTGGCTGCCCCACTTGGCCCCTCCCACTCCTCCCCTCCCCTCTTAGGAGTCTCCACATGGCCCTTTTGGATGCGAGGTAAGTGCGGAGACTCGGGGAGGGGGGAAAAACACGCCTCCTGGAAGTTCTGTTTCCACAGGCCTCGAGAGCCCAGGGGAGGAAGTTTTTGCCCCCCCCATTGGCTCAAGGAAAGCCTCCAGAGCCTGAGGAAGATGAAAATCCCCCCCCCACACACTGTGGTGCAGGAGGCCGACTAGACCACGTCCACCATGGCCACACCCACCCAGCAACTAGACAGAGAACTCATTGCTGAAATTTTTGAAGCCCACCCCTGTAATAGATGCCAACTGAACAGTATTGTAGAGAAGCCTCATTGTAGTTAATACAAACCTATTTTACAGGCTGCAGAACGAGACTGGGAGGAAAAACGTGCAGCCTTGACCCAATACAGTGCTAAAGACATTAACCGGCTTCTGGAAGAGACCCAAGCTGAGCTGATGAAAGCCATCCCTGATTTGGAGTTTGCGGCCAAGCACAAGCAGTCTTCCAGCTGTGGTGGCAGTGGAAGCATTGCCTCTACCCCAGAGCACAAGCCTACCAAACCCCAGCATGCACAAAAGTCCACAACCAAAATGGACCCCAATGGTCGCCGGGGATCGGGTAAGACAGACGCAAAATTGGGTACAGCTTGTAAGGAGAGGATCAAGCAGGATTGCCACACATCGAGGAGTGGGTTTAACCTGTTGCTTCCTGGACTGCCATCATAATGAAGATCACTCCAGTGAAAGCATATGTTCTAGAGGAGAGAAATAGCTCCCTGAACTCATCTTGTTTTATCCATATACCTAACACTGACAAATAATGTGTTATTTAAAATGGAAACTGAGTCACAACTGAAACAGACAGAGGGAAAGACAGTGGAAGATTACAAGAAACGCACATGTCTTTTGGCTAATTCTTGACAGTATTTTAGGGACAATATGGGGTATTTGGTGTAGGGACCACTGTAGAAAATTAAATTAAGGTTTATGCAGTAACCACACATTTACAAACATAGATCAGCATGGTTGAAGGCCTATCTTATAATACCTGTAGCAAAAATTGGATAGTCCTTTGAGAAATAGTTTATCTTCAACCAGTACTTTATTTATCAGCAACAGGAAAACATGTTGCAGATTTAATTATGAGAAAAGTGTAACCTCAGCTGAATTGTCTCATGTTCTAATATCATTGTTACAACACTGGCAGCCTCATGTAATTCATCAGAAAAGGAATCCATGTAGTTGGTTTAATTAACTGGAATTTTGGAAAATGATTTGCTTTAACTTTTTGCAGGGAGGGATTGAATATTCCTCTTCCTCTGAAAACTTAAGGGGGAAACTTAAGGGGATGGCGAAAGAGAATATATACTTTTTCCATTTTTTAAAAATGTTCCAAATTGCCACTTTAAATGTTTCTCTCCTTAGTTTTAAGTTGTTCCTTTAAAAATGGTCTAACTATTATAGCAATAGCAATAGCAGTTAGACTTATATACCGCTTCATAGGGCTTTCAGCCCTCTCTAAGCAGTTTACAGAGTCAGCATATTGCCCCCACAGTCTGGGTCCTCATTTCACCCACCTCGGAAGGATGGAAGGCTGAGTCAACCTTGAGCCAGTGAGATTTGAACCGCCGAACTGCAGATAGCAGTCAGCTGAAGTGGCCTGCAGTACTGCACTCTAACCACTGTGCCACCTCGGCTCTTTTAGCCATGGTATTTGTATTTATTAGTTTTCAAACATGTAGGTATAAATATAAACATGGATTCATTCTAATTCTAATTCATTCTAATAATATTATCATTGTAGATGAGCTGACGGTGCCCAGATATCGTACAGAGAAGCCCTCCAAATCTCCCCCTCCTCCTCCACCCCGGCGAAGCTTTCCATCTTCTCATGGGCTGACAACCACCCGCACAGGAGAGGTGATCATCACCAGCAAAAAAGAATCCAGTTTCATGAAGGTACACAGACCATTTTTCCCAATGAAGAAATATGGACTGGTAAAACCAAAGAGGACCCAGTGGTTTAGCTTTGTTCTTTTCTTCCCATTAACACATTTTCTTTTCTTTTTTTCTTTTTTTGCTTTTTATGATATCAGAAAGCTGAATCAGAAGAGCTGGAAACCCAAAAGCCTCAAGTGAAACTGAGAAGAACCGTATCTGAGGTTGCCAGGCCTGCTTCAACACCCCCCATCATTGCTTCTGCCATCAAAGATGATGATGAGGAGGATAGGATCATTGCTGAACTTGAGGTAGGATGGAAAAAGGGCATTAGACTAAAAGTAAGGTCTGAGGTTCGAGAGTTTTGCAAAGAAACAATTTTAACATTCAACAAATTCAGAGAAAAATCTCACCAGACTGGAAATTTGCAAAGGAGAGATTCATTATGCAGATAACTTTATGACTTAATCTCAGCAAATATATATTCTTCTCCTAAATATAGTCTTGATTGACAGAGATTGTACTCTTCTGCTGTTGAATCTTTGATCAGGTACAAGACTCCCAAATCTTCATACTTTGGAACAAGCTCAAAACATTCTCTATTGAGCAATTATATGGTTATTATTTTATTATTTATTTAAGTTGCTATTATAGGAATCTCTCATAAGTGTTTATTGAATCTCCCTGTATTAGTGTCACCAGGCAATAAGAACTGCACAATAAGAGCCAGGTCACTACATATGGCATGCTGGTGTGTGGTCTGGTTTGCACATTATATTAACGCAAATTCTCTGTAACTGCAGTTTATGGATTTGGAATGCAGATGCAGAAAGGAAAGGATAATTTATCTTTTTTCCATGTGGATTTCATTTTGATGCTCCAAATTGCCCCCTCCCGTATTTCTCTCCTGCAGTTTCAAATATTTGTTTACTCTTACAACTTCCTTTTTCAGGTTATTATCAAATATCGCAACTAAGTTTTATTAATACATTTATTAATATAGATAGATTTATGAGTACTCACAGACATTCATGAACAATGTTCCCTCTAATTTTTTTTTCAGTGTGCGTGGAAAAGTATAGTGTTTGAGCAGCACATTTTCATGCCTGAGCACCTGAATTTTTTTTAGCCATAATTGCTATCAGAGCAGAGGTTGGGGAGGGGGGCAAGGAAGAAAAGGATCCCCTCCTTCTCCCTCAGACCCCCAGGAAGGAAGGGAGGGAGGGAGGGAAGGGAAGGAAGGGGGAAGGAAAGGAAAGGAAATGGGAAAGAAGAAAAGGAAAGGCAAAGAGAAAGGAAAGGAAAAAGGAAAGGAAATGGAAAAGAAGGAAAGGGAAAGGAAATGAGAAAGGAAAAGAGAAAGGAAAGGAAAAAGAAAAAGAAAAGGAAAGGAAGATAGAAGAAGGACAGAAAGGGAAAGGAAAGAGTGGAATGGATTGGTACTGCTCAAAAATCAAGTTTCAAGATTCCGTGGACCCCTTTGGCTCAGGCAGTCCAATTCCACACTGCTTTCCTCTCTCCACAAAGCGAAGGGATCGCAGAAAGACTGCTAAGCCCAGAACAGGGCTTCAGACGACGCAATGCCTGAGAAATCCCAGATGTGCAGAGAAACGCAGGCTACAACCAACGAATTGCGTTTTCCCAGGAACCGACAAAGTCCCAAAGGACCAATGGGAATTCTTCCTTCTGCAGCAGCATCGGTCTCCGGCCAGAGTCTTCCTTGATTTCACCAATCACCAGATGGAGGAGAGAGTTCGATGCAGAGAGAGAAGGGAGGGAGGGACATATTTTCAGTCATATTTTAAGACATTAAAAAACACTGCACAGAAGTGTTTTCTTGTTATGTGTGCGGCTGCGTGGCCGCACAGCTGCACAGCTTAGAGGGAACATTAGTCATGAATACATTGCTTGTGCTGGTCTAAGACTGTAATAAACTGACTGACTTATACATTTCAACATTGACATAGGTTGTGAAGCATTATATAAATCTGTTACAATATCATTATACAATAAGACAGACTTTCTCAGCCTGATGCCTTAAGGCAGTGGTCTCTAACCTTTCCAAATTGACGACCTGACTAGGCACAAGTATGGACACCCATACTTGTGCCCATACTTGTACATACAAGTGAGTGGCAGGTGCACACATGCATACACAGCTCCATTTGTGCGAGAGGTGAGCACAGTCAGGTCCGCCCTCCACTTGTACAAATGGAACTTTGCATGCAAACGAAGAGTGCTCTCTGCTCACATGAGTGAATGCACACACTTGCCCCCCACTTGTGTGAGCGGACCTTCACACACATGCATTTTTCTGCCACTTATGCAAATGAGCCTTCATGTACACACATTTGCCTATCTCTCCCACAGTCAGGTTAAAACAGGCCTCAGCCTGGTAGTGGGCCACAGCCCGGCTGTTGGGGACCTCTGCCTTAAGGTATGTTGCTCTTCAACTTACCATGGCCAGTGACTGGATAGAATTGGTGAAAATAAGACTGGATTTCCAATACATATGAAGGACATCAGGTTACGAAAGCCTTCAGTAAAGAGTCCGTACTGATCAAGCAATGAATACCTTGCTGTTTTTTCCATTGTTTACTTAAAGCCTATTCGTATACTAATATAGTTTACTAGAGTATATAACCAAGGAATTCCTGATTCCTGATCAGGAATTACTGATATTTTCAACAATATCTCTGCTGTTGAAAACTCAGTTTTATATAAGTCCTCTGTACTAGTTTGAGAATGTCTCCCAACAAATATTGTGTTTTTTTTTGTATATTTTCATATACAAATATTTATAAAATATTTCATCGAACTCAGATTTATTTATATACTACACCAAACTAACAAAATTGCACACATGCAACTATCATATAGTTATTTTAAGATAAATTTTAAAAGGTGATGAGATTGTCTGGAAAATATACCATTTACAAAATAACTTTTAAAAAAATATTAAATTATATTGAAAGTACTTTACC
Organism: Thamnophis sirtalis; assembly: GCF_051295495.1. NCBI lineage: Eukaryota > Metazoa > Chordata > Lepidosauria > Squamata > Natricidae > Thamnophis > Thamnophis sirtalis. The sequence continues at coordinate 99,255,681 of NW_028261384.1, forward strand.
TTCCTTTATTGTCTCAAAAAATTAATCCAGATTTGATAAGCATCATATCAGAAATCTATCACTGTAGATATAATAATTAATATAATATAATAGTTTTTAAAGCTAAAACTCAATAGTTTACTGAATTTGCAGACAAGATATTTGGTACAATATTAATAGTTCTATTTCAGAAGCACGATGTTTATTGGGACCAAATATTTATCAAAGCTATTGACTTAATATTCAGTGGGTGTGTATAATGAGTTAGTTAGTGGTTGTTTAACATCCTTTTCTAGGGATTTAACTAACCATTTCTTCTTTTTTATAAAAAATATATGCAAAAATACAAATTTGAACAAATACTTCTCCAGGGTCTACATTAGCTATATAATAACCTAATCCCAATAGAATAAATTCCACATTATCTACTGTTTCATCTGCTTACCATCTAGTAGTGATGCATTCAGGGAAGGGACCACTTAACAGGGGTGTGTAAGTTATTGTAAGATAAAGCTGTTCACCTCATTTAAAAATTGTATCTGTCATAGTTATTAATTTAGCAAAGAATGCAATATCAGGAAATAATCTATCTGCCACCTTCACCCCAAAACGCTACCCTGAAAAAAAAGACAAACCCACTTTCTGTACCAAGAAGGAAGAATAATGAAAAATTAATTTTGAAAAATTAAATATTTATTTGTTTATGTTGCCAAAGTGGCCCTTCGGGTTCCAAATCCAGTAGTGAAATCTGAGTAAAGGATAGTACATTTTATAAAGGAGTTTAATTGTAAGAATTATAAAACCCAAGATTTATAAGATCCAAAAAATTGTCCAGTTATTATATGATTGATTGACTTGAAATGCAACACTGAAAATGGAGATAATGTAGAGTAAATACAGATCAGCTTGAATTAAATATGGGTCTAAAAACAGTATGCAAAGAAATAGTTCAATTTTGTGGGCAACTGAATAATAGAAAGTAAGTCAGCTTAGATGATTCTGAATGTTAGTTTTTAAAATATTAGCCAATTTTCACATCAGTAAGAGGTACAGACATGGAAATGAGGCCATTCTAACATTTCGTGTTTGGGAGTAAGAACACATGCAAACTTTCTGTATCTAATCTATTAGCTACATGTGACCATTAGCACTATCTGTACTTTTGGCTATATATATATATGATGCATTATTTGCATGTTTCTTTTGCAGAATAATGACAAAATTCAGGTTTCCATGGCATAAAAGTTGACAATAAAAAATAAGAAGAAAGATGAAAGCAAGGATAAATCAGGGAAATTTATCTTCAGTTCTGTAAATAAGTGAAATTTAAGTAAAACAAAAAAATAAGAGTTTGTGTGAAATCCTAGAGGATTTTTTAAAGTGTTAGAAATATTCATTGTAGGTAGATTTTCGGTAGGGATGAATGAGTGGAATATTTCTATGTACAAAAATAGTGTATTTTCTGAATATGGGATCAGACAAAGGAATACATTTATCTCTGTTTCTTGCCTGAGAGTTTTCAAGAAGCATCTGACTTTATTTTATACAGGCTATTTGCAGCAATACTTGTTGAAATTAATATTATTGTAACATCAACAACAACAGGCACCTGCCACATAACACCCTGGACTTAACAGTTATTGATAAGAAAGTCAAAGAAGTCTGGATAATGAATGTGGCAGTGTCTGGAGACAGCAGAATAGAAGAGAAAGAACTGGAGAAGATAACAAAATACAAACACTTATAAATAGAAATAGAACGACTATGGCAAAGGCAAGCAAAGATACTAACAATAGTAATAGGCACCTTGGGTGCAGTCCCAAAACAACTGAAGCACCACTTGAACACCATAGGCATTAAAAAATTTGCCACTAGTCAATTGCAGAAGGTGGTTTTACTTGGAACTGCTTCCATCCTGCAACGATATCTGTAAAATCATCAAACACCCAGATTTGCCTATTCCTGGTCTTGGTAAGAACTTGATAGGTAGAGAAAAATGCCAAACCTAGACTGAAAATCTGACTGACTGTGTAAATCATAATCATAATCATAATCATAGACATTGCAATACCAGGTGATAGCAGGGTTGCCGAGAAGGAACATGAAAAAAATCGCAAAATATCAGGATTTAAAAATCGAAATTCAATGATTATGGCACAAACCAGCAGTGGTAATTCCAGTGGTAATTGGCACACTAGGTACTATTCCAAAAGCACTGGAATTACATTTAAAACAGTTAAAAATTGATAAAATCACCATCAGTCAAATGCAAAAAGCCGCACTGCTTGGATCTGCACGCATATTACGAAAATACGTTACGACGTCCTAGGGCCCTGGGTGAGGCCCAACTAGTAACCAATGCCAAATCCGCGAAACAACTGGCCGCTGTGATACAATTGTATAACAACAACAACAACAACAACAATAGTCAGTCAATGGTATTTGTGATGCATTTTTGAATGTTCAGTTGACTGAATTTCATTGTTAATGAAAAAAAGTATATAATAATAATCAGGGAAGGCATACTGACTACTGGAAAGAGCAAATTGGTCTACAAGAAAAACCAAATGAAGAATAGAATGGAAGCATGGAAAGACAAAGCAATACATGGCCAGTACTTTTAAAAAAATAGCAGGGAAAGCAGATTATAAAAAAAAATAATCTTATTAGGTTCATTAATATTAATGGCTTTTGAAAGAGTGTTAGAATTCAATAACATTTTTATGGGCTATATATAGAATTGCCAAAAGATAGATATGTTGAGAGCTTTTAGTCTGAAATAAACCTTTTGCCTTGTCTACTCAAAAATTATTTTAAAATCAGTGGGCTAAACCACTGTAAAAATTTGAGCCTTAACCTAAAAGGATTTCAGCTACAGATTGGAGAAACAAGTTGTTATTCACCAATTTCCATAACATAAAAAATACATGCTGTTGTTTATTGTTGTATTTTTTTTCTAAAGGTCGTGCATAAATATGTTTTAAATTCAGACAGAAGTCCTCATAACTTCATTATTTATCGTGTAAACTCTGATTATAGATATACTTTAAACAGCTACATTGAAGTAGTTGAAACAGGCAATTTAACTAAGTCTTATGGTTGGATTATTGGTTCTCAAATTTGGAGTTCTTCTCTTCTTCAAAACTCCATTTTAGGTTTAATTTGATAAGTGTTCTTCCTTGAACCAGAATTAGCAATCCACATTATTTTGCTTTCTGTATGTAAAAAACAACCACATTCCATGTTCTGACTTCCTCAGGTATTTCAGAGAAGCTCTTCATTTATTCCTAAATTCCGTTGCGACCAACCTGTGCCAACCACAGACATGTGGCCCAATGGGGCCACCGTAACCACCAAAGGATGGAAGGTAACAGCTGTTGTTCAGATGGATTACAACTCCTTTCTTCTTTCCTTCTGACAGGTTACCCACTCTCTAACAGGGCTCCAATTCTTGTCTACAGCCTTTATTAATTCAGCTTCTTCTTTCTTTCTGTACATTAATCAACTAATGGCCTTCATGCTATCTTATTATTCTACTGACACAAAGTGGTGTGAATTATGTTGATACAAAATTGAAAACCTACAGGGTACTAAAAATATTGAACTGTTTACAGGGGTAAAAAAATTACTTGGGGAACTGGACATGAGAACAATTTGCCATATTTGCTTCTTATTAGTGAACTATATCTCACTCTTTTGCACTGAATTATATTTCTTTGCTCTTGTAAATAAGAAAGATACTCTGATCAAAGTCACACCATTTAGTAAGTCTGGGTACTAATTCCATTTTTTGTCATGTTAGTTATGAGTTAACAACTTATTTTATCATCTTTGGAAATAAAAATATTATTATAGTTTAAAAATAATGAGCCACTTCATTGAATCCAAAAAAATAAATGATTTCTATTCATATGCATCAGCCTTGAAACTGTTAGGTTTAAAAAATGCTATTTATGCCTCTTACCTAACTTCCAAACAGACCTGAGATACTACTGATAAAATGATATGGAGGTAAAGTGGACAATGGGCTTCATTGGTATTCAGGGTACTTTCATTTGGGTTTCTGAATATTTTCCCCAGATCCCATCGACTGTGGCCATGATAGATTGTATCTCTCACCTATTATATGTATGAGTTACCTATTCTATAGTTGCTGGAGGGTTTTGGGGGTGGGGAGGGGGAGTCTGATGTTTGTTTAGGTCAAGCTGAGCTTGGATTGTATAGACCAATCAGTGCAAAGTAGACATCTGAAAGTTCAGTGAACTCCATGGGAACTAAAGTTTGTCTATTCTCTTTGAAATATTACCAATAATATTCCATGGCTTCAAGGGAAAGTCATGATATAAAACTTACATATATACATACTAAAGTATGTAATTTGTTGTTATGTATTTCTCAGCAACAGAAGGGAGGTCTCTAAGGATCTTTCTTTATTTCTTTGCTTATCTTGGGTTAATAAATATTGAACTTGCTATCTTCCACTGATGTTAATGGAAGTCTCCAACTACAGCAGAGTGAATGATGATTAAGGTCTCAAGGAAGGCTGGGGGGAAAAAGAAAAAGCTAAACATTCTTCTGTCATGTAATTTCAGTTCTGAGTCTCACTCTCACTCCCACAAACTTTTAAAATTTGCAATAAACATGTAAAGATTTTCAGCCTTAACATTAACGATACTTTGTTCCCAGGTTTAACACTTGGATGTGAGAATCAAGTATTAAAACAAAGAAAGAAAAAAGGAGCAATACCTGACAAGATAATTGCCTTGTTGTGTTTCATTTTGGAATAAGTTGTCATAAGAGGGGAGAAGATTTGATTAAGGAAGGACTTTAAAATAGGGGACAGAAAGCATTTATAGAATTTAACTCCATGATGCATTGTAAATCTTACAATGAAAGGAAAGCATGGAAAACTATCCCAATTAAATGTGTCTTCTCTCTGATGCTTATCCTAGGAAACTTGAAATGAATATATTGAAAATCAGGATAGGTCATTTGTCCTTCTTTCCTGGTATCAGTTTCTTATTTCTCCCATTGAGAAACATTAATATGAATAAATTAAATATGATAAATTAAAACCTGCTTCTTATGTGGGCAGTTGGATATTGTCATAATATACAGATGCAATCCCAAAATGAAAATCCTTTATTTATAATAACTCTTTTCTTGGAGCATATATTTAGATACAAGATTTGATTAATGAGCCAATATAATAACATTACCTTTAGTGCCATATTGTTTCCAATAATGCATAATTGCTGTAATTCATACATAGTTTTTGAATTCTGCCCTTTCAGTTTTCAAAATAGAATTATACTTAGCAAGTGTCTTGCCAAATCTGCTTGTTTCTGACCTGGCTAAACTATAACTTTGTTTTTAATTCTGATAGCCGTTGCTCAACTTGCTAATTTTCTTCCTTAGCTTTTTTTTTAACATCCTAAATACTCATTCTAAAGACTGCATGGTTCTTTGTCATTTTCCTACAATTCCATAGCAAATATCAAAGATGGTGAACCGCCAGTCCATATGCTGAATCTGGAATGTTAGTTGCCTCCATCTGGTCTTCAAGACTTAAGAATAATTCTTTCTCAGAAGCACTGAAGAACTATCACTTATATTATAGATGTTGATACCACTTAGAATCAGTGCTTTGTTAGGGCTTTTGCTATCTCAACTCTTTTCCAAAAGAAAGTCCTGAAAGTTATTGAAGCCAATTCTCATAACCTGGTGGGCATACAAGCAATGGCTTTGAAATACTCAGGACACCTTAAAGTGGCTTCTGTCTACTTATTAATATTTATTATTGTTACTGAGTTTTGCTTTGGGAAAATTAGGTTTTCAAGTTTGGCTTCATCTAAAATGTATTACCTACTCCCCTCCAACCCCCACCTCTGGATGTTTTTCCCTATCTAGGGGCCTTCCAGATACATTGGACTATAGCTGGGGACTTCATATTTTCATAATTTGATTTCCATTAAAAATAAAGTTACTTTTCTAATCACCTGATGTTCATTATGAGACAATTACATGTTTTTCATAGAATATGAGGCTATCCTTCACATACAAACATTGTAAATGATTATTTGCAGGCATAGCTATAGGGGTGAAATGCTACTGGTTCGATTTGCCCAAACCAGTAGTTAAACCAGTAAGAAAAAATGCTACCAGTTCACCGGTATTTCCGACGATCAGCTGGGTGATGATCAGCTGTGATGTGTGATTTATATTAGCTAGAATTGACAGATTTCCTGCTTTCTAGCTAATCTAAATCACATGGCACAGCAGATTCTCCCCCCCCCCTTTACTGTTCTATTTACCTTTGCAGACCCGGAAGTCTTCAAAATGTTCCTTTTTTAGCATTGTGTGGGCACTCCTCAGGTGCACATGCACACAAAGCGCGCGCTCAGTAGCATACTCACCAAACCGGTAGCAGACTTCAGAGGATTATGCCACTGCATAGCTGTAACACAATATGAAGATGCCAGATAAGCTGCCTTACAGGTCCAATTTCACTAAGTCTTATAGCATAATCTTTTTAAACGTTTTTCAGAGGATACCTAGAATGTGCTTGGTGTTTTGACCCCCTCCTCCTTCTAGTAACGAAAGCCGAGACAAGCTTTACTAGAATGTACTTTTAATAGCAAGAAGCCAAAATCTCGGTGGCTGAAAGCCAAGCAAACAAACAGATAAGAACCTTGGCAGCAAGTCAGACAAACCTTGGCAGCAATTCAGACAAACCTTGGATTGCTATCCAGCCTGCCAAGTTAATTACGTTCTCTTTAGTCAATGCGTTGACTTCTGCAAGAAGGGCGTGTCACAAGCAGCCTTTTTTGTAGTCTGGAGAGGAGCCTAATGACCATCAGCAACTGTTCCTGACACCGAGTAGCTCTTCGATGGCGTGCATCCAGGAACAACTCACTGCTGGCTTCTGGATCACTCTCCCTTGTCTCACTAGTCCAAGGTTGATGCGCCACCTGGTGGCCAACCAGTCTCTCTGCGCCCTGCTCAGAGTCAGAACCCTGTCCAGAGTCCTCCACATCCTCCAGAGTCGACTCATAGGGCCCTTCGCTGTCGGAGTCTGGTGGCAGTTCCAACGGCTCCTGCTGGGCCACAACAGCTTGGTATCTATTACATTATTCCTAGAGACCTCAGTTGACTGAAGCTTTTCAGCACTTCCCTCACTTTCGTAGGAGGATGGTTTATCTCTACTTAGTTAAGGGGATTCTATAACATTGCAAAAATGTGTGTAGTTTGATAATAACATGAGTGAAACTTTCCTGGAAAGATGACTTGTGATCTGGGCCAATTTTAAAATATTCTGGGCAATAGAACAATTAGTCTAAATACTAAGGGCATGAAATGGATTAAATGAAAATTTTATACATATCTATTTTAGTATTCAAATCCGTAAATTTATATGGGTGCCATATAGATTTAATATTTAAACAAATAATTCATTTTATAATTTGGAATTATAAATAGAATTGATTTCTTGTATGGTGGATGTCTTCATCTTCTGAGGAGTCTTAAGATATCTTAGTTTTGAGAATGAAAGTCTTCTTCTTGCAGGTGACCTTACTAAGACCCTGCCTAATTTTTGTTAGGAAGAAAAATGCCTTCATTTTACACCCAAGGGAAAGTTGAGGAAACAATTCAAACCATTCCTCTGCCATAAATAAATTATTTATTGCATCATCTGTTAATTAAATTAGTCATTTCAATTTACAGTTACAGATTTGCTCGTAGATAATAAAATATAAATTTAAAAGGGGAGAAATTCCAAGTGAAATAATTGTCTAAAGCCAAACAAAAATATAGTATTGAAACTGGAAGTATAAATGTACACAGAAGGAAGAGTGTTTATTTTCTGCCTCTGGATTTTATTTATAAACTAATAGAGATTAGGATCAAATAAAAAATACGTAGAACAATCCAAAGAACTAAATGGGAAAGTCCCCATCTATGTATGACCATGCTTCGTTTTATAGTAAGGAAAAGTGTATGTCTACATTATCTTTGGATTCTTCTCTTATTGTACTCTTATGATATATTTGCTCATGTAAAGGTGAGGAAAAAGTATTTGGCTTCAACAAAATGGCTGCTGAAAATTCCAGGTCCTTAATTGATGGCATATTCAAATGCTCTTTTGCCCTTTTCATGGAAGGATAACACAATAGAAGATCTCTTTTTGCTGTAATTTTTGTTGACTCCTTTTATTGGAAGGTTGAGGATGTGGAGAAAGCAATCTAACCTTCTAGCTGCATTTTCTATTAATAGACTATTCTACTAGCAGTCTTCATATAGCTGAGCCAAACTTCAGTATCCCAAGTGTCCATGCACCACAATTCAGGTAAGCCTGCAAATTGTAAAGCAGGAGGATATAGCTCAAGAAAATGCTGCAATTCAAGAAATAAGCTACTATAGAATCTTTTCCCACTTGTTGTAGCACAAACATACCCTAATAATTTTCCCCAGCTCTTTATTTATCAGGTAAGGCTTCTTTGTTCCCAAATTTAAGAAATTTCATTCCTGAAAGTTCCTAAAAACTTTTCCCCCTTATACCTAATTTTTATGGAGAAAGTAATCTTAGGAGGGAAAGAATTTGGAACCTAGCTTAACCTTGGAGAAATTAAAATAGGAGAGCCACTTTGATTCTCCACACTGATATTTGTTTACGAAAGCTGTTCTTATGTATGTTGTTAAACTCCCTGTTAATTATGAGAGGACAAACACCATCTAAGGAAAGCTTTCATCTTTGGATAGCTGATATATATATATATATATATATATATATATATATATATATATATATGTATGTATGTATGTATGTATGTATGTATGTATGTATGTAGGTAGGTAGGTAGGTAGGTAGGTAGGTAGGTAGGTAGGTAGGTAGGTAGGTAGGTAGGTAGGTAGGTAGGTAGGTAGGTATGTAGGTATGTAGGTATGTAGGTATGTAGGTAGGTAGGTAGGTAGGTAGGTAGGTAGGTAGGTAGGTAGGTAGGTAGGTAGATAGATAGATAGATAGATAGATAGATAGATAGATAGATAGATAGATAGATAGATAGATAGATAGATAGATAGATAGATAGATAGATAGATAGATAGATAGATAGATAGATGTGTGTGTGTGTGTGTACTATATAGTTCATTATTTCTTTCCTGGAAGTAAGTTGTTTATAAAATAGTTGAATAGGCCACAAAAGGGGCATCATGGCCTGTGCTGCATGTATGCATTACTTTCTCCTCCCTGATTCAAAGGCAATTTTTGATGTGGCTTTAACAAAGAGTTTCATAAATTTTGAATCACTAAGAAATATGGAGAAAAAATAGCAGGCTGTGAGAGTGAGCAAAGTAAGCTTGTCAACTTAAAAAAAAGTTGGTGAAATCAGAGAAAGTGACAATTCATTAAAAAAAAATTTCCTCAATCTGGGCATCTTCCAAATGTACAGACTTTTCCAGCCAGCATGGAGATGGTTGGGAAGCTACCTAGAGTTATTTCTTTGTCTCTGCCCATCAGTTATTCCCAATATGTAACCCATTTGAAATGTGCATTACTTTTTAGGTGTTTGGGTATGACTTGTAATGAGAGATGTTTATCTGCCATTATCCCAAGTTTTTAGGACCACAGGATACCAACTATCTAAGATAAAGGAATGGTCTATGTGAGCAAACCATTAACCCCACACTATTAAAATAATTAGATTATTGAAGAGAGAAATTTCCTGATTTGCACACTGCTTAAATACTCCTGTCTCAAGAATTCCTGTATATTTTTTCCCTAAGAGTTAGGACTCTCTGTGGCCTCTTTTGGTAATAATTCTCATTTTCCTCTTATTTTTCCTTCTGTATGAGTATCCAAATTTCCTAAATCTAAGCCACAAGCAGGCTTGGAGTTATGCAGTCCTATTACTGAAGCATTGAGGGGCAGTTGGGACTCTGGATGGATTACAGACAAAATGAAAAAGAAACAAAGGGCCTTGCTGGAAAAGCTGAGCAACAGTGAGAAGAAAGTGAAATGTTTGGTTCATTCATCATTTGATGTGTAGTAAGGCCATCATATATTGTCTGCAGAACAGGAAGTTGGGATGGGGTGGCTCTAAACAACTCTGCATATTTTGGTATTTTTGAGTAATTGGTTAGGGGAATGGGAAGTATAATACACGAAGCATCAAACCATCTCTGGAGGATAAAGTTATTCAACTGGAAGGCAATATCATATAGTTGTGAATGCTGGGGTCAACCAAGCAAAGAATCTACGACATTTGCTAAAGGGGCTGGGGTCCATACATGAGACAAACAGCTGTGTCATCCTATCAAATGTCATACTTGGTGATAAGACTTTTTCTTCATCCACAGAAGAAGGTGAAGTACTCATGGGGTTGGATAACAAACATGGCACTACAGAACTAAAAAGCAAAGAAGACAGAACTCAGAAGATATACTTTCAGTTTTGAGAAACCTTTAATGAAGATTGAAAACAGATGCTTAGAGGTAACCAGGCTGATGTTTCGAATAGTATTTTCCCTTAGAAAATCTACAATCCCTTGGGAATGAAATACCCACTAAATATGAGAAATTGTTTAGGCAGCAATACCAGAATTCTACGGAAGAGGATGATATTTTAAGAGAAGATCAGTAAAGGAATCTGGATGAAAAATAAAAGGTGTGTGCTACTGTTGATGTCATGACTATAAGAATCCAAGACATTTGAAAAAGACACTTGCCAAAAGCTGGACATCCTAGAAGAGACCATCAATGACTATCGGTGTAATTTAGCTGCCAGGCATCTATTGACCTAATATTTCTGGACAGCTAAAATCCAAAGATTAAAAAATAGAGAAGGAAAGGCAGGCATGAATGTGCCCAGAAGTAGCATTACTGTTGACAGGGATGTGAAGTTAGAATGCAAGGTTCAAAACAGTGCAAATGCAAATGACAGCCCACCTAATTCTTCTCCAATCATCTCCAATCAGCCTCTTTTACTATCCAAGTCTCAGTTTCTGTTGAAAAGATTAACTTGTTTGATGTTCCTCTTGATCTGCTCCTCCTCGATTCTTCTTGAAAGTGTCATTTACTGTCTATCCTCTCAAGATTTCATTTGTTTAAAAGAGAAAAGGTGTGAAACCACCAGTTGCTGGGACTCTGTAAAATGGGACTTCGGTCTCACTGAAAAGTTAAATGAACTGTTTTAACTTCATCATCTGTTCTTTCTTATTATAAAAATAGTTTTGGTGTTCTTTAAGTTTATTGCTGTTTCTTTAATACTGTTGTAACTACCACATTCTGCTTCCTGTTTGTACTAACTTTTTATCATCACCATCAAATCTATCTCTAAACTGTATTAAGGACTGCCTCTTCATAGAAATGAAAGGAGTTTTCTTGAGTTTCATTTTGAACAGATCTGAACTACAAATTTAAATTACTTAGCACAGCTTGGTTGTTCAGCAACTGTAGTTCACTCTCAATCATGGAAAAATAGAGTTTTGGGAGGGGGGAATTCGTTGAATATCTAATGCAAATTTTTTAGCAATCCATGACCACCATAAGAAAAAAAAATAGCTTGAAATGATATGATGGGGATAGAAAGTGAAAATAATTTTAGATGAGTTTAAATGGATAGTGTCATTGTCCCTTTAAAAAATACCACAGATTGTCCAGCTACGCTCTCCAATTCTTCCAGCTGATAGCATACTCTATATTTTAATCTATTTATTTCATTAATAGATAAGGAGAAGGTGGATGTTGTGCTGTATAGAACTAGATGTTTAGATTTGTATTTACTGTATTTCTCTTACCAAATCCCAGAAAAGAGTTAGGTTTGTGAACCAACCAAAATCTTTTCCTTTTAGTTACCAGGAAGCCATTTTTTGATTAAAAAATGGACTTGGCTTTCTTAATTAAAGTATGTGAATTTGTTTTAGGAGTGAAACATGAAAACTTTCTGAATTCACTCTCCATTCCAAATATAGCAGGGAGGACAAATCTATCTGTATGCCATTGCAGATTATTTATTTATTTTCCAAGATTGGGAGGTTTTATGGACTTCTTACATGTCTATAAAATGAGAACATTTTGCAATTTGAATTGGTAAAAAATAGATTAAATACACAAGAGGCTGCACCAAACAGTATTCAATCTTGGTGGATGAAAACAGGCCTCTTCTTTTTTTCTATTTCTGAAATGCAGTTAAGAACACCTTTTCTTATAGAGCCAACCAGTATAGAACTGTACATGTATTAGCTATAGCTACAGTATTAATTTCTCTTCCAATTGTTTCAAAAAGAGCTAGGAAGGTATGTTGTCTTCTGATTTGGAATTCTAGAACTACTAAAGGAATTAGGCTATGTAATAAGATGAAAGCTTGACAATGTCAGTTTAGACAGAATTGTAAATATAAAATGCTGCCCTCCTCCTACATTCTTCTCTTTCCTTTCCTTTGAAGTTGGGAAGAGGAAGCACTTTAAAACAAATTTTATCAGTTATGTGAAAAGAGATCCCCCCCCCTCTTTTACATAAGCTGGAAGGGTCTCATTTTTTCATACTACTTCAGGTCCAGACATTAGCAGTGTTATATTTCAATGTGACCACAATGCTTAAAGGCCTGCTTTGGTCTCCCTTTAAAAAGAAATATACCCCACCCATTTTTCTTCCAATTTATCTGCACACTGGGAAAATAGGCAGTAGGTTTATTGCACAGAAGCTTAGGTTTTCCATGAATTTTCAAATCAGCAGTAATAAAGATTCAATCTTCTACATGCTACATTAATCAGCAAAACTCTATGAAATTGGAAGAAAGAAGGCAGCTGGGAGCAATGAAGGTGCTGGGCTTTTACCCAGTTTTGTTACTTAAATATAATTACCGTATATACTCAAGTATAAGCCGAGTTTTTCAGCCCACTTTTTGGGCTGAAAAAAGCCGCCTCGACTTATACTCGAGTCAGTGAAAAATTTGCCCGAAATGGAGGAGAAAAAGGGGCGGGGCCATGCCGCTGGGTGACGCTCGTGAATGGCCCAGCGCCCCTGTGAGTTTCCCCTCCCTCTGTGTCAGTTTGCCACACAGCGCGCACCGCACCATCCCCCCTCCTCACGTTCTAATGTAATGCAGGGCTGTCTTACGATTCCCCTTCCTCCCCCTCCTGCCGCTCTGCAACGATGTCCCACCTCCTCCTTGTTATGGCAAGCAGCCACATAACGATGTCCCAGAGCTAGTTTACTGTTTTTCTTTGAAAGAAATATTCAAAAACATTATTGGTATCTATTTTTATTTTTGAAATTTACCGGTAGCTGCTGCATTTCCCACCCTAGGCTTATACTCGAGTCAATAACTTTTCCAGTTTTTTGTGGTAAAATTAGGTGCCTCGGCTTATATTCGGGCCGGCCTATACTCGAGTATATACGGTATGTCTTTTTGTTTACTTAACTTTAATTATGACAGGTTCTAATTAGTTTCTTAAAATAAGATCTTAGACAAAATCTCCACTTTATTACATTTTCCCCAAACTACCTAAATAAGTAACTGAGAACAAAATCCTTAATTTGATAAGCATCCTCCAAAGGTTTTTAGGATAATATTTGGCAACTAAAGTTTATTTCAGATATCTGGGTGCTTCAACTTCTATTTTTAACTCTGCTTCCTGCATTTTCCTCTGTATTATTCCCCCTCCCCCATGCCAAAAATTAAATATGTGAAGACAAGGATTATAATTCTCCTATAATCTTCTTGTTGTAAGCCAAAATTTGAGTTAGAACTACTAGCATTTTTTAAGTTGCAGTACCCAGGAACCTAAATTAATCACAAATTGTGATCGATTAGCAAGTTAAACATTCTCAATCCTGTTAATAAAACATGAGACATGATTTTTTTTATGATTGCCTGATTTTTATTTTTATTTTTTGATATCTATGAGCCTTTAAAGAGCTTAATTTGGGGGGGGGGGGTTTACAGATATTTACAGTTGTTTTATTATTTTCAAATAGTATATATTACATATGCATGTGCTCACATTCACATACAGCTTTCTATCAAATGAACAATTTTGAAGAAATTGTTCAAAAATTATAACCTCCATAAAATATGCAAATCAAGAATATTTTTATAATTTGGTTGACAGCCTTTAGGCATACAAAGACGTATGCATTCGGATTTAATCCTCTGACCCATCTCTGAATCTAGACTGCACAAATTTCATGAACATTCCCTAAGAACTAGAAAGTTGTTGGGAAAATAGAAAAAATGAAACCTAATATTTTTAGGTTTCTGGTATCTGCATGTAAATATATACTGACATGAATATCAATATATTAAAATAAAGATTATGTTCAAACTTGTTGAAATTCTAACTTGTGAACTGTACAATGAAGCCAAGTTGTCTTGACAATGATTTCAGGCAAGGATTTGCACATAACTGATAATTTTGTTTAATTTGGGGAAGGGAATTAAAATATATAGATAACATTAGTAATACTCCAAATCTGTCTAATATGTGATGGGAATAAAACATAGGAAGTCTCTTCTCTCATATAGCCACTATATTAATTCAGAAGCTAAGTGTATCAAACTCTTCCTATCCTTAGATATTCATAAAGCATTTGACAGAGTGAAAGATACATTTATTTAAAAGTAGTTACTGGAAATGGGATTCCTAGATTTAATCATCTACTTTCATCCAGCACAAACAGTAATTAGCATCAATAAAATCAGAGTAGCAGTTTTCTCAAGAATCCAAGTTCAGTATAAAAATTGCATACAATTTTGTAGATCTGTCTGTAAATTGTTGGTGCATTTTTTGTAATCCGCATGGAGAAATCATAGAATTAGAAGGGACCATTTATATCACTGAATTAGTTCCCTGCTCATAGTATTTGTAATTGTTGGTTGTTTATCCTGTGAACAAATCTATTGACAGGGAACGCAATTAACTCCTGGTAAATTATTCTCCTATCAACATTACTTTTACTATTAAGGATTTTTTTAGAGTGTGGGTTCTCACACCCAATTTGTATCACCCTAGAATATTTCCTTCCACTTTTTAAATCTTGCTGATAAAATAATATAAACTGATTAAAAAATATTAAAAATTAGAAGATCCAGAACATAACTTTGTTTCATCATAGTACATGTCTGTCTTTAATTTGATGAAGAGTGTTTAAGTGTTCATTACACACCACTTTCAAGCTAGCTTTGCAGCAGTTTAATTGTCATGCCCATAGATATCAAATTTATTAATCAGAATAATGGGGTATTTTGAAAAATGCCTTGTTGAAATCAAAATGTATTATGTTCTCAATATCCCCATCTATTAAGGTTGTATTCCCATCTATTAAAGTTAATCATGCAAAACCACTAGAAAACTCATCCTGACTTCTGATGATGATTGCCTCATCTTTTTCAAAGCACATGCAAATGCTTAAAATTTTCCTAAGTGTTAATATTAAACTGACTATTCAATAGCTCCAGGATCCATTAATGTTCCTAGAACTTCCTTTCTCCTCCTATACTATGTAAATGCTCATTGAAACTATCAGTTAATACCTGGGATGGTGCTGATCTGATTGCAGTTTTAAATTTAGTCATAGACAGATATATCCTGAAAATGTTTTCATCATCATCATGTTTCAGCCCCTTTCCTTTATCCATTTTATATTTATATTACTTATATTATTATTGGAGAAGATCGAATCAAAGCAAGTGTTAGCAGCATTGCCCATGTCTGTGTGTTTGTGTGTACAATCTGTTAGCATTTTGCCCTTTTCACTGTTCAGTTAATATCCTGGCTATTTTGCTTTGAACAAGAAACTATTTTTATAGTGTGAGTATCTCAGGTCATTCCACGCTTTACTTTTTAGGCACTAACTCTACAGCTCTGTCAGTATCCTTCCTAAATGTTTTCAGATCTTCACTAAGCTTTTTATGTAGGCACACTGGTTTCTTCGTCCTCATTGGAATTGGTATAGGTAGAACATTCCTACTTTTTCTGTGTATTTGAATAGATAAATTATGATGTGATGTGAGTCTTTATCAATACCTTGGCTAAAATTGTAATTATTTTGGCACTGCTTTAAATTATTATTTTTTAAAAGTTGTATTACAGTATTAAAAGATTTTTGACACTTTTAAAACTAGTAATTTTAAGTTGCTTGAGGTGAAGGATAAGACATATTTATTATTACATTTTTGAGCATAAATTATCTATCTACAGGAACTGCTTTACATCTACCTATGCTAGATCTGCTACATTAAGTTGTATGAAGAAACCCATATGCTAAAAATAAAACCCTTTATCTCATGCCTACGTTATCCCTCTGTTATTTTCTGTTATTCAATTAACTTCTCTATTTCTTTGTTCAACTCTTCTTGTTCCCCAAACGTCTCGTGCATTTTCAGACTGGCAAAGGAAGTTGGGGTGAACAGAGTAAGGACTCATTTTAAAAACTTGTACAAAACTCGCATTCTGTAATTTCCCGAGCCTATGGCATCATCATCTGTCTGTTCTTTGACAGGCTGATCAAAGAATGTGATGTGTTTGGTGGTGTAATATAATATGTTTGAATACTGGTGGAACATTGTTTTATGTTTAAAAACTATTAAACTTTCTTGTGCCACAACACAATAAAATTGAAACTGATAAGGTTGCAAGAAATACTTGTCCTGATGAGAATTCAAAGGAAAAAATAGTCCTTTGGTGCATTTTGTGCCAAAATTATCAGACAAATGGTAATTGAACAGTTAGAATGCTTGGAGATATTTCATGACATCCTAGCAATTCAATTTACTGGTGGACAGAGGCATTTGCTTTTGCCAGGAAACACAGCTGCCAATTCACACTATGTCATCACAACTGCAGAACCAAAGGAAACCCCTTAAGCTATTATTTGTGTCAGTTTTCAACATCCTTGTTTCTTAATCGATCCCCAACAATATCACTTAATCTGTTATTTCCCCAGAGTGGTGGCGGTGTCTCGATTCCAGCCATGAAGATGGTCAATCCAGCATCACGACTAAAGCAAACCCAGCAAGGCAGCCCAGACAAAAGCAAACACATAAAGCAACGCATGGAATACATGCGCATCCAGGGACAACAGCAGGTAGTTTATTTGTAGGCCACTTTGCCATTATTCTGGGGGACCAAGGAGACAGGTTAGCAACTCTTCATTTTGGCAGTTGGAGGGTGGGGGGTGTTGTTCCCAGGAAAATAGTCCTGTCTCTTAGGCTTTGGGTGGGTATGAAGAGAGGCACATTTGCATCCATTTTGAATGTAGATCCTTAATAGCCCTTTAGATTTGGAATGTGGTTTTAAAATTGTATTGATCTTTATCCTAACTGAGGTAAAGTACACAATAATTTACAGACTGGAATTTCAAAATGAAGAGATTTTTTTTTAAAATTTATTTATTTATTTATTTATTTATTTATTTATTAACAGTGACAGTGTAAATTGAGATTATTCCATTCTCTGCAGGTATATATACACCAAACACTAGAGAACAATCATTTTTCCAGATCTACGTTTATCTCAAAATAAGTCACCCCTTTCACCCAGGCTTTAGCTCCCTCAGTTGTTAAGGACCATCTGCATGCATCTTCCAGAAGAATCACCCAGATTTCAGTCATTAGCTTGAATTTACCCTTTCGGAATGCCTGGCACATTATAATAACCCAAATATAGAGATGTCGTAAGAGGTGCTATTGAAAAAAAAAAACTTTCTGCAAGAGTTATAAAAAGGTCAGTTCACAGTAACTCTGCAATACTTTTTGAAGGCAAAAAGCAGAAAAAGGTTAGAGCAATTACAATAGATGCATTATAATTGCTTGAGGAAAAACAATATCAACCAAAATATTGAATAAGGAGAAATTTAAAATAAATCCTCTGAATAATTAAAAAGAACCATCAAATAGAAGTTAATATCTCTTCTTATTTAATATAAATTATATGTTTACTACCTATACTTTTGAATACAATTATTTTATAATTTATTTTTCTGAATTAATAATAAGACGTTTGGGAGGCAATATAAAAAGGAATGAGTTGGTCCCTGAAAGTTGCAAGTTGTGGCAATCTTTTTTTAAAGAGATCAGTAAAAATACTCATGGACTCTAAGCTTATTGTGCCAGACATTGATATTTCATAGATGCTGCAGTTTCTATGCAGGTGGTATTTTTCCCCATTGACTTGGAGGTAAAACTTTAATACTTAGTTATTTATTTTCATCTGGATGGTTCCCTTGAGCATGAATTGATATTTATTTTATTTTAATGATCCCATCCATCAAAACATCTTTCTCAGGATAACATAATAACATCACAATTTAAAATTTGTAAAAATAAATAATGATCCATTTGTTATTATCCAATGGAGAACATAAACTTTTTCCCATGGACGTATGCGACATTTATTTAATTAATTTGAAGGAACTTAAAATCCACTGGCCCCTTTATCCATTAAAATTTTTATAGTTCAACCTGTTGGTAAGGAGGGGTTTGTTTGTTTTTTGCTCAGAATAATTTTTAAATCCTCCCCCACCCCCCACATCCCGGTCTTTTCCTTTAAACATATCCCAGGCCATAAGAGCACTCACTGGATGGTTTGGTTGCTCTGCTGCTCTGAAGATCTCTTTAGCATTTAAATAACTGTATTTCAAATGTGTCTGAACAGGTAGAGCAGAGTTGTATCGGATGTCCATAAAGGGTCTGCTGAGGCTGTATCTTTCTTCCTCAGCTCCCTTTCAATGCCTCCTGGTCCTGCAGACTTCCTCATGAGGAGCTGCCTTTCAAAATACAATCATCAATCTCTTCATCTTTTCTTTTTCTGGAAACTCTGCTGGTCTGGCTCATCACCCATAAATTCCCAGTCTATGCTATACCTAATGATTAACATGTATTGAGAAATGATGGAAGAATGTCTAAATCTGATAAGGTGTTGTCTGGTTGAGGACTTTGCCCAAGAAATGGATATTGGCCACAGACTATAATGATTCAGCCCTTCTATATTCTACAACTGTTCTTCCTTTTTCCTTTTCTAATGAGCTAGAGTTACTCTTGCGCACACAAAAAAAGAGAAATAGCTAATCTCTTGGGTCCATTTGAGGAGCCCTAACATGTAGAGTGTGCCATGATGAATACATTAATCATACCTCAATGACCTACTGGGTGTTCTTTTAGATTTCAGACTAGGATCGAACTCAAATTCTGTGGACAGTTTTATATTTTTTATAGTGCTTTGCCTTGTCTGTGTAGAAAGGCCTGAAAGACAGGACTGGAAAATTGCAAGCTCTCATCTAAGCAAGGTAGACAAAGCAATAAACATGCCTGTTGCATAGCATCCCAATAAGTTTAATTAGTCAAAACAGCCTTCTCTAGATTTCAGCAGTGGGAAGTCAAATTATATGGAACTGTCATCAGCATTTAGGCAAGGTTTAAATATACTTTCTGGCTGGATTGGCTCCCAGTCCATTTTCTGGAATTCAAGTTATATCAGCAGTCTCTTTGCTCTTCCCCACCCCCACCCATTTGAAACCCAGTCATAAAGCCCTATCCCAGCATTCCTTTTCTTTCTCTGGTCATACAGTTCTTTGTTTGTGAATATGCTTGGATGGAGAACGAGGTAGGCAAGCAATCTAAACTTTAGACTGTTAAAGTATGACAAATGGTATTTTTAATGAGAATATTTTAGTGTTGGTACTGTTCTTATCATGATTCTGTCTTTCCCATAGCTACAAACATTGGCAGTATATTACATGCCTTTATAACAGCTGTATAAAATTGTTTACAATGAAAATAGCAGCTGTTATGTGAATTATCCAGTCTGCAGCTGCATATAGCTTTAACTCTATATTAATGCCCCACTTTCACAACTACATAGGCAACATAGGATGTTTCATTTTCCTCACAGTAGAGGTAGTCACAATAAAAATTCTTCCCCAGCAACACAATTAGAAATAAGAAAACCAAACTTTCCATTTACAGCATTAACAATTTGATTTTTCCACATCTAAATGCAGCATACAAGGGTTTTATATTGGGATTGCAGTTGGGAAGTTAAAGTCCTCTTTTATTTGACATTGATTCCTGGCAAGACCATGGATACATCCATATAATTTTATTGGCAACAATATAGTACAGAAGTGATTCATCACTGTCTTTTTTCAAGATTTTTTAATTCTTCCCAGTCTAAGATTTAAACTCTTGTCAGTTTTATGATTCTGATGGAAGAGGGCTAAATTTTATAAATTTCCAAATGAAAATCCAATGCAAATAGTGAATATAACTTTTATTGAGGCAGTTCTGTTCAGCACTAAGTTGAGCCTTTCCTATCTGAACATAAACTAATTGACTGCAATATTTAACTGCAATGCACAGAGACAGTTCCTGATTTATCATTCCCTGGAAAATGAAGGAATTACAAACACAATACAAATTTTCTACTTTATTGGTATCTCTATTCGCTATTTATTCAAACTTCTTGCCATCCTACTGGTCTAAGTGCATTAGTAATGGTTAGGGACTTAATGGTTTAGTCAGTGAAGTTCAGCTGGGTTGACATGCTTCTGTGTTCTTGCTGATGCTGACAGTGTACCCAGTGGCTTGCCAACTTTCTGAGGCCACAAAGCAAGGTAACAACCACCATTTTTCCATTCCTTAAGCACAACATATCTACCTGTTTCCCCATCCCCCTTTGTTCCCGGAGACCTGACTTTCCTTTCCATAAATCCTTTCCTCTTTTTGGTCCCTACGCACTTTTGATTTGCTGATGCTTTCCCAAAAATTCACTCCTGCTTCTGTCTTCTTTTTCTGTCATATGTGAGTAGATCAAAGACCATGGACACTTGCTTTCCCATGTTCTCAATATCTCCCTAAAGGACTCTCCATTTTGCTCATTTGGCAATATATAAACAAGTTCTCCCCTCTTACTCCAAACGTGGGAGAATAAATGGCTGGTGGTGAATTTGGCTGTCTTCTTTTGACCTTTTGAAATGTTTTGCATTTTGTTTCTAGATGTATTAAAAGTAATGCTCTCAAAATGCCCAGGCAACGTTCTAGAAATTGTAGTCCCAATGTATCTGGAGGATATCAGACTGGGGAAACATGGTCTATTATGAGATATACATTATGAGCAAAATGAATCTAAACCCCCTCCTTCGTCACTGTTCTCTGCATAGCCCCCTTCACTCTATATCTCTGCATCCCACGATTTTTATTTTTATTTATTTATACTATTGCAATACAAACCTAGCACAGGTGCTGTTTGCCTGTTGGGAACATTTCTAAAGGTCAGCTTCCAAAACGGTTTACTTGAATGATGTGCAGATGCATCAGTAAACACTTGCCTTTATCACCAAGCTAGCTATGACCCAAAATTTGAAACAGCAAGTGGGCTGAGATTTGTAGGTGATGAAGGCAAAAATTTAGAAGCCATCTCTGGCAAAAAAAAATTCTTACCTACAAAGAATAAGTTACATCAGAATTGTCCCTCTTTATTGCTTTTGGCACAAATGGCAACAGAGGGAGGTGAGGCTTAGAGTAATATGAATAGTGTTTTCACCCCGCTATATAATATCTTTGGAGGAGGATTATGGAATTTGATTTCTAGAATACCACCAGTACCTTCTTGATATGACTTATTTGCAGCGCTTCTAGTCATATATTTAGGCTTGCCTGCATTTCAATACGAACTTTATGCATATACTGTATGTAGTTTTATTGCATGAAAGGAACTTGTGCGCTGGGCTGGAGAAATGAAGCAGGGATTGTAAAAATCTGTGTTTTGTTTCTTCAGCCATCACACAAGTTTCTTTCTATGTTCAGAGGACAGGGAAACTGTGGGAAGCAAAGTGGGGATCATTAAGAATCCAGCATTGTTTCTCCAGTCCAGTACATAAATTCCCTTCTGCACAATGTAGAGAGCTGCTTGCCTCCTTTGGCAGGAAGTTGTTCTTCTCTAATTGTAACTGGGATTGCCAGAATTGTGGCTGTTAGTGATGCGGTCACATTGGTATCCCACTTAATAACCTCTTTGCTCAACAATCAAGATTCTTGTTCCAATTGTGGTAGTAACTTGAGGACTACCTGTATCTCAAACCTTTAATTTTGTTGGCTTAATATTTTTTATTCCTTTTCTACATTTTTCATAATGTCTCTTATCTTGTAGAGGAATAGCATGACGGATATATATGCTATCACAGAAGTATCCGTGAATGGATTAGTGTAGCTTCTTAGTACTTGAATTGGATTTTATCGTTCACCCTTCCAGTTCTCTTTCAAGCAAGTACATTTCTGAGTGCCTTGCTAATATATTTAGTGTGAAATCCACAACAAATCCCCATGACAAGTGATTTTATTTTGTGTGTGTTCAACTACAGAAGAAAAGGTCTTTTATGGGATTACAAAATGGCCAGGTATAATAGATAGAATTCACTTAAGTGATGACTGTAAAAGAAGCCTGCTTATTCACAATGGGTTTATATTATATTCTCACTCACCTGTTTTTTTCTTTCTCTCCTTACCACATCTTTAGCTGTCAAAATGAGAACTACTAAAAAAACTTTACAATATTTAGCAATAAAAATAAAAAAGAGCTTTCTTCCCACTATGCCAAATCCAAAATGTAGTCTGCATATTATGTCATTCTTCAAAAACAAATGATATCTCTTAATCCCAACCAAAAATAGTTTCTCTGGGCCTAAATTTGATAAACAGCACCTTTGCAAGTACCAGCATTCCTTTCCTCCTTTGTGCTATTCTCATTTTTTGCTTTGCCTGCTTCTGCTATAGGATAATATTGTTCTAACTTACTGTCCATGGCTACAAACTAAATATTTTAATTCTTTTTCTTCCTCATTTCCCTAAATCCCTTTTTTTCAACCTGCCTGTGTGTTTGTATTTTCCCACCTGACTTCTCTTTCACCTCATTCTGTCTTCTTTATATTGTCTCACATACACTCCTTGCCCTTGTTCAGTAATCTTGTTAACAAGCTACTCACCTTGACCTCATGTTTTTGTCAAGCACACCTTTTGCCTTAGGTTTTTTCATGTTCCAGCTTCTAACAGAAATGTTCCCAATTAGCCCCTACCCTACCCTTTCTCTCTTTGTTTCCTTCTATTTTGTTCTGCCCTTTGAGAAGAAAATATTTGTTTTTCCCTTGCCGTTTCCCTTTTCTCCCCCTCACCTTCTTTTTTTCCCTGAATCTCGCTTTTCTTTCTAGGCCGCTAGATCAACCAAGGACTCTGGCACGGGGAATGAGACTTCCAGCCCAGTCTCAGAGAAACCTACTTCGGGCAGGACCTCCATCCCAGTTCTGACTTCCTTTGGGTCACGGAACTCCTCCATTTCATTCTAGAAGCTCCTTTGCCAAATTCTCCGTTGGTAGTTTTTCCTACATACTGTAATGGGGGTGGGGGTGGGGGTGGGGTGGTCTGGGGAGGGCTTGTGTCTCTCTGTTTCCTCCTCCCAGCTCTTCCTGAGGCACCTCGGAAAGGTCTCCCCCTTCCTTGTACTTTTCAGCATTACATCAAAATGGCCAATCTTGGCCACTTCCAAAATGGCCAATACTTATACTACACTTGATCTTAGCCAAAAGGGTCACTTTGGGCATCTTAGTGTGCCCAAGAATGGCTAGTTGACTGTTTCACCTCTTCAGTTCCTAAGTTGACCAACTGGTTTATCCGTTTACATGCTATAATGTGACTGACGAGGTCTCGATTTCTCCCGTTAATCCTCCCTGCCCTTTCTCACCCACTCCTAGCCCAATCTCACTTTTCTACCCTGGCAATTTAGATTCTTGTTCAAACAATATTCAAACATTCTGCAGCATGTTTGGAAGCAACAAGGACATTATTGGGCACATGGGTGTGGGAGGGAAACCAAATCATATCAGAAGCCTATAGGTGGGAAGGGAAGAGACCCATTTCTGAAGATGCCTCAGAACCCCTTGGACATTGCTGCTATTCATCTTTCCTTATATGAAAAACAAAGGTAGTTGTAATTAATAGATTAATATGAATCTTTGTAGGTATGTGCTAAATCATTCATGAATCAATGGTGTTTTGACTTTGGGGCATGTGTGTGCTTCCACTATTGTGGATTTCTGTTGTTCTATTTGCTGTATCAAAGACTGGGGTGGGATATGGGTGTGTATGTATGTGCGTGTGTGCATATGTGTGCACACACGCATGTCTCTTGCAATTTGATAGCTTTGGGAGGGAGGGGGTAATGTTCCTTCCAAAACATTGGATTTGATTTAGCAGAAGAATAAAGGGTTTGGGGGTAAAAGCACTGAATATCAAGCTGGTAATAATATTGGCCCCTTCAAATCTTCTTAAGTGTACACTTTTTTAAAAAAGGAGGGAAGGAGGCAGGACACATCCAGAATAGGTAGCAGAAGGTTTAGCTGAACAGTGTTGAGAACAGGGTCTAAATGGAAAGTTATGCTTCCTAGAAAATTAATCCATCGAATGTAGCACTTTAAATGTCTCTTCAGTGACCATGTATGTGAGGGGAAAGAGCCCCCCAAATGTGTGGGATACCAAATAGGAGGCAATAGTCAGGGAGATGAGGGCGTCAGGGTATCAGAGAAGCTAAGTTAGAAGGACAAAGAAGAGTTTTATGCGAAGTTTGCAGCAAATCAAAAGAGACTAAGTAATATTTGCTGCAATTGCAGGGGTGCAGGGGGGTGGGGTGGGGGCAAAGGTAATTTTGTCCAGACTGTCAGATTTTTTTCAAAATGAGGCTGCAGAAATGATGCTGGCAAAATCTGAAATTTGCAGGGATTCTGTTCCTTATTTATGAAAGCTCAAACTAGGAGACAAGAATGGCATTAGGGGGGCCAGGGGGATAGCGTGGAATGAAAGGAAGAACAGTTGGGAAAGTCCTTAAATTCAGTGGGGCTTTCATTGAAGAATTTCCCATAGGATTATGTCTCAGTCTCTAAAAGAGCTGAGTTTCCGAGTAGTGGATTGTAGAAAGATCAACCAAATTGGGTGGTTCTTGACTATTTATGGAGCGATTCCCAGAAACTTAAATGTACTACTGTATCTCTGGAAAAGAGTTTTCATCTTGGGTTTGGATAGAAAAAAAACCTATCTTTATGTTTAGTAGGTTATCAAAAATAATTCTCTGTTTTTTTAACTGATAAGATGCAGAAGTGTTAGTGATTTTCTATTAGATTCTGCATGATGATCTGCACAGTATGACCTTTTTAAAAAAATACAGCACAGAAAAGAAGATATATCAGTCATGAGAATGTGAGTATGTATGGTAAGGGAAGAATGTTTTGGTTGAATCACAAATGCCAAACTCTGAAACCCTTGAGGATCTGGCAAGAAAGGTGGGTGAGTGTTTATAATCATGGAGAATTTATGAAAATAAAAACACCATATGCATGTGTTCAGAAAGGCATGCCAAGAGGAAGCGGGCTGGGGGAAGGAGGAAGTTCCTTAAAGAAAAAAAGAAGGGCATAACCCATCGGGTGTGTGTGTGTGTGTGTCTCATCATGCACAACCACCATGAAATCAATGGTACTTGGGCAGATGCAAAAACACATCCTGGCACAAATCCCATTCTTTTCAGTGGTGTTTGTGTGTGATAATTAACACCCCCCCTCCCAGATTTATGTCCTGAAATGTTAAGCACATACAATATATGAATAAATATTTGACATGGAATACGTGCATCTGTGAGGGCATGCCTCTTCATGTGTATAGCAAAATGGTGTGCTATTGTAAAAAAGAAAATGAAGAGTTTGTATGCAACATATTACAAGATGTAATCACTCCTGGTTTTGTTGACTACCTTGTTCTTTTTAATTTTATTATTGGGACTTTTTGGTGGGAGGAAAGTGGGTATTTGTTTTTTATGGTTTCTCTTCTCTGTCTTTTTCTTTTGTAAATCAAATCATTTTTGTATAAAAATTTTAAGAGAATCTTTTTTTGAATAACAAAGTTTTAAAAACGTTTTAAAAATTAACTATGTAACAACAATCCATAATGCAATTTCTTGGGATTGCAGAACAAACAAAAAACAAAAAAGCAACCTCTTTACATTTCAGTGAAGTGTCTTAACATTTTATATATTTGTTTTAAGAAATATATTTACATATTATATATATATAATATACGTAATATAAATATATAAATATTGACAAAAAAGAAAATGAATTTCTTGTTGCGTCTAGTATATGGGGGAGGGGGAGGGAGAGAGAGAAAGAGTGTGTGGAGAGAGAGAGAGAGAGAGAGAGAGAGAGAGAGAGAGAGAGAGAGAGAGAGAGAGAGAGAGAGAGAGAGAGAGAGAGAGAGAGAGAATGATTTTGTTTTCTCCTTGATTCAATTCTTTATGCTTTAGAAGCTATCTTAAGTAATGATGGTGCAAACAGCTAAAAGTACTATTCCATAGGGCAATTACTTGCTCCTGAAAAGCCTCATTCTAGTTCCTATTAGTTTTGGCTTTTGACATTTTGGAAATTGTTTCATTAAGTTGTAACATTCTAGATTTGTGCCCTTGTGTGTCAGTTTTCCATTGTTCATGTTTCCTCTTTATCTGTGTGTCTCTGGCAGGAATGGAGCTTAAGGCGCCCTGGGCAGAAAGGAGAGTCAAAAGACTAGCAAAAAAAGAACTACATTTGAGTAGTTGAGAAGAATTACATATACTTGTAATTAGTCTTGAAGGCATATCCTTTTAATAATTGCCTTTAAGCTGTGATTCTTATATCTCAAAGAACTTGAGGATAGATGGAGATGGGGTTAATTAAACAGAAGAAGTTTTGTGTAGATTCTCAGTCACCCATGCCATGGTTGTCCCAAAGGAACTTTTTGAAAAGGCTTTCCTTATTTTCCTTATTTTTCTTTGAAGATGTTTGTTTGTTTTCATCCAAAAAGCTTCTTCAGTTCTGACTGAAGCTCCAGTTCAATCAGAACTGAAGAAACTTCTTGGATCAGAAGCGAAATGTCATGGAAAAATGAATAAAGTCCTTATGCCTTTTGAAAAAGCATTCTTGGAATACACAGAATTGTGATTGTACCTCTCAGCGTTTTGACAAAAAAACTTAAATTCTAGGATTTCCTAAAATGTAAGTAGAAAGTTCTCCATAGGTTTTTAATTATTTCACTTACTCAATTGATTAAAAAAAGTCATGAGAATTACATATAGATATTTTAATTAATGCCACAAAAGTCATATAATTCAGACCACAGCTTCTTTTGCGGAGCTCCAAGAATCAGTCATTTGATTGAAGAGATTTTGTTTCTCCAAGCTTCCATCAGTCCTCAGATTATGCATGAAAAGACCGGAGTGTCATATTAAGGAAGGTTGCCTTAGCCCATACCAGCAAAGGGCATGTGGGGAACAGAAGTTATTTGTCCAATGTCTGTTTCCTTACTTTTCCAACCTCATCAACAGCTATGATCTACATAGGCTTTAAAGACAAAATTAGAAATTCTATTGTGTTCTTGTTATACTGATTTATTAGTGATTCCACTGATTTCAAACGATAGCTATATTGATTTAAATATATTGATTTAAACTTCGTAGCAAATGCTTTTACATTGTAATACGATTAATTAATTCTAATCTACTTTGAAATTTTCCTATGTATTATTTCCTCTTTCCCACTTCAAGCTCTGAGAATAATGAAGAATGAAATATTGTAGGGTGTTTGTTTCTTAATTTAATTTTAATTTAATTTATTTATATTTTTTAAAAAATTACATTATTGTCATCACCATGCTTAATAAATCTCATTCAATAGCCTACAGCACATTTTGAATCAAGAACCATATTCAGTTCTGAGGTCTATACTTAACAAAATGTGTAAGATCAAAAGAACATGGACCGATCTAAAATTTTAAATAGCCATATCCAGAATAAAAAAGGGATAAATTAATATTTAACAAATGAAATAGATGTCTAAGTAAAACATAATGTTATTCCTTCAGCATCAGTTGATTGTGCCTCTAAGGTTAACAAAGTTTATAGGCAAGCACTTTTTCATATGCCCATCACCCATCAATTTATTTTCTTAAAATTTTAGATAGATCTCCAAATCTAGTAAAAAATGTATTTTTTAAAAAAAAAAACATTTAAATTCATTTTGTCATCAATAAACAGATCTAAAATATTTATTGAGTTTATTGACAAGGGTTTAATATACAAAGGTTTAATATAGACTCTACATAAATTTCATTAGTCAACTGTTCATTGGAAAAAAATATGTAAATATGTCCACACAACTGCAAAGAGTTTGACCTAAATTTTCAGGAGACTTTAACTTGATGCTCTTTAAGATAATGAACCCTCAATATAACAAAGATGTTTCCCAGGAGTTAACTACTGAAATTCAAATTCAATGGCAAGTGGCATTACTAGATATTTTTACTAGTAAATAAAGCAGGGCTTCTAGCCACTCCAAGCCTTTGTAGGCATTCTAGGACAATTATGTTGTATTAGTTAAATATCAGGAGTATGATAGTCTTTTTACAAATATTATTACTATAAAAGGCATAAATGTTTCTGAACTACAGCTCACTTAATTGAGTGTATATTTTTTATATCTTTTATAAACATTTGTTAGTTCTGATTGTTACTCCTGATTCAAAGCTCCAAGAAAAATATCTGTGAGAAATATTATCACTAGCCTACTTTTAAGATAAGACATATGGAACTCTTTTAAAAATCTGAGGCAATATGTGTCTTCATTTGGAAAAAAATATATACTTTGTAGTGATAAATCCTTGGATAATCTCTCAGATGTTCTTAGACAAAGACCAAAGAAACTTACTTGACAGAAAAAAGTGGTTTCAAAAAATAAAGCAACAGGATTCCTAAAATCTGGTGAGAATTTTCTGTACTGTAAACAATATTATAAATTCATCCTATAATATGTCTTAAATTAATTTAAATGTTCCACTGTGCATTTTGGGATTTGTAGTTTAATAAGGTAAAATAAGGGCATTTTATACAATCTATGCTGACTAAGAACTAGGGAAACTAAGGACTAAGTCTTAGGTATGAAGTCTTATTCACCTTAAAAGATTAAACACACACACAAATTATTTAATAACTCTGCCAGTTATTGTTTTCAGAATTTGGGAAAAGGAACTACTACAATAAAAGAGGAATTGAATTAACAGTGTATATAAATATCTGTTCTGCAGCAAATAGCAACAAAAGAGAAAAAAATCAAAACACTGGGCTTTCCAGAACCCCCAAATATGTAAGATTATTTTGGGGTCAATATCATTTTTTGCACAGAATTACTCATTTTAACCCTGCTAAAATGATTAAATTGGATTAAATGTTTTTTCCCCTAATATAGATTAGGATATCATAGATTTCCTCCTCATCCTATTTTTTTCACACAATAGCATCCTACAATATTATTCTATCATGAATCTCCAATGAAACATTTTAAAATTTGAAATTAAATTTAATCAATTTATTCTGAAAAGCACTTTACTCTCAAATTATTAAAATTCACTGAATTATACAACTAAAATTCGGCAGTGAGTCTAGAACAGCAAAAGAAAGACAGTTATAATAGTGAAGTCAACAAATAGAACATTGCTGTAATGTCTTTGAAAAACAAAGAGCATATTACATTATGGAAAGGGGTTCAAAGACTCCTATACCAGGGGTCCCCAACCTATTGGGAACCAGGCCAAGCAAGCAGTGGGCAAGCATGCAAGTGCATGAAGGTCCATTTGGGCAATGGTGGGCGCATGTGTGAAACGATCCCTTCTCCCTCCCCTGTGTTGTGGCTGTCGGACCATAGAGCCAGAAAGGTTGGGGATCACCGCCCTATACAATAGTGGCATCTGTGTGAAATCAGTGAGAGCAAAATGACAAAGCACATGTGATAACATCATGATTGCATTCTTACATCACACTCTTTGATGCAACCACATAAAGTAATGGCATTTATATGATTTCAACATGCACCTGTCATATGCCCTTCCCACATATGCCCAGGCTATTCCTTAGTATAGAATACTTAGTTTTGCACATGATATCCTTGTTGCAAATTTACAATATGAAGATACAGGAATTAAGCAACATATCAAGATAAAGTCAGCATCACATACAAACTATTTCCCTGGAGCACGAGAGGCAAATTTTATGCATCAGGAGCCAAATTTTTGATCCCTTAATTATTTTAAGATAATTAGAGCTACAGAGAGATAGTTTAACAATATATTGAATTTCTGAGTGTATTGGTGGAGGTAGGATTTTAAGTTTTTTTCTTTTAAGGGTTCTGATGATGAAATTGTAGAAAGTATTGAAGTCTTAGGTTACTGCATTTCCTCCATCTGCATCAGAAAAAGAAAAGTTGTGCCATGTATCGGACTAGAGTATAGGTTTTGGGAGAGTTACATGCCAGCTATAGATTTCTTATACTTATCCCACAGTAAAATGTTACCTTGTGGTTAAATAAAACAATTCCTGTTAGAAAATAAGATAAAGAAACCTTATCTTGGAAATGATAGACCTACAACAATTAGATTTTAGGCCAAATTATTTTCTGCATTTAAATGATACATGCATAATATTTCTGCCCATGACTATTATTCAGGATTGCCAATACAAATAATTAAAACAACAATGTAGTTAAAAATTCAGTTTAAAACTACAAAAGGGTCACCTTCTTTCTACCTTCACACCTGATTCCATGCCAAAAGCTTGCCTAAAGTTTTAGGATTAGGACTAACTTAACCAGCCCTAGATGGAAGTGCTTGGGAGCATCTTAGCTCTCCTTTTCTTCATAACGAGCTCCCAACTGAGTTTTTGCTATCTAATGCTCAGCATTCTATCAGGAGTGGAAAATACCTAATTTTCAGCATTGGAATATTGGCTTTATTTTTTATATTACCCTTTAGTATTATCTGGACAAACACAAGCTGGATTGTGTCTAAGCATCTTTTTTTTTTAATTGGAAAACCAAGATTTTTTTTCCTAGAAAATGTCCAACAGATGCATACTGCCCGTATGGTTTATGCTGCACTATGCTACATCATTAGTCTGGCTAAATATTTGAAAATTCAAATCATGCTATTCTGTGCGAAAAAACTGAAATGGTATGATTTTATTATCTTACATCATTTTATAGACCCATTTTATTACTTCATTTTTCATACATATGTAACCATTATCATGCATTAAAATTCTTCTGCAACACCAACAGAAGATATATATCCAAAAGAGAGTACTAAAGTTGCAAATTATGTTACAGAATGCCTAATTTACTCTATGAAGTATTAGTGAATACACTTTCTCAATGACGGACATGCCAGCATAACATATATAATTCTCTTCAATGTATTCAAAGTCATTTTCTTCTAATCTTCATATATATATATAAATTGGCATATTCCCTCTGTGTAGCATTCTAATGATGGTTCCAAACTAAAATAATTTTTGAAAACTATAATAACCCTTTGTTGCTGAGAACAAAAACAGCTATTTCTTAGTTTAGATTCGTGAAGAACTTTTAGCTCTGATATAAATTGTGTGCATTGCCTTGCCCAGAGCCCCAGGCTCAAGTTCAGGCATTGTTGCTTAAAGGGATCTGGGTAGAAACTCTGGGAAAGCCCTTGCCTATCAGACATTTGAATATTCTACTGTTTGGGTAGACCACAGTCCAAAACAATAAGATCTGTGTTTGCTATTTTAAGTGACCCAATAATTAATTGTGCTATTATAGAAAATTAGTATCATTGGATTCAAAGCCTTGCTCCAGTCCAGCATTTATGGAATTGTGGTTTTCAAACTGTATTCTGGAGAACCACATAAAAGCAGTAAATTTCATCAAAATTCCCCTAGCACACCACAAATTACATAATTCACAGTCATCTTGATGGAGGATCATGTGAGCTGAGATAGTTGGAGAATACTAGCATACTCAGTGTCATTCTGACACCAACAAACTAGCTCATCCAAGCTGCAGTCTCTCTGAAACTGTCTATAGTATTCATTTAAAATGTTGTAAGGAATCTTTACAACACGTAGAAGGAATCCGTGGCAAGAAAAGATGTCCTAAAAGGCAGGTGTGAAAATGTTTTTTCAGAGTAAAAAAATAAATAAATGAATAGACCTGTCTCTGTTGTTTTGCAACAATTTGTCACAATGCATAGAAAAAAGCCATCATTTTTGGAATCATAATGACTCACTCATTGCAGCTATATACTTCTCATCTTTGTTGATGTGGAAAGAGAAGAAAAAATTCTCTACATTTTAAGGTTTTCAGCATTTTAAACAGTATTTCAACTGCTCTTTCAATAGTTTTCTTCATCTGTCTCAGTTCATTTTTATTTGATTTCATTTAAAAGAATAAGCATTTTTCACCCCATGCTAGGCATGACTTTGAAACTTTTGCAACTGCAGCATTTTTAAAGTTCAACTGATATTCTATGTCATCACAAGGTAGGAATCAAAGTCACTAGGAAGTTTCTGTAAGAGTAGAATAAAAAAATCATAAAAAGCTTAGGCAGCACTCAAATAAGTTTTCTTCTCTGGGTTAAAGCAAAACCATAACCATGGAGCAACCCTGCATATAAACAGATTCTAGTAATGCCCAGTCTCCCAGTCTTTACAAACCATTTATTAACTCCATCTGCCCAACCGACCCACATGGGAAATGTTTACCATAGCTGGGAGGCACTAAAGTGACCACTTCCTGCCATGAGGTGTGCATAAAAGTCACTTCGGACAAAGGATTTCTTCAGGCAAAATTGAAGCTCATGATCATCAGGTTAACAAATCCTGCCAATAATCTTTGTTAAGGCAGCTTTAAAAATCAGTAAGTGGGAAGGCAGTGATCTCCAGAGCAATTATGTTTTAGATCCTTTCATTTGCCTAAAAATACACTTGTCCTTTAAGTACGTGGCACAATGTATGTATGTATGGATGTGTCACATCATCAAACTGCAAATGAGCAACACAGTAAATTAACTTTCACAAATAAGTCTGCTTTCCTTTTATTTAAAATAAAAGTGTGTGTGGGTGGATGCGCGTGAGTGCGTGCGTGCGTGTGTCTGTGTCAAATTTAAAAATATAAGTTACAAAGCACCAAGCTATGCATGTACTTTTGATGTAATAGGTATATGTGCGTGTTGTGGGGGAAGCGATCACCACTGCATGCCATGAGCCTCGCTTTACTTGTCTGGTTGTTGTTTTAAGCACTTTAAAAAAAAAAGGTTAAAAAAAATAAATAAAACAGAAATCTTTGAGCACTGTGTATGAAGGACTGATGACATATCTTTCGCATGGATTTTATTATGTATTGTTTTTTTTTAAAAGGGAAACAAAAACAATAGAAGACCACTCTATATTAAAAAAAAAATACCATACCAAAACTGGTTACTGAAACAAGCAGTCTTGAAATACACTGTAAGTTTTGTAAATCTTTTCTGCTATCTGTAGGTAGAGTCCTATGTATAAATTTTATGCCATGTTTTCTTCTGTGACAACTGTGATCTTTGTTTGTCAGAAATTCCAAATGAAGGAAGGTTGCTTTTTTCCTTTAATTTTTTTCTTTTCTTTTCTTTTTTTCTTTTTCTATTTCTGGTGTTTTCTAGCAGAGTGTCTGAATTTAATAAAATACTCTTTCCTCCCCATAATACTTTTCTTAAGGTTTATTTCTTAAGGGGTTACTCCTTTAAAAAACAACAGATGCGAATTACAGTTTTAAGGGTTATTCTTTAAAATAAATGTGATTTACAGTTTTGCTTAGAGGCAGGTATTTCGGATTCCATACAACCAAAGAAGTTGAGCAGATGGAACAGGAACAAGAGTAGCTGTGTCCTCTGTTTGAAGAAGTCTTTGGTCTTTGAAGGATCTTTCCAGGCTGGCTTAAAGGTAAAGAAGGGAGAGTTGACCCAGAGGTGACATTTTGGCAGCAATCAGGACTGAATGCAGACCATCTCCCCTGCTGTAGGAAGGAATTCTACACTGTATTTCTATTTGATTTTCAATCCTTGGGTTTAAATTAGTTTATAAATTAGCATGTTAAATACTAAGCTGTTCTTATGTGCACCTTTTGCGGAGTGTATAAACTGTATAAACACCATATCCTTTACATTGTCACTTCTTATTGACTGATTTCCAGATTTGGAGCTTACCAGAAGATGAGGGTTTATCTTTTATGATGTACTGCCCACTTTCTGTTTTCTAAGCTCTTAGATGGAGAGATACGAGCACATTATGTCATGCCCTCATTTTTGTGACATCCATGCTGCTCTGTCGAGAGCTCAAGAAAAGGAAGCTAGACTGACATATAAGCAGAAGATGAAGAGCAAGTAAAAAAAAAGAGGCCCAAAAGTGGAAAAAGGAGAAAGGCATCATTGCACGCTAATTTACTCCTCCAAATTTATTCCAGATTAGATCTTTTTAAAAAAATTAACATCTAAATTCTGTTTTATTTAGATTAATAGTAAAATTGACTTGCTGTTACCATTAACAGTTTTCTACATTTTATTGTTGCAAAATCTTGAAATTTAATTGATGTTTGATAAACCCTCTGAAGCTACAAGAAGAGAGTTCCCATATGATTATGTACAGTTTCAGTGCCTGATATAATTCACTAATGCTTCATATGCGTGCAGGAAAAATATCAACTGTGTAATATGTGGAAGCTGCATAATTTAAAATAGTAGGGATCTCATAATGTGTTTATTTTTAATGTATTACAGTGGAGTGTGAAGAGAACTTTCTTTTGTTAAACTTCTGCTTATGGATAATTGGTAATTGATGCAAATAAATCACATCTAATAGCATACTTTCAACACTATTAATCCATAGTGTGTTTTACTAGCTAGAGCTTATGCTTTAAATAAGTAAGCAAACTTGTTTTTTGAATAAGGCAGTTTATTTCCAATATATATATAATTGTAATTTTGGGGCTATATTTAAAGCAGAACTGTTTTGTTTGACCATATATATTATACAACATAAAGATGAAAAGAGGGACAAACCATGCAAGGAAGTTTTGTTTTTTCTATTAAAAAAAACACCACCAAAATATCTACGGTTGTATAACTTCCATTTTAAAAAGGAAAAAAATAATAAAAGTCTTGGGCTTCCCCCACTCCCCTTAAAATCCTTATAAACTCTTTATCATATGTTACACATGTAAAAGCTATTTACAAAATAAATGTGAAAAATGTGAATAAAACTTTACAGCACATAGTTGCATAAAAGGATAAGGACAACGTATTACAGTACAGCCAACTACTTAATTTTGTTCAGTTTTAAATTCCACACCTGCACACATCTACATGCTCCTTTTCAAAATTTCAATGGAATTGTGGTAAGACACATATTTAGAACACATGGAAGACAGAGCAAAGCAGAGACAAATTTTCTGCTTCTTCAAATACAGCACAAACTGTACACCTGCTAGGGAAGTTGTAGTTTTGGTGCCTTGTGGTTTACCTTCCTTTTATGTTTCCAATAGCACAGAGTTTAAGTCCTTTACATCCTGTTAGGGATCGACTTTCATAGTCACAAACAGGCCAACACTAGAAGATAGATGGGCTTTTTGAAGAGGAGACACGCAATTACCTAAATCCTAGGTGAGCTTTCAAGTTTCACAGAATGTTCTTCAAGCAGACGCAATAAGGGAGTCGCGTGAACAGTTAAAATTTGAAATTTTTAAGATGGTTTACCTCAATGAAATATTTTAATACATTTTATACATTTACTGACCACCCCTTAGGCTAACACTTCAACCACCAGACACTGAAGAGCCTGTAACAAATAGGGAAAGAAGTCTTCTTGTGAAAGGCACATATAGACAACTTGGGACGTCTCCCTCAGAACCAAAAAAAAAAAAAAATTAAAAAATGAAACAGGTATGCTTGTAAGAAGGGCTTGAAGAGAAGTCAACATGGTAGCTGCAAGTAGATGATCATAGCTCTGTCCTTTTTTCATATGTTGCACACCAGATGCATATAAAAAAACAGCTGCCATTTGACAGCACCAAGGAGGCACTTCTGTAATACTTTGACTTCAATTGAAATTTTTGAAGTATAAACCACCACTTTAGCTTGCAGTCCAACTCTACTTCACATGGAACTGGGTAGTCTCAATCTGATGGATTTTGTCTGGAAGGGAGAATCCAGTTGTGAGCAAAAGAGATGCTTTTTCACACATACACTGGCAGTGAGACAATGAATCCTTAAGAATGATTGCAAAATGGTTTCTTTAAAAAAAAAAAGTAATATACACAGACAGACACTGAGCCATTATTGCTAAATAACAACCCAAAAGATAAATCAGGAATATCCACCAGCAGGGATTGTTCAAAAAGTCAAGATCGTATGAGGGAAACGTCGCACCTAAACAATGAAAACTCTGCCTCTTTTTCATCATGCATCACACAGCTTCAATTGTTGAATCACACAAACCATCTTGACTTTTTGACACACCCCAATGACACCTCTGGATATAATATGCTGGAAGTTTTTAAGGGAAGGGAGCTGGGGCTATGTAAAGCACCAGTCACTTGCCCAGATACAGAGGTAACAATATAATTGGTCTAATTTCATGTGGGATTGTTTTGCATCACTTTATAATCATTGCAAATTCTATTAGGTAATTTATAAAGATGGTTGTGACAGTTCAACAAGAATGCTTCAAATGCTTGAAAGAATGCTTCAAATGCTTGAAAGAATGCTTCAAATGCTTGAAAGTTCAGTATAGATCAAGGGTGTCAAACTCAAGGCCCGTGGGCTGGATCTGGCCTGCAGGGTGCTTAAATGTGGCCTATAATGGCCTGGAAATAACAAAGGACCGGCCCATGGTGCCTCTGACACCCAAAAATGGGGGGGGCACCCATTTCGGCCTGGATGGCCTCCTACAACACAGTGCTGGCCAAATAGGGTGCAGGGGGTGCATGTATCCCCCTCCACATTCCATTTTGGCCGACAAAGTGCTAGAGGCAATCCAGGCTGAAAATGGGGCATGGGGGCGTCTGTCCCATCTCCCAGCTGGCCCATGAAGGAAAAGTACGATGCTGATCCGGCCCTCGAAAAAAGTTTGACACCCCTGGTATAGATGCTTCATACAATGTATTTTAAAATTGTTTTTACCTGTTCAATTACCAAGCCACCAAACTAGCTTAATCAAGATAGACCGTACTCCTGACCCTTTCATTTCACAATGAAAATAAAGGCAGTTTTGAGAGGCCTGTTCTGTTCTTGGTTAGGAAGTTACAGAATTAGTATTATCTTTGTCTTTGCAACTTTACAAGTGGAAAATCAGTAACCAATAGGATCTTGACCTTGCTGTATAAACAGGATCTCAGTTTTGCACCAAAACACAAATTGCTCTCCCTCCCTCCTTAAAAATAAAATACTTGGAATAATTATCAAGCTGGCAGGCTCCCATTCATTGTCATTCTGTTTTGGCCTTACTGCTGTATCTGTGGTGACACATACTTCCTGGAAATATAACATTGCAACCAACCCTGCAGGGACTGTACAATGGCATTGGGTCAAAGTGTGACATTTAGTGCCTAGTGTTGCTGTCAATTGACGTTGGCAGAGAGGAACCATCAACCTTAATGCACTTTGTTCTTTAAAACTCCAGATACAAAAGCATTTCTTCATAACATCTTTACAAAGAATCTATAGCTAATACGTCCTACAAAAAATAGCCATCTGCCATTAAACTGCAGGCATCATAGAAATGAGCTAGGCAGACTATAGTGAAAAATGTCCTGCACCATGTCTATAATCAGTGTGGCAAACCCAATTAGGTGCTGCATTTAATATCAGCAAGACCAGCATTAAAATCTATCCTTAACCAAGGACATCTTGTCCCTCGCCTGTTCTTGTTGTGCATTGGTTTTGCATTATAACCTAATATATTCATTGATTTTTTTTTAAGCCTGAGTCTTATATTTGGTGTTACAACTGGAATGTCGTCCATGTGTAATACCTGGAATATGATACATAAACAAAACAACACAACATGTGATAGGAGAGTTATTTCCATGAAAATGATATTTCCTTTTCATTCAGTGATAACGATTTTGGAATGTATCAGCAAATGCTGAAATTCAAGAGTAATTTGCCATTTTTCTATTATTATTATTATTTTGCAGAAAGAGTACTTTTGATGTAGACTATGCTAGACACAGCAGTTTGCTCTGAATTTCAAGAACGTCAGGATTTTAATTTGGTTCCCCCCCTCTCCCCCCAAATGACTTTTTCATTTTTTTTCCAATTCAAATATATCTTGACAGGAAAGTGGAGAAAGTTATTTCACAGCAACATTTTTTTTCTCAAGGGTTATGCAACTCTTTCCAAGGAGATAACAAATTTGAA
This sequence comes from Thamnophis sirtalis, assembly GCF_051295495.1. Lineage (NCBI taxonomy): Eukaryota > Metazoa > Chordata > Lepidosauria > Squamata > Natricidae > Thamnophis > Thamnophis sirtalis. The sequence goes on from NW_028261384.1 coordinate 99,293,968, forward strand.
TTGAGGCATAAGGGGTGAAGTAGTAACTATTACACACCGAAACATGTATCTTAAAAGATCATCTCTCATATTTATTCATCACAAAAGTACTTCCTGCTTTTATGACCAAATGAAATTCTACAGAGACATATGATGTGGGAATCTTTTATATCCACAAGATAAAAACAAATGTTAAGTCTCTCATTTTGAAGGGATTGCAAGGAATAGCAAAATGGAAAACCCTACTTGATCTGCAACATGTAATAAAATGACTCCTTGGTTTATTTCCATGTGGTATAATGAGAAAACTAAAGAGAAAGACACTGTTGAAAATAAATGTAGCACCATAAAAATCAAATATTGCTCTTTTGTAAGAGAGAGTGAGTTGTGGAAGTTACCAGTAAAGCAGAAAATGGCACGGACTTGACATTTCAGCCTTTTATCCTAACAAAGGCTTACATGGAATCATGTCAACTTACGCTCTGGAAATTATCAAAGAATTTTTTTAAAAAAATCACTGAGGCTCCTTTTTGGCACGTCTGCACAGGGCCCTGGTGTGTTTTTCCTCTACCTCTTCTTGCTCTTTTCCAAACCCCCAAAAAATCACATAGCGCCTGTACTCATCCTTTCCCCCACTGAACACAGGAAGTCACATAGAAAAGCACTGTTAACTAAAACACGGTACACATATGTCACCTTAGCAGGTGATTCACTCCACACAATTATCATTTGCATAAGCTAATTTTCTCTCTAAAATACTGCCCTCATGAATTCTGCATACAGTATTGTGTTAATGGTATTAATCACATCTGTTTCTCCCTAGACTGTACTATCTGTTATGAGGGGATAGGAGCAGAGAGTGCTATTCAAATGGGGATACCATCACAGCCTGAAAGGAAAAATCCATCTGGAAAAAGTTTGCATCCTTAGCTAAGACTCACAAGAAAATCTTAAATGAGCTAAGCAAAAAATGGGACTATATTCTTAAAGGCACAGTGAGTTGTACCATTTAGTACTGTATCATTTAGAATTCATAGCATCAGTTATATATATCATGTTAGTCTTGCAACAAAACCAAAGCATTTTGAGATGCTGTTAAATACCAGCAGATTTACTGCAGCCAAAGGTTCCAAAGCCAAAGCTGCAATACATCAGATAGTGTGATGCCATAGATCTCTTTTGTGACTTTTGAAAATTAGAGACAACATCGCTTTAGGGCAGGGGTGTCAAACTGGCGGCCTGCGGGCCGGATGCGTCACGTGCAGGCCACGCCCACAAAGGCAAAAACGTTGTGATACATCACGTGACACGATCAAGTTTGACACCTGTGCTTTAGGAGGAGGAGGAAAACAGCAGTGTCCTTTACAGGTGGTAGAGATCATGCACCTTTCAGGGACCATTATACCTCTGCAGTTTTCACATGAAACAGTCTTCAAGTGCAGCTGAGACTATACCATACATAATCCTGAGTTTGCTTATATCTACAAGATTTTGATGCATGTGCTAGGAGTCAAGATGATACAACCCTCCCTGTAGGAACCTGACAAAGGCCAAGCTATGATAGATGGAAGATTTTTGAATTTGCTTTTCTAGAGGAAAGGTAGAAAAGGAGCAATGGATATTTTTAGGGGAACATTCAAAACCTCCCAACGCAATCAACTGCCACTTAGATAACAGTGAGAGGAACTTTGGGTAGAGAGGAATCCATCGTGTCAATGTGAACCCACAGCAGTGATTAAATGGAAGCGGGCTCAATTCATGAATAACTCTCATCTGGTTTGCCCAGTTCCAAGGCCTCTTTCAGATAAATACAGAAAAGAGGTACCATGGACTAATGAAAATTAGGAAAATTAACTGGAGGAATTCTATTTCTGATTCTCTCCTCCTCCAAAAATATCCTTTATTTGCAGATCCAGCATTTTGAAGCAGGGATGAAGCTGCTTATCCCATCAATTGGATAACTCTAGTCAATCCCAAATCAAGATCTTTCAATGGGCTGAATGAATGGCCCTCCTTGTATCAGACCTACCTCAGCTTTTTTGTTTTGTTTCGTTTTTGACTGCCATCCTGGGGATAAGGAAAGAGGAGAATAAATAAATTCACAAATCACAAAACCATGATGTGATTAAATTAATATCTGGGGGAATTAGAAAGCAAAGATAAGTATGGGGTAGGTAGGAGGAGAGTTTCTTGCTCCACTGCAGATCGAGGTATGAAAAAAGACAAAGTAAGGCCAGTACTGGAACTTTCAAGTGTGGCTGCACCTGTGAGCACCCTCCTCCATTCTCAAGACAAGGCTGTTACCATGGGCAAGCCAAGTTTTCCTTTCATCCATTCTACAAGAGCTTCAACAAAAGGCTATCTAAAGACATTGGTGGAAACGTAAAGAGGCTGTACGTCGGGGAGCTGAACGCCCCTCAGAGCTGCCTTTACGATGCTGTGGCTCACTCTGCTGGTTAGGAACTGTCATGTTCCCTGGTGTGATTGAGGAAGACCGAGCTTTAGTTGACTCTAGGCTGCTAAGCCCAGAGTCTTTGTTGTCCCTTAGCGCACCTCTATTTGAGGAGTCTAGTGGACCAGCCTCAGTAGTCCCCAATACATGTTGTTCCTTCCACTCATAATTGAGGTCTTTGAGACCACCAGGGACCACTACAGTATGGCGCCGCCAACTGTTCTTCTTGCGCCGTGTCTCAGGTGAGTGTGGCTTTCGCAGGCGCACAGCCAGCATGTCATCTGCAGAGCCGCGGAGGCGGAGTCGAAGTTGTTCTGTGAGGGAAAGCCGGGTGTGGATCTCAGGGGCACCCACAGGCTGCAATGACTCTTGACTGCCTGGGGAACTGGAACTTGGGACATCAGTGCTACCCTTGGAAGAAGACTCACTATTGTGTCGGGGCCGCAAAAGCTTGCGCCGTGCCAGAGTGTCACACTGCATGAGGTGATGGGAACTAAAGGAGGTTCGGTTGTGTGATATCTTTTCAGAAGCAGCAGCCCCCCCTTCCTCCACTACTGCCACACCAGCTCCTTTGGGAAGCATCCCAGGCTGTTTTGGCACAAAGCTATTCTCAGTATCTGTCTCCACATGGCTAAATTCACTCCGCTCATCATCTGCCTCCTCCCCACGGCTCTCTGCTACTGACTGCACCTCAGAGCATAGGCTGCGATCAATGGTAGACAGAGTGGAGTAACCTGAAACAATTGAGCGGGCATCCAGGGCCAACTCTGGGCTTCCTCGGGGTGCCACTTTTCTTTCTACTTGCTCTGCTTCTAATTTTGCCCGGCTTTGGAAGACATCCTGCACATCAGGAACTGGAGCTCTGCTGCTATTCCCCAATCTTTCAGCCTCTCTTTCTTCCTCCTGAGCCACTTCTTCCTCCTCCTCCTCGTCTCTCTTGACAGCTGATTCATGCTCAGAATCATCATCTGTGCTGCTCCCAAAACGCTTGGCCTCTCTCCGCTTCTTCCTCTTGCGGTTGACGGCTGAGATGAAGGAGATGGCAAGCATCTCTTTATGATAGTGCTCTTTCCGTGAGCCACATGAAGCCTGGAACAGAAGCAAAAAAAAAAGGAGCATTTTAGAGGTGCTAAAGAACAGATACCAGAAAAATATCCAGTGACATTGGCATTGTTTATTTGATGGATTGCCCTGGATAGTAATGTCTTACTCTATAGAATCCTTAATGGTAATTAGCAATATAGATTAGTTATTGCATAAGCATATTTTGCTTTTAAAAAAGTGAATTATTTCCCCTGTTTTGGGAAACATATTTGCATATAGAGCAATTAGAAATTCTAATTTTAGGATCCCCTAAATGCACTAAAACACCTGCAGATATTCCCGTTAAAGATTCTCAGAGATTCTCTTCTCTGTCCAACTTTTTTTCTTCTTTTGGATTAAGTGTACTGTGCACAATATGGAACTAATTTCTGGCTTCCAGTTCTTTTTGGGGGGCGGGAGGGGGGGTATAATGATTTAGAACAGTGTATTCATTGCTACATATACATATAAAACCAACCAGAAAAAGATATAAAAAAGAAAAGAAGCATGAGAGGAGATGTGGAATAATCTTATACTTAGTTTAAGGCAAGAAAGAAAAGGGTAAGTTGAGTCTGTACACTGGACTACAACTCAGTGGCTTGCAACCTGCTGAGAAGTACATTACAGAGCAGCACTCTGAAAAGGCCAATTGCAGCTGCTGGCAAAAAATCATAACACCAGAAAACTACGCCATGGCTGTTTAGTCGAAAAATGTATCATGCTTGAGTGTCTACAAGGTTGTTGTTATTTTATTTTAAAAACAATTTAAATCAAGACATACCAACTGTCAAAGTAACACAAACTCTTTACTTCCAACTTGGGGAGTTTAAGGGCCTTGTGTTTAACCATCTTTTTCTCATCCCCAACATCTCTCAAATGCAAAAATAATCCAGAGGAGATCTTACCTTTGATTTAGCTGATCCACTATTAGTTGAATCTGCAGGGATTAATACACAAAAAGAGGAGAGTTAAAAATAGAACTGTGCAAGATTAGCAAATTGAAGGGCTTAATGATTGCAATGATAAGTGATCCTGGAGAAAATCTATGTGATCACTAAGATTTGATATTGACTTGATGGCATGCAATCAAAGGATCAACAAGGCCAAATAAGCATATTGTCCAATGATTTTTCCAGCTAAAACATCAACATGAAAAATGGAGGGAACAGTTGTATAACACCAGGTTCCTATGCTACCTTCTGCCTCTTCATTGTGCTGGCCACAGAAAATAATTACAGATATAAGAGGGGCCTCACATGCACTAAAACAGGAATCTATATCATGATGCAGGCAGGGATTTATAACCACAGGTTTTAGATTGACAGCTCCCTTTGTTATTTTAATAATCCAGTCACTAATTACATATTCAGGACTACAGTATCCCCTTTGACATATCCTGTAGGGGAACACCCCCAATTTGAGAAGTACACAAAATACACAATTAAGTATTCCAAAATCAGTTAATCTTTCAATACTTTTTCATGAAAGCAAATCTTTCTTTTCAGCTATTTGATTACTTCTTATTAAATAGTTATAGGAAAGGAAGATCTCCAAAATGACCAGAAATATACCAGAGAGTATTCGGAAATTAATCAAAAAATGCATTTCATTTTATTTCATTTTTGAAATGCTCAATAAAATGATGCAGTTGTGGATGACCAAATGAAAGAGAAGCAGCCCAGGATAACAGTTTCTGCAATGGAAATAACCAATACATTTGCAAACAGTGACAATGAAATATTGTATAGAAAGCACAAAAAATGAGTATCAGTGGGAGACCTATTACCAGTCATCATTACCAATCTCCTGCAGGGACTTAAACAATAGAAGCCCCAAATTAGCTATAAAGGAATAAAAAATATATACATATTATTCATGCACACATTTGCATACCCCACATGCATTCACACAGGCATAGGCACACAACAAATTCTATTAAAAGTGTCAACATTTCATCTCAAAAAGCAACACTCATGCTGGAGATGCGTAATTCCAGACTCAGTTTGTCTGGATGAACTATGAATATAGCCTGAAACATTTAGAGAGACTGTAACACATTTTCCATGGAGGTATGGAGAAGAACTGAATTATTTCAAGTTTTAATCTCTCATCTCTACCACTTTCCCCAAAGAGGAGGAGGAAGAGGAGAAGGAAAAACTGATATGGATTCCAAAGGAAATTATGTGATCAATTCTGAAGAGAGTTATTAATTACTTAGCACAATTGAAGCAAAACTTAATGGGGCTAACTCAAAAACTGTTCCAAGAAATAATGCTTGAACTGCTAAAGATACTTCAACTGACGCCCTTTATTTTTGGATTATTGCAATATGTTGTATATGAGGTTATGTTTGCGAAGGGTCCAGAAATTTCAATTATTTACAATGACATTATGGGGCTGTCAACTGAAACTAGAAGTTCTTTACATCACAGCAATACTTTGCTGTCTCTTTATAGACAACAGCTGGGGCTCAGTACAGAGTCTGTCCTAACTCCCACAAAACTGAAATATCATGAGATTTTGTTAATGTGATGTAAGATACTAATGTGACATTTTGAATGGTTTCAGAGTTCCCGAGGATATACAAGGAACGTCTTACGAGATATACTGTTTTAGAGTTACCAATGCTCAATTCCAGGACTTTTATCTGTACTTTCAGATCAGCCTTGAAGGCTCCTCTTTAAATGCCATGCCAAGAAAGATGTATTAGGAAGCAAATAAGTAGAGAATCCTTCTCAATCATCATCATCTCCTCCTCCTCCTTCTCTACCACCACCACCAACTCTTCCTCCTCTTTCTTCCTCCCCTCCTCCTCATTTTAAAGTGTGCAGGTTTCATTCATTTATCTATCTATTAAACTTATTAACTCCCCATCTTCCTCACAGAGGGGCACAGAGGGATTGGGTGAATGAGTTTACATACACAATTTTAATATTGCCTTAAATTATTTCAGAGCATTAATACATATATGCATACATTAAGTAAACAATAACCCACAAAGATCAGACAAATCGAAAGAATAGCAAGCACTATAATAGTCCTTTATGAAGGTTTCAGATTATTTTTTATGTATTCATATCTTGGGAGGCTCTCGTAGGTCTTTGGGGATAGCTGTCATTGTCCAAATTCTATTACCTTGCATTTCAAACAACTATATGCAGATAGGAGAGAGAATCTGAAGAAATTGCTTCCTCTGGCAAATTAAGTTGCAACAGGGAGCTCTCCTAAAGCTAACTACTAATAGACACTGGGAACTAGGAACAGATTAGCAACTGCCCAATGCCAATGTAATCAGGTAGTCTCCTCCTATGCTCCTCATTTTAAGCACTGTCAACAGCCAAGCCAGACAACCAAAGAAAGCAACCAAGGGACAAATGCAAGGTGTGGGGAGGATGGGGAGAAAAAGCTGTCAAACTAAAGTCAGAGGTAAACAGCCTTGCAATCAAATAGGCTGTAAGCAGCCATCACCCTATTCTTTGCAGCCTTCAAACCACCTTGCAATCAAATAGGCTGTAAGCAGCCATCACCCTATTCTTTGCAGCCTTCAAACCACCACATCATGACAGTGAGCTGCTGAGTATCAACTGCACAATTTCTCATGGTTTTCATCAATCAAGAACTAAGACAGGTGTGTTAAGCACCAATGAGCTTTTTAAAAAAAATAATAAATCACACCACCCTCCCTACAAATGGAAAACGAATTTTAAAATTCTGTTCTGACTCTTACAGTGACATTAGTCACTAAATCAGCTTTTCCTTATGCTTCTCTCAAAAATCAATTTGAAAAAGGGCTTTTAAGCCAACAAAAGTGGTTCCTGCCCAGCTGAAGGAACCACAAGGAACGTGTCAGAATTAACAGTGGTCTCATAAAATGAGCACATCATCAAGCAGGTGGTTTGAATAAACTTTTCTGAACAAACCTCCCCACACAGGTACACACATATATTTGCCACAGCAATGTCAGCAACAATGAAACCAATGGACAAATTAATGGATGTCCCCACGAGGCTTACTCCATTGCAGGTTTGACCGCAACATTCATGTGGAATTAGTGGCTGGCAATCACAAGAGAGAGAAAAGGCAAAACAATCACACTTACTCCACACCCACCTTAAAGAAGTACTGTCTCTGAAGGAAATGGCATCACACTGAGATAAAAGCTTTATTGAATTTTGATATTTGTGTGTGGGAAAATATACTACAGGCTCTCAAGCCACATAGGATACTTCATCTACAGCCGAGGTGGCGCAGTGGTTAAATGCAGCACTGCAGGCTACTTCAGCTGACTGCAGCTCTGCAGTTCGGCTGTTCAAATCTCACCGGCTCAGGGTTGACTCAGCCTTCCATCCTTCCGAGGTGGGTAAAATGAGGACCCGGATTGTTGTTGGGGGCGATATGCTGACTCTGTAAACCACTTACAGAGGGCTGAAAGCCCTATGAAGTGGTATATAAGTCTAACTGCTAACTGCTATTGCTATCAAATTATACGTCAAACTCATATCTCAGTTTAAAATTAGATTAGTCAGGCAAAAAGGCTGAGTGAAGAATGTCCTTCAGCACATTTTTCTGGACATCCGATAACAAGAATTTATCCAAACAACTTTACTGAGAACTTCTAACATTTATGATTGTGATTATTTTACTTTACAATGCTCAGGTTTTTTTAATAATTTAATATCTACTCATTAAATAATAAACCCCAGTGACAGCTTATCCCTAGTGAGTATTATACTGAAGCCTTAAAGTATGACTGCAAATATACTTAATATAATCACATTTAGGTATTGTTTTTAAAAAATGTTATATGTTTTAATGCTTTACTACTCAAGTTATTTATACTATAATAAAAGGAAAAGAGAGAAAATGAAAATAGAAATTAGAATATTAGAAATTATCTAATAAAAATATAAAAGTACTCTGTGACACAATAATAGTCATATTAAGGCACTGGACATATGATTTATATGTTACTAATGCTGCCAAAGATAAGAATTAACCTTTTTATGCTTCCCAAACCTATATATGGTGGTTTAAAAAAAGATTTTAAAAATAGTGAGAAAATAAAGGGTTACAAATTGTATAGTGGCAAATTCAATAGATCAAGCTGTTGCTGCCCCATCAAAAAATTACTTAGAAATACCCATAAGCATTTGTTTTAGATTGATTGATATCTCATTTATCACCCTTTCATATACAGCTGCTCGAAATGGGAATTTCTACTGGTTGCCTTTAAGAAGAAGCTCCCTGATTTTAAACAGGAAGGCAAATAATTAGAAGGCAAAACCACACCCTAATCTTTAAATTATGGCAAATGCTTCTGGTATTTTTTCAAAGCAACATGAAAAATCCAATAAGGAGCCAAAATCTAAAGTTCTGCCTTTCCCCATCTCTCATAATCACCCAATGGAATTAGTGCATGAACATCAGAGCACAACCACACTGTACCAGCTCTAGAGCTCCGGCAGATCCGCTGGAGTTGGAAGGAGGAGGAGACACAAGATAAAGAGAGAAAAGAGAAGAAAGACAGCAGAAAAGTTAAAGGCAGCTATAACTAGTAGAGGACAAAAATATCACTATTAATCAGAAATATGCTCATCAGCATTAGCAACCATAGATGGAACATAAAGAGGTCTAACTCTAAATGTTGGTTTCTTTTCTAGCAAAGTAAATGTTACTTCACCACTAGCATAGGAATAAACTAGAATGAAATGGCCACATGTGCCTAAATTCTAAGGATCACATTATTACTTTTGCTGTTATCAATGCAACTAGCAAAGCACCAGAGAAAGCATAGAGGGGAGGCATTCCTAGTTGTTGCCTCCATGAAACTTTCTAGAGTTCAATGCTTCGGAAGTTGTCAGAGTATCTCTTTTTTTACATATTTGTCTCAGATTAATCCATAACTGGCTGGGAAATTCTGAGAATTGCAATCCTTACATCTTAAAGTGTTGCAAAGCTTAAGAAACACTGGATTAATAGAATCTCTATGCAGTAAAGATTGCCACATTCATATATCTATGGGGAATTGTTGGACTTGAATACTTGATTCAAAAGTAGACAAATATTGGAACAACTATGGGAAATCTTGTTCTGGGGGATTTTCATGTCCAGGAGATCTCATTCAGACAAACTTTCAGTTTGCTTACCTGAAGCATCTCCTGATGCTGCTGTTCTTCCAATGTTGGGTAGAAGGTACTCAATATTTGGCATTGACTGGGCCTCTTGTTCATCTATAGGGGTCTGTGAAATGGATACATATGTACTTAGAAGAAAAAAAGGTTTAAACTATACGTTGATTTAAAATGGAAAAGAGGGCCAAATTCTGTATTCTTCATCCTGTGACTATTGAGCGAATTATAGGTTTAAACTCAGTGGTGGGATTCAAATAATTTAACAACCGGTTCTCTGCCCTAATGACCAGCTGCGTAGGCGTGGCTTGGTGGTCATGTGACTGTGTGGGCATGGCCAACTCAACATCACTCAGGTCGATGGGCTCTTCACCTTAGCTGTTACAATGTAATAAGGGTTAACCAGAGAGGCAGTTTCTGCAAGCAGGGCAATGAAGATCAGGCTAAAAACACCAGGATGTTTCCTTCCTGCCTTCCTTACACAATTAGCCCTGTAAAGTGGGGAAAAACAAAATAAGATTTCTTCCAACAATCGGTTCTCCGAAAGTTAACAACCAGTTCTCCCAAATAGGTGTGAACCGGCTGAATCCTACCACTGTTTAAACTACTTCCATTACGAAAGGGTTTGTTTATACAATTTCTTTATTGTTTTGCTTAGTTTGGTATAAGGGCCATGATAGCACTTACATGCCCTTTTATACTCTGTAAACCATTTCTTTTGTCCATAAACTTTTTTTTTTGCACCCTGTCAGTTATGGCCACTTGCTGCCAGCATTAATGTGAACAAATATTGATACATGGAAGCTGCAGTAAAATTGACCAGTGAGACACCATAGGCATGACAGAGGACCATAAGGTGCAACTGAAATAATATCACCTAATGCTCTTGAAACATTTCTAGCATGCTAATGATCAATTTCTCAAGACTTTTCTAAAACAATTAACAATTTCCCAGAGAAGTGCTGAACTGAGAGGCAATTAGTTGGTGAAAGTGCTGACCTATAAATCAGGAGATGTAGGTTCTAGGCCTCTCTTAGGCATGAAAATAATCTGGGGTGGCTGGGTTACTTTGGGTCAGTTGCTCTCTCTCAGCACTTCCCTGGACTATTATTGTGGGGCAAATAGGAGACAGGAGGTATATTAGTTGTCTTGAGCTGACCACTGTTGTTTTTTTTAAGGGATGAGATAAAGATGTAATAATTATAAACTCATAAATCAAAATAGCCCAATTGGTTCTACCACAAAACCGCGCCCGACTAAACCGCGTCGCTGAGGTCATCAACAGGGTGACAACAGTGCGGAGACAGAAGCACGCTGTAAACCTAAACCTAAAATTAACCCCTAAACCTAAACCTAACCCCCCTAAACCTAATCCTAAACCTAACCCTAAACCTAACCTTTAACCTAACCCTAAACCTAATCCTAACCCTTAACCTAACCCTAAACCTAACCCTAACCCTTAACCTAACCCTAAACCTAACCCTAACCCTAACCCTAACCCTTAACCTAACCCTAAACCTAACCCTAAACCTAACCCTAAACCTAACCCTAAACCTAACCCTAAACCTAACCCTTACCTTAAGTTGAATCGGCTTGCTTTCAAAGTGCTATTTAAAGCACCCTTCTTTCTCCGCGCTGGCTGTTGTCGCCCTATTGATGATGTCAGCGACGCGGTTTAATCGGGTGCGGCTTAGTCGAGCGCGGTTTTGACGGGTCACGAGCCCAATTGATAGGTTGATGGAACAAAGAAAGGCTTTAACTAACACTCTATTACTGTATTTTTGGGAGTATAAGACCACTTTTTTCCCTCCTAAGAGAGGCTGAAAATTTGGGTGTGTCTTGCACTCTTATGCTTATATATGAATGTAGCCCCGCCCGCCCTCCAGCCCCTATCCTACCCTCTGCACATCCTCTTCCTGGCTGCAGAGATTGCCATCGACAATGGCTTGTGTCTTTGGGCTCTGCCCGTTGCGTTTTCGGCTTCCAAATGCTCGATGCGTGGTGCCCAAAATGGCTACCCGGAACAGCTGCTGCCCTCTCTTACCCCTTCCCCGCTTTGCCTGCTTTAGTCACTGGAACTCCCTCTGAGGATCAGTTGTGCTTTTGAAGCTGTTTTTCAGCCAAAACATGAGCTAAGCAATCTTCCGTGCTTTGCCTGCTTTTCTAACTGCTGCTACCTCCAACAATCAGCTGTGCTTTAGGAGAACAGCCCCCACCATCCCCAACCTCAAAACCAGCAAGCGAACTAATGTGCTGAAGCTAACCAGGCTAAGGACTACCCAGGTGAATACTTGGTAGGCAGAATCCCCCCCACCCTATTTTCCTCCCCAAAAACTAAGGTGTGTCTTATACTGCTGTGCATCTTATACTCCACAAAATATAGTAGCCTGTAAATCAGCTATTGTGTTTTTGGACGTAAAGGTAAAGGTTCCGCTCGCACATATGTGCTAGTCATTCCCAACTCTTTTGGACATATGTTTAGCTTATCCTTGTGTTTCACACTTTTCATACCGTGTTTCCCTGAAAATACAACATGCCCTGAAACTAAGGCCATGCCAGATTTTCGTGGTGGGCAAAAATATAAACCCTCCCCCAAAAATAAGCCCTAGTAAAGGGGTGGGTTTAGCCAGAACAGGGGGCAGCCCTTCCCTTCCCCGGTCACCTCAGGGCTTCTTAGCCCCTTAATCAGATCCGCTGGGCCGCTCCATTCACAAAACAGCTGATTCGCAGGTGCCTCTGCCGGTCGCTTTTGCAGCCAATTGCGGCTGCAACAGAAGCCGGAGGCCAAGCAACACAACCCAAATGCCTCATGCCCTCCTTACATAATGGTGACAGTCACAGCTCACAATTCCGTCCACGGAACAGGAAAGGAAGGCATGGAAATCAATACACCTGGGACATCGGAAGAAGCCCTGGGAGGAGACGCCGCTGCTGATGTGCCAGAAATCTCCACCCCCACCTGCAGATTGTCCATTTAAAGAGGAGTTTCACCAGGATGAAGGCGACACAAATGCCGCCTTCAACCATCTCTTCATCCTGGTGAAACTCCTCTTTGAAAGGACAATCTGCAGGTGGGGATGGGGGGAGATTTCCTGCACTTCGGCAGCAGCGTCTCCTCGCATTCTTCTGATGTCCCAAGTGTATGGATTTTCATGCCTATAAGAGTTTGCTTCTCACCTGCATATTCACATTGAAGGCTCGAAATGTGGAGGAGGATATTCATGCCTCTCACCCTGTTTTGAAGCTCAGCACAGACTGAAAACAGGACAAGAGACAAAATCCCCCCTCCCCATTTTCAAGCGGTTTGCAAAAACGGCCCATTTAGATCCTTCACGTTATCCAGGATTGCAGGATTGAAGGTATGGAATGGGGCATTTTTGCAAACCCCTTGAAAATGGAGAGGGGGGATTTGTCTCTTATCCTGTTATCAATCTGTGCTGACCTTCAGAACAGGGAAAGAGGTGGGAATATCCCCCTCCACATTTTCAATCCGTTTGCAAAAATGCCCCATTTCGAGCCTTCAGGATATTCCAGGATTGCAGCATTGAAGGATCGGAATGGGGCATTTTTGCAAACGGCTTGAATATGTGGAGGGGAGATTTTACTTTCTCTTACCATATTCTGAAGCTCAGAAAGACTCAGAACAGGATAAGAGGCAACCCCTCCTTTTCCTGGCAATCGTTCTTTCCTTGGGATCTCAGCGCAGATGCATATCCCCCAAATGCTCTATCCGAAACCTTCTCTACATCTGTGCAGAGCTCCCAAGGAAAAGATGGTATGTGGATGTGTGTAAGAGATCCCTACCCCACCCCCCACCCCAAGGCAGCCACATCCCTCCACTAACCTGCTTTCCTGCTCCATTCTCCACTGCCATGTGCAGGGCAAGAAAAGTAGTTTATGAGACTACTTTCAACTTTGTGAGATCTTTTTTTTTTTTTTTTGCGAGAACTTGGAAGGGAAGGTATTTTTGGTATTTTTTTTAACCATAGACACACAGTCTACTTTTCTTGTCCTGCACATGGAGTGGAGAATGGAGCTGGAAAGCAAGTTAGTGAAGGGATGTGGCTGCCTTGGAGGGGGAGTGTGTGTGTGTGTGTGTTTTCGTTCATTCTGCCAGGAAGAGCCCCCCCCCCAACACCACAGTCAGCTGTTCCGCGGCCAGCAAGCTGGGCAGGTGAAGGCCAGGATGCAAGGAGAACTTGGGTCATTGTGGCCACAGGCAAACAGGTGGTGGGACGGAGAGGGTGGGGCTAGTAGGCTTGCTGCTTCCAGCACCTGAAAAATAAGACTTCCCCAAAAATAAGGCCAACCCCTTATTTGGAGGGTCAAAAGAAAATAAGACCCTGTCTTATTTTCGGGGAAACACGTAGTATTTTGATTAAAAAATAGAGGTTTGGCTCCTTTCCAGGTGTACACAGCAAACTGCAAAGACAGTTTGACTTGAATACATAATAGGCAGATAGATATATGTGTCTGTGTCAATGCAGGTATTTGAAAACAAGAGTTGGAAAGAAAAGACAATTTGAGAGGCAAAACTGTCCTTAAGGATGCTGCCTCTGTAAAAGTAGTTACAGTCCTTGTCTTCCTTTATTAATGGATTCTCAACAACGCACAGAGTTCAGAAGAAAGCACCTCCATGTCATGAATTAGAGACATTTCTCTTCTGGCATTTCTCAGCAGTCAGCCATAAACTGAGTATTGCCTCCTTCTTAGTCACTTACCTTTTCACCTTTTTCTTCCTTGTCACTGAAAAACCAGTCTGACTGTGGGGAGAAAAACAAAGGAGAAATCAGAGAACCAAATAAAATCAAGAATATACTGTATATATAGAACACAATGTTAAAGGAAATCACAGCAGGGTGATTTACAAATATTGGGCTGTGAACCAGATTTTATTTCTAGCGTTTAACTTTTTATGAGAGACATATAGCTTATTAATTGAACCCAAAATTACCTATCAAAATGCTATCTCTCTGGGAGGGCTGCCTGTCTACTATAATATTTTTAAGATAAAATTCTCAGAAGCTAGAAATGTTTTCTCTGCAAAATGGCTTTCAGGTTTGGGGTGAATATATTTGATTCCACAAACATTTGCCAGTAGGTACTCTCTCTTCCTCTCTTACACTCAACACTGATGCTTATTTCCCTGCAGAAAAGGGAAGTTAGCTTTAGTTTCAGATTCAAATAAACTTTACAGTCTGTTGCAAGATTTGTGCAGTGCTTCATTCCACCATTGACTTAATATTCAAGAGCTAATTCAATATAATTTACATGCTCTGAATCATTGCATCAAGTCATACATGATTATTAGATTAGATTATTGGAAATGAGTCTTACAGTCAATTGATACATCTTATAAATACCCCAATGTTTTTGAGGTAAGCACTTGACACTTTCTCTGGCCTTCTGCTTGTGTTCATTTAGAGTTGATCATATTTTACATGCTAATGTGGCACACTAGATAATCCAAAAAGTACTTGCCATGTTGGGGCACACGTCCACTGCTTACTGAAACTAAGTTTAACATTTTAAAACAGATAAGCCACATACAAAACCATTCCTTGAACTTCTCAATGAGAAGGTACCAACTCTTTGGAAAGAATTTGGACATGCGTAAAGAATGAGGAGATACAAAACTAGAGCATGATTGGCTCTTTCCAGCTATAATGAAAGCTGGGCCAGGACCAAGAAGATCCAGTTGAAATCTCTATTTAGCCATGACGTTGATTGAGTGATTTGGAACCAAACATTTTTTCTCAGTGTACTATATTAAACAGGATTGGTGTAAGGATAAAAAGAGGAAGTGAGAGAAAAGAATGGTGTACACCAACATACCCTTCTGAAGAAATAGGCTGCATATAAATACCATATACTATTTATGAGGAGTATGATCATATAGGCATAATAAATAAATTCTCCATTTCTGCCCTAATGATTACTGGGGATTACTGAAATATATCTTTACAACTAATAAAACAAAAAGGGGTTTTTTTTAATTATTATCTAAAAATAGAAATCCTTTGAACTATTTGCAATCAATCCAGTAACTGAACACTACAATTCAAGGTAAAGGATCTGCACACTATTAAATAAAGAATTGGGTGCTACTAATTAGCAGAATTAATATTCTAATAAAGGGTCTTATTATTTTGTTTACTTTTGATGCTTTAATATTATTACTGCCCTTAATTTATTTAAAAGAGCAATGGGGAAAGTATGACTCCCCATATGCTCCTGAATTACAAATACTGCTGCTAGTACATTTCATTCAATAATATCTAGCAGATCACACATTCCTTTTATAAAGCAATCTTCTCCAAATAGAGAATCTTCCCAACAAATACTTGTGATTCATTTGATGATATATTTAATGACAACACCAAGCAAGGACTTCTGAAGACAATTTTAAAATCAACTCATATGCATAATTATTGATATACACTATATTGCCAAAAGTATTCGCTCATCCAAATAATCAGAAACAGGTGTTTCAATACAGGTGTATAAAATCAAGTATCTAGGCATGCAGACTGTTTTCGCAAACATTTGTGAAAGAATTGGTCGCTCTCAGGAGCTCAGTGAATTCCAGTGTGGAACTCTAATAGGATGCCACCTGTGCAACAAATCCAGTCGTGAAATTTCCTTGCTCCTAAATATTCCACAGTCAACTGTCAGCTGTATTATAAGAACGTGGAAGTGTTTGGGAACAACAGCAACTCAGCCACGAAGTGGTAGGCCACGTAAACTGATGGAGCGGATGTTGAGGCACATAGTGCGAAGAAGTCACCGACTTTCTGCAGAGTCAATCACTACAGACCTCCAAACGTCATGTGGCCTTCAGATTAGCTCAAGAACAGTACACAGAGAACTTCATGAAATGGGTTTCCATGGCCGAGCAGCTGCATCCAAGCCATACATCACCAAGTGCGATGCAAAGCGTCAGATGCAGTGGTGTAAAGCACGCCGCCACTAGACTCTAGAGCAATGGAGACGCGTTCCCTGGAGTGACGAATTGCGCTTCTCCATCTGGCAATCTGATGGACGAGTCTGGGTTTGGCGGTTGACTGCATTGTGCCAAGTGTAAAGTTTGATGGAGGGGGGATTATGGTGTGGGGTTGTTTTTCAGGAGCTTGGCTTGGCCCCTTAGTTCCAGTGAAAGGAACTCTGAATGCTTCAGCATATCAAGACATTTTGGACAATTCCATGCTCCCAACTTTGTGGGAACAGTTTGGAGCTGGCCCCTTCCTCTTCCAACATGAGTGTGCACCAATGCACAAAGCAAGGTCCATAAAGACATGGATGACAAAGTCTGGTATGGATGAACTTGACTGGCCTGCACAGAGTCCTGACCTCAAACCGATAGACCACCTTTGGGATGAATTAGAGCGGAGACTGAGAGCCAGGCGTACTTGTCCAACATCAGTGTGTGACCTCACAAATGCGCTTCTGGAAGAATGGTCAAAACTTCCCATAAACACACTCCTAAACCTTGTGGACAGCCTTCCCAGAAGAGTTGAAGCTGTTATAGCTGCAAAGGGTAGACCGATGTCATATTGAACCCTATGGATTAGGAATGAGATGTCACTTACAGTAAATTCATATGTGAGTGAAGGCAGGTGAGCGAATACTTTTGGCAATATAGTGTATATAGAATTAGACCACTCTAAATTGTTCACTACTTAGATCGTAGATCCAATCCCCCCTTGTTCCTTACGTGTTGTATGAGGGTCTCCACAATTTTATAGCGATCAGGCATATGTGTCACCATGTCAGTCATGTTATCCTCCGACGTTCGAACTAGCGTGGGGCCAAATACCAAGGCAAGATTCCGCGGCTCCATCTGCAATACAATTGCATTTTTTTCCTATAAGATGAACTGTTGTCAACAAGGCTGGAGTGAAGTTATATATCTTATCTCTGAATTCATGTCACATTAGCCTCTCTGCTTTGAGTTCTAAGAAAGCCCTATGATTTTTTTTTCATGTATCTTAACCACAAAGAACTGTTTTAAATATTGCAAAGAGCCAAATTCAAGGCAATTTAGACTCAGGGAAGTCAGATTTCTAAATTCTTCAGGACACAAACAAGCATAGCAGAGTTCATGTAGCAGGAAGGGGTGTTGCAATTAGTAAACTCATTTCACATTCTCCCAACACAAGGGGGAAATTAGAAAGTCTGTTATTTATACAGCCCTTTCATTACAGATATCTCTTTGTGGAATCTGGTAAGGAAGGGAGCTAATTGGGAGTTTAGAAATTTTCTTTTATATAAGGACTACAAATAGAATAATTCAGGGAAACAGGCCTAAAACACCACATGGGAATTCATCAAAGTAAAGGGAAATTTTGTTTAAACCCATCAAGGTTCAAACTCTGCTTAGGCCATTCTTAAAATATGTTGCTGGGTAAGAAAAAAGGTGAATTCTGGGAACTTCCAAGGGAGATTTGAAAAACTGAAAATAGCTTTTGCAGAGCTGATAACCATGACAATGACCAAAGAAGCAGTTGGATAGATTGCTTCCATGGAACCTCTCCAGAAAGGAAAGGATGGGAAATTGTTCATGTATACTCCTGATGGCGCTCCTTGTGAATCTACCAAAGGACAATGGTTTTCAATGAATGTGAATGACAGGAGACCAAGGGATTAGCAATCTTTCTTGCAATGGCAGCTGTCCCTTTTAAAGACAATAAATTTGCAAATCTCACTTTCTAATCACTTTCAGAAATTGCCTATTAGCCATTTATAGCTATTAGAGACCTTCCAAATGACAAGATTGAAAAGTCTTCATTGGATGAGTCTATCTTCAACTTTGGACAAAACAAAATTAACTATTAAGTTTAAGAACTTAAAGAATCTGAAATAAACAGCAAAAATATTACATAATGTGAATTCTGGTTCAATCTACAGATTATAAAATTAGTTGGTAATCCATTCACAAAAATAATAAGTGAGTAAAAGATTCTTGTGCTTCTTAGCTAAAAGTACATATTACAAGGAAATACAAAAAGTAAGAATTCTTTTAAGAAACAACTGAAATTCATTTATTGATCACTGTTTCATCTGCTAAGATATTGCTGTTAAAGCCCTTTTTTAAAGTGTCTGGAATTATATTATTCTGAAGGTTAATTGAATTAAAATGGATGGATAGGGGAAGGAAGGAAAGGAGGGAGGGAATTTCTTCTTGGGTCACAACAGTCCATCTATGCTACAGGTTAACTA
Organism: Thamnophis sirtalis; assembly: GCF_051295495.1. Taxonomy (NCBI): domain Eukaryota; kingdom Metazoa; phylum Chordata; class Lepidosauria; order Squamata; family Natricidae; genus Thamnophis; species Thamnophis sirtalis. The sequence goes on from NW_028261384.1 coordinate 99,312,829, forward strand.
AATTAGGATAGCAATCAAGGAAGGAAGAGATGGAGGGACATTTCCTTTTGAGGCAGAATTGTTGATTCTTGCTACTAAATCAAAAACCTTTCAGTATTAAATTCTTGGGAAAAGGTTCTCACTTGAATATTCAAGAGGTGATCTCTGACATTCCATTACGGAAAGTTTTTCCTAACCATAACCCACAAACCCTATAATATGTTGTAGGAATTCAGGATACAGAACTATCCCAGGTTTCTTCATTGGTGAAGTCCAGGCATATTGGGCTGTTATGTCTGTCATCCCTTGTATTTATTCCAATAATTAGAAATCATAAGAGCACATTGGAAAAGAATCAGATTGGTAAACAGAATTTTGAAAGATAAAGCTGATATGTCCCCAGATAAAATCTTAGTGATATTTGAAGAGCTGCATCCCACAATCAAACTAAAAATTCAGTTTCCTAGATCATGTACCTCTTAATCCTCCTTTCCATGAAATAGCTGAATATTTGCCTTCGCTCGGTGAACACGCTGATGGAGCGCAGGAGTTCATGGCTTCCATGACAGCCATGGGCTTGACCCAAGTAATCGGGGCCCAACTCACTCAGCGGGTCACATGCTTGACCTCGTATTTCTCTCGGAGCAGTGGAGTTGTGACCTTGGTCTGAGGGGTAGTGAGATCTTACCCCTGTCATGGTCGGACCACTACCTAGTGAGGCTTGACTTTCAGAGACCAAACCCCCACTGTAGGGAGGAGGAACCGACCAGGTGGTTCCACCCCAGGTGACTTATGGACCCGTCGGGTTTTCAGACGGAGCTTGGGGTTATTCCTGATACTCTCGCCCGCACTCCGGCGGAGACTCTGGTTGCTGCTTGGAATTCAGCAGCGACAGAGGCTCTTAACCGGATTGCGCCTTTACGGCCGATCCGAGGCAGTGGATCCAGGAGGGCCCCTTGGTTTACTGAGGAACTCCTGGAGATGAAGCGCCGAAAGAGACGCCTAGAGCACCGATGGAGATCCAGTAAGTCCGAGTCAGACCGAGCACTTTTAACATCCAGCATCAGAGATTACATCCGGGCAATTAGGACGTCAAAAAGAACATACATTGCCTCTCTGATTGCTTCCGCTGAGTCGCGCCCAGCCGCCTTGTTCAGGATAACCCGTTCCCTCCTAAATAGGAGGGATACGAGCGATCCTTTGCAAGGCAGAGCTGAGGACTACGTCCAATTCCTCGCGGATAAAGTTGCTCAGCTTCGGGCGGACCTGGACTCCAATCCTGCAGAACCAGCTGAGGCACCAAGGGATAATCTGGTAGGACATCACTGGATTGATTTTCAAGCTGTTACCCCTGAGGACGTGGACAAGGCCATGAGAGCTGTAAGTGCCTCCACATGTGTACTGGACCCATGCCCCTCCTGGCTGGTTGTTAACAGCAGGGAGGTGACACGGGGCTGGATCCAGGCGGTTGTTGCCGCCTCCCTTCGGGAGGGGGTCTTTCCCCCCGCATTAAAGGCGGCGGTGGTGAGACCCCTCCTGAAGAAGCCATCTTTGGATCCAGCCGTCCTAAACAACTATCGTCCAGTCTCCAACCTCCCCTTTGTGGGGAAGGTTGTTGAGAAGGTGGTGGCCTTTCAGCTCCAGCAGTCCTTGGAGGAAACCAATTATCTAGATCCCTTCCAGTCGGGTTTCAGGCCTGGCTACAGCACGGAAACTGCTTTGGTTGCATTGATCGATGATCTCTGGAGAGCTAGGGATGGAGGTCATGCCTCCATCCTAGTACTCCTTGACCTTTCTGCAGCTTTCGATACCATCGACCATGGTATCCTTCTGCGACGACTGCGGGAGGTGGGGGTGGGAGGCACTGTCTTACGGTGGTTCTCCTCTTACCTCTCGGACAGGTCGCAGTCGGTGTTGGTCGGAGGGCAGAGATTGACCCCTAGGCCTCTAACGTATGGGGTGCCGCAGGGTTCGGTCCTGTCCCCCCTCCTTTTTAATATCTACATGAAACCGCTGGGTGAGATCATTCGACGGCACAGGATAAAACACCACCAGTATGCGGATGATACACAGCTGTATCTGTCCGCCCCGTGCCAACTCAATGAAGTGATAGACGTGATGTGCCAGGGCCTCGAGGCTGTTAGGGACTGGATGGGGGTTAACAAGCTTGTTCTCAATCCAGATAAGACCGAGTGGCTGCTGTGCTTCCCTCCTAAGTGTTCCACCTCTCAGGCTGGGGGGTCAAACAGTACGCCCCTCAGACAGGGTTCGCAACTTGGGAGTCCTCCTGGACCCACAGCTGTCTTTTGAACACCATTTGTCAGCTGTGACCAGGGGGGCATTTGCCCAGGTTCGCCTGGTGCACCAGTTGCGTCCCTACCTGAATCGGGAGGCTCTCACAACAGTCACTCGTGCCCTTGTGACCTCTAGACTGGATTACTGCAACGTGCTCTACATGGGGCTGCCCTTGAAGAGTATTCGGCGACTTCAGCTTGTCCAGAATGCAGCCGCGCGAGCGATCGTGGGTGCACCTTGCTTCACCCACGTAACACCTATCCTCCGTGAGCTGCACTGGCTGCCTGTTGATCTCCGGGTACACTTCAAGGTGCTAGTTGTCACCTACAAAGCCCTTCATGGTATTGGATCTGGGTACTTGAGAGACCGCCTACTGCCAATTACCTCCACTAGACCAATTAGATCCCACAGACTAGGCCTCCTCCGAATTCCATCAGCCGGCCAGTGTCGACTGGCGACTACCCGGAGGAGAGCCTTCTCTGTGGCTGCTCCGACCCTCTGGAACGAACTCCCCGTGGAGATTCGTACCCTCACCTCCAGGCCTTCCGCATAGCCCTTAAATCCTGGCTGTTCCCACAGGCCTGGGGCTAAAGACTCGCTGCCCCACTTCGAATGGTATGATTGTTGTGTTTTAACTATGTATGGCTTTTTATGTTTTTTGTAATTCTGTTTGTTTTTCCCCTCCCTTTGAGCTGTGAGCCGCCCTGAGTCCCTTTAGGGAAAAGGGTGGCATACAAATAAACTAAACTAAAACTATTCTACTGTACACAGGCTTCTGGGTAGGGAAGGCAGGTGCAGTGAGCAAACATTACCTTATTCTTCTCAGAATGGTCTGCAATTGTCTTGAGGTGTTCCACCAGGAACTTGAGGGTCTCATAATAATGGCCTGGCAAATCCCGGATCTGAATCAGAGATGGAAGAAATGTATTTTAAAAAACCAACCAGGAGTATTTATTTGTCTCATTTTATGAAACTAGATCTTATTCTCTCTCCTTCTCTAGTTTCAATCCATTACTTTGTGTTTTAAAGATGGACACAAAAGAAGTGGTACCATAGGAAGATGTCAGCTCTAGAATTCCACTGTTCTTCTATAATGAAAGATAGTCTTCCATACTATCTTCTCTTATATATTATGTAAGAGTATAATTACTCATAAGAATTTTTAAAGCATACCAATAATATGTATATTTGTATGCCCTGCACTATGACAAGGCTACACAATGTTTCCTAATAGTTACGTCTTCTCTGCTCTTTAAGAAAAGTATGTTTTGCTTGCCTTAGTACTGCCCACTATTTCTTGCATTAATTCTGTGTGACATTCCCATCTCAAGCTTGTTTTAAATTAGTTACCAGATGGCTTTCAATTGAATAAGGAATGCTTCATGCTCTCAATTCTTAAAAAACTTCAAAAGACATGTAAAGAAACTGGCATGCCACCAGTAATGATACAGTGATTCTTAATACATGGGAAAAGAGAAAAGAAGGAAGGGGGAAATGTGCTTAACAGTGATATATACAATAAAAGAATCAGTTTTCAGATCTGCATCAAGCAAGCATATTACAAACCCATTCTATCCCCTTCTACGGGAGACTGATGCTTATGTTCACATGTCTTTTTTCTCTTATAAATTCAAAATTAATCTTACACAAAATAACGTAACTGAGCAATCTGGGCCATTCTCTACAATAGTACCTTCTTTTAAAGTGTACAATATAAGATATCAGGATTTAAAGCAAGTCTTCTTTGGTCTAGTTGTGTCCAATGAAGCTGATGTATTGGTGGTCAGAAGTTGCACTTGCTGCCTAGATATATTAAGCTCAATATAATCTTCAGTGGCTCAGAAAGGCTTCTGATGGGAATCTATCTCTGACTAATTTAAAATGCTAGAGACTGAATCTTCAGCATAAAAGGAAGTGTTACTTTTCATTATGAAGATTGTTCCTTGTTGGAGTGCAGAAAGCATATAGGAGAGGCTCAATCATCCTATCCTGGATTCTCTCCACACACACACCCAATCAATCAATCAATCAATCAATAAATAGTGTTCTATCACTGAACTGCAAAGCAGAAAGCAGATGTTGACATTTCCCCATAGTAGTTCTCCAAGGAAAAAGCTAGTAGAAACTTCCAGGGGCTTACCAGTTTGCGTAAGGTCTTCATCCTTTCACTGGCATCTTCAATCCGGTTGGCTTCAATAAAGTCATTGTATTTATCTTGGGGGAAAAAACATTTCTGATTTGTGGTATCAGTTTTAGGACAAAACAAATTGAGCAGTTCAGAACAATTGAGAATGAGATTCAAAGTATCTCTTGAAAGATCATTCATTTCTACAATTTAATTTCAGCTTTGGGATTGGGAGTTAAGGTATCTAGAGCTGCTATTAATTTCTGTGTTCACTTACTAACTTCATTTCTTAACTCTGGAATTCTGAATTTGTTTAATTTATTTAACTTATGTGTTATATTTAAGTGGTAAGAATAATTAGGAAAACACTTCACTGTAAATTTGGTGGGGGAGATACAACATTCGCTTTTATCATAGCCATGAACAAGCACAGCATAGTATTACAGGGGGAAATAAACAAGTTTCTGAAAAATCAGGTGTGATTTCAAACACTTTCCAAAAGAAAGATGGGATTAAAAAATAAATCTTGGTTATCATGACTAAATTATATGTTATCTGTGAGTAATGGGACCTACCATATTTTTCGGACTATAAGAGTATAAGACCCACCATGATTTTAAAGAGGTAATTTTTTTTAAAAAAAGTTTTTGCACTCTTCAGACCTCCCAAACCCGCTGCAGGCCTCATTTTTTGGAGAGAAAAAAAAGGGGGGCAGGCAGAGTTTTGGGAGGCTTGTAGAGTGCTCCTGAGGGCTGGGAGGGGGCAAAAACGGCCCGTTTTTTGCTCTTTTTTGCCCTCCTGAGCCCCCAGGAGCACTTTGCAAGCCTCCCAAACCCTCTCTGCATCCATTTTTGCAATGGGGATGGGGTTTCAGTAGGCCATATTCAGTGTATAAGATTTTCACCTCCTTTATTGAGGGAAAAAGGTGCTTCTTATATTCCAAAAATACGGTATATAATCTGGCATACCTGAAAGGAAAAGCTATCTTAAGGTAACTCCTTCTTAGCTATTTAGAAATTTAAAGCATGAGATACCCCGTGACCTCCCCAAAGTTTGGTTATTTGTGAAAAATATATATTAATTAATGAATTTCTTTAATTTATATATTTTTTTCTTGTCACATCCTATTCTCTTCCATGACTGCATCCAACAATGACTGGATTCCTCCAGCACAACTTCATAGTCCTCATGCCATATGCTCAGCCTGTAAAAAATTGTGTTCCTGCAATCAACTATTTGAATTCATTCCTGACCTGACGCAAATAGAGAGTTAGTGAAATAAACATGTATTGCCATGTGCGTCTAACCCATTTTTACCTAACTATTCAGTGTTTAGTTGAACATAAGGAATATGCATCTCCTTTTCTTAATAAAACTTCATTTATAGATTATAGTGAATAGACCTGAAAAGGTCAAAGAGTGCCAACGTTTTTTTCAAGACATGGAAATAGGAGGCAAATTGGGAACATTTCAGCCTTACTGGCTTGGGAAAATATAATTCTAACAGGCTTCTTGAGAACTTACTTGAGAACTTACTACAACTTGCCTGGCTAAAACATTTGATTTTCTCCCTCCTGAAATTAAACTATGCTTTCTCTTTCCCTGCTTAACCTAGGGCAGCTTGGGAATCTGCATTTCGAAATTATTTATTTCCTGTGAAAGAAAATAGATTTTTGCAGGCAGCAAAAGTATTACATAAAGAATTTCAGGCATTGGGGAAAGAAATCACCTTTACTTCTTGGTGTCTTGCCACTGTCTATGGTTTAATGAACTTCCTCCTTCCCCACACTATGCCATAACTACCAGGGCATTCTTTTCTCCATCTTCTTCTAAAACAATTAGAAGAGGTAGTCCTTACCTCAGCACACAACACATACTACCATGGAGTAATATGCGTTGTGGTATTATTACTACAGTTGAAGCATGCAATGTGCAGCTGTGAGAACTGCATTATAATAGCAAGTTACCAGAGAAGTGAGGATTTTTCCCACTCCCCACAATCACATTCCAATTGAAACTCAGGTCCTAAAAGTCTGAATCAGGTCCTTTTCTATCAGTTCTTGAAAAATGAAACTGAAGCTGAATCCTTAGTGATTTTGTAATACCAATTTCTACACCTCTTAGAAAAATGTGATTTACCAGCTATGGCTTGGGCAAGAGAGAAACTATGCTCTGATTCAACTAGAAAAAGATCATACAAAGTCCCTTAGAAATCAAAGGTTAATATTTCCTGTCTGAATTTCTGGGAAAAATCATGACTGGTAAAGCAGCGAAGGGATAGTAGACCGCCATAACTCACCGTCGGTAAACAGAGGCTCTGGGAGCTTCCGAAAGAAAGACTTCAAGAGGCTGCAAATAACATTCAAGTCTTGCCATCTCTGGAGATGGAAAATGAAAACAGTTCTTTGATACTTATTTCAATTTCAATTTTCACTTATTGTTACATAAAACATTTTACATTTCCCAAACACCGTAAAGCATGTTGAGATCAAACATTTATTTAAAAAAAAATAATTTTTAAAGAAGGCAAATGGCCCTGGCTATGAACATTCTTCACTGGCTTCATCTACTTTTTGTAATTAGATCGGCAATTAGATTATAATACACTGTGTGCACAATTATTAGGCAAAGGAATATTTTGACCATATCATCATGTTTATGCATATTTTCCACCTCCACGCTGTATAAACTTGAGTACTTAGTGGATATAAGCATATCAGGTGATGTGTATTTGTGTAATGAAGGAGGATGTGACCTAAGGAGATCAACACCCTATATCAAGGTGTGCATAATTATTAGGCAGTTTCTTTTTTTCAGGCAAAATGAGCCAAAAAAGAGATTTAAGTGACCCTGAAAAGTCACAAGTCTTTCAGAGAGATGCAGCACTCTTGAAATTTCTAAGATATTGAGGGATAATCACAGAACCATTAAACCTTTGGTGCAAATAATCCACAGGGTCACAAGAAAAGTGTTGAGGAAAAAAAGATGCAAATTAACTGCCAAAGATTTGAGAAGAGTCAAACGTGAAGCTACCAGGAATCCATTATCTCCCAGTGCTGTCATATTCCAGAATTGCAACCTACATGGAGTGCCCAGAAGTACAAGATGTTCAATGCTTAGACACATGGCTAAGGTAAGGAAGGCTGAAACCACCACTTAACAAGACACATAAGCTGAAACAGCAAGACTGGGCCAAGAAATATCTGAAGACAGGTTTTTCAAAAGTTTTATGGACTGATAAGATGAGAGTGACTCTTGACAGACCAAATGGATGGACCCAAGATTGGATCAGTAATGGGGACAGAGCTCCACTTAGAATCAGATGCCAGCAAGGTGGAGGTGGGGTACTGGCATGAGCTAGTATTATTAAAGGTGAGATAGTTGGAATTTTGGGGGTTGAAACTTAACTCCCAAACCTACTGCCATTTTTTAGAAGACACTTTCTTTAAGTAGTGGTACAGGAAAAAGTCTGCATCTTTCAAGAAGATCATGATTTTTATGCAGAACAATACACCACTGCATGGAGTTAAAGGCCTTAAAGATAACAGAATAATGACATGGCCCCCTTCCTCACCTGTTCTAAACCCTATTTAGAACTTGTGGGCCCTTCTTAAATGGGAGATTTATGGCAAAGGAAAACAGTACAACTCTCTAGACAGTGTTTTGGGAGGCTGTGGTTTCTGTTGCACAAAATGTTTATCATCAATAGATAATAAACTGACAGACTCCATAAATGGAAGGTTTATGACTGTTATTGAAAAGAAGGGTGGCTATATTGGTCACTGACTTTTTTTAAAATGTCAGAAATGTTTATTTGTATATTTTGAGTTGTTTCTTTATTATTCTCACTTTAACAGAGCCAAGGTGGCGCAGTGGTTAAATGCAGCACTGCAGGCTACTGCTAGATCAGCAGGTCAGCGGTTCAAATCTCACCGGCTCAGGGTTGACTCAGCCTTCCATCCTTCCGAGGTGGGTAAAATGAGGACCCAGATTGTTGGGGGCAATATGCTGACTCTCTGTAAACCGCTTAGAGAGGCCTGAAAGGCCTATGAAGCGGTATATAAGTCTACTGCTATTGCTAAACAGATGAAAATAAATGAGTGAAATGGGAACATTTTTGTTTTTCATCGAGTTGCATAATAAATCTGCACACTAATACTTGCCCAATAATTGTGCACACGTAGATATTCTCCTAAGAAAGCCAAAACCTTACCTTTACTTTCTTAAATATTCAGGTTTGAGATTTATTAACATTTACGAGAGCACTGTAGTTGTTCAATAATGAAATTAATCCTCTAAAACACAACTTGCCTAATAATTGAGCACACAGTGTAGGAAGCTGCATTTTATGCATTTGCAAGTATATTGGTAGTCTTCTACTAAAGAAGCCTATTCCTTACTTTTCCTGGCTCTGCACACAAGATGAACAGAAGGAAATATTTACACTTTCATAAAGGACTTTAGAGTAAGCTTACATAACCTTGTGTCATTCTGATGCATTAAGATCTTAAACTTCCATTGTTTTGAGTAAGAACTCCTGTTGCCAAGCTGACACAGGAAATGAAAGTTGCAATCCAGAAGACCTGGAGTACAAACTGTTTAAAGTGCTCAAATTAATTCTGGTATATTCACTTTTATAATCCTTGCAAGAACTCTTTAACAATAGGAAAGTAATGTTTTCTTCACACTATTAATAATAAGATTAAGACTGCTAAGAAGCTAAGACAAGGTAATAAATGTATTTGCATTACTTATTCATTTTTATTTATTTGACAAATTTATTTGCTGCTGATCTTGCCGTGTCTTCTAATAGAAAGGCAATTGTGGACTGATTTTGGATCTGCTCTGTAAATAACACAAAACAATACATGCCTCATATGAAAACACATGTACTATAAGCAACTGACAGCTAGGTGTCAGTATTATCTAATAGTACTGGGGTATTTTCTTTCAATAGAAGTGAAGAGAGCAGAGTATGAGTTAAGCAATCTTATTCTCACCTCATCTTGCAAGTTGATTTCTGCTGCCCCTTTGTTTAGTTGCTCTTGTAGGCTGGATACCACAGCATTGTTCCCTGGGACTCGATAGATGCCCATGTATTCCAAACCTTTGTCTTCCACTACCTTGCAACAGGCTTCCACAATCAGGGGGATTTTCTGTGGAAGACAAGATGATAAAGATACTGGTACCAGGACTGGGAACCTTAAAAACCAAGAACCTTTTTTATGCAGTAGAAGCAATTTGAAGCCTAAACCAGTTGACTAGCCCCAAAGATACACTATATTGCCAAAAGTATTCGCTCACTTGCCTTTACTCACATATGAACTTACTGTAAGTGACATCCTATTCCTAATCCATAGGGTTCAATATGACATTGGTCCACCCTTTGCAGCTATAACAGCTTCAACTCTTCTGGGAAGGCTGTCCACAAGGTTTAGGAGTGTGTTTATGGGAAGTTTTGACCATTCTTCCAGAAGCGCATTTGTGAGGTCACACACTGATGTTGGACGAGTTTACGTGGCCTACCAGTTTGTGGCTGAGTTGCTGTCATTCCCAAACAGTTCCACATTCTTATAATACAGCTGACAGTTGACTGTGGAATATTTAGGAGCGAGGAAATTTCACAACTGGATTTGTTGCACAGGTGGCATCCTATCACAGTTCCACGCTGGAATTCACTGCGCTCCTGAGAGCGACCCATTCATTCACAAATGTTTGTAGAAACAGTCTGTATGCCTAGGTACTTGATTTTATACACCTGTGGCCATGGAAGTGATTGGAACACCTGATTCTGATTATTTGGATGGGTGAGCGAATACTTTTGGCAATATAGTGTATATCATACACAATATATAGTATACAGTATCTTTTGGGTTCTAAGCACATTTATTTTACCGGAATTCAAATCCAAGTACTCTGAAGCACCTTCCAGATCTGACTACTAATGAATCCATGTTCAAAGCTTGGATTCTTGTCTTTTAAGTGGGAATGAAATTCAGGAATGAGTTTCACATTCCCCAAGAAACCACAAACAATATTGTGCTCCAATCAGATTTCAAGCCATGTTAATTTTGCTAACATTATGTTCCATCTTTCTTATTTAGGAAAGTGTTGTGTGGATATTCCTCAAGAAATAACACTATGTCTGAGCAATCTAGTTCTTCCCATTAGATTAAAACTCAATTTCCTTTACTGCCATTTTCCATTTCCCAATTCAACACAGATCTCTTTCCCTGCATACATTTGCCTGCAGGTTTACTAAAACCAAGAAAACAGGCTAAGCTGTAATTATGTTCTAAGCAGAAGGCTCACAAATTAGATCCCATGGCAGATTATTGGGCATGTTGAAATGATAGCAGTTTTCCCTTAACAAAGTTCCCTAGACACTGTTCTTTTCTTATGCAGAATAAAAGACCTAGTGCAATTGAAAAGACTACCTTGTTGTCAGGAGCTGGCTGGCAATCTTCTAACCTTATACCAAATGCTCTTGGAACAGGTTTCTTACTCTTCTTCATTAAGTTGATGCCCCAAGGTGCTTTCTGAGGAACACTGTCATCTGGATAGAAGAGGGAGAAAAAGAGAAACCATTAACTGAGAAGTAGAAATGGTAGAGAAAAATAAAAACACTGGATCAGAAGGTCAAGTTTATGAAAAATGTGTTGAATGGGAAAAGGATACTTGGTGATGAGGTTTCTTCATAAAGTTCCTATGATATAAGTAAGCTCAGGATTAATATTTTGGAACAAAGAATCCAACAGGGCAGAATATATAAAAATAGAAAGGGGGAAATATACCAAAAGTATTGATAACAGAAGAAATTATGCAGTCCAGATATTATGAGAAGAAATAATCTGAGATGAGTAAGAAATCAAATTTTATTTTATAGAATTCATAACCTGCCTTACAGAGGATATGAATTTTCAGATTTATGACAGACAAAATATTAATACATATATCAGAATATACTCAAATCAGATATAAAAATGAAAAATAATCTCAAAACCAGTTTAAAAAGTATAATGTCATGACCACAAAACGTTTCTAAAAACTGGAGAATAAAAGTATTTTTAAAGTACTCTACTTGAAAGACACACGAAAAAGGCTTGGCTTTCAATGTCTCCAAAGTCATCACATGAATATTCATGCACTTGAACTCATCTTAATGCAACAGATTCAGATGGGACAAAAAGTGTATAGTACAGGGTGCTTCTTGGAACATTATTAAAACTATCATTAGGAATTTATGCAACACATTTTAAGTCAGTAATAAAACAAAGTGTTAAAAAAAGTAAATTCACAAAAATGAAGATACAAAACTGCAAATGATTTTCTGAGGTCATCATGCAAGCCCCTAGTTGAAGAGACTTGAACCCAAGTCTCCAGCAGAATCCATTATGATGTAACTGTGGTTTTGGATCAACGCTGCCATTTTGGAATCTGACTCAGGACAGTGCCGTCAATGGCAACTATCTAGCAGTTTTTGTCCCCATGCCATCACTCTGCTAAACACCTAACTCCTACAGCACTGTCTTATGCCTAAAGATATTTACCCATGTAGTAGGCTGTATTGCTATTATGCTTGTCCTTTTTCACATACTTCTCATCTTTTAATCTTTCTCACTTCTCATCTTTCTAGTATCTTCTCATAATGATATATTATGATTTATCAATTGTTGTTATATCATAATTATGATTATATTGTATGATTTATGACGTATGACATCATTTTGTTTGTATGTACACTGACAGTTTACCCACCAGAGACAAATTCCTTGTGTGTCTAATCACAGTTGACCAGTAAATAATTGTGTTCTGTTCTGTTCTAGTGTAGTATAGTGCAGTATAGTGCAGTGCAGTGCAGTGCAGTGCAGTGCAGTCTAGTCAAATAGAATACAATAGGATAGGATAGGATAGGATAGGATAGGATAGGATAGGATAGGATAGGATAGGATAGGATAGGATAGGATAGGATAGGATAGGATAGGATAGGATAGGATAGGATAGGATAGGATAGGATAGAATAACACAATTCTTTACTGGTCAAGTGTGATTGGACACTTGTCTCTGGCACATAAACTGTCAGTCAGTGTGCATACAAACTAAGTGATAAGTCATAGGTCATAGTCTAATCTTTTTGATAGTTTTTTCTTGTTTCATAAACAAAATTTGCTATTACTTTTAGAACAATTCAATTGGTCCAATTCAGGGTGTGGTTATCACCCTTAAAGCTCTTCAAGGCATGGGACCAGGGTGCTTGGTTTTGTCTCGGTTACATCAACTCATCCCACCCAGTCAAGCAAGGAGGGCATGCTAGGAATCCCATCAATCAAAGAATTGATGGGATTCACTGCATGTGTGTCTACTGGTGTGTTCTAGGACGTCTCTGCAGTTGCCCCAATACTTTGTAACATCTTACTTTCAGGGTGAGGCAAGCAAACCATTCTTCTACTTGTTTAAAAGAGTGTTAAGAACTGGCTCAACCATTTACCATGGAAGTCTAAGAATCTATGCAATCCTGAGGATGGTTGGTCACTCTGCTTTGTTAACATTTTAGCATTCTGAGTTTTTTAGTTTTGGTTTTCACTTTTAACTTATAAATTTTAATCTTGTTCTTAATTTAGTTTTTGACTATGCAAAATAAGCAAAGATGGAACACATAATAAGATTAGGATTAGGAAAATAGGAAACAGAATCAGAGTACAAAATGTCAGAAATACAGGTGAAACTCAAAAAATTAGAATATCGTACAAAGGATCATTTATTTCAGTAATGCAACTTAAAAGGTGAAACTAATATATGAGATAAGACTCATTACATGCAAAGCAAGATAGTTCAAGCCGTGATTTGTCAAAATTGTGATGATTATGGCGTACAGCTCATGAAAACCCCAAATCCATAATCTCAGAAAATTAGAATATTACATGCAATCAATAAAACAAGGATTGTACATAGAACAATCGCACCTCTGAAAAGTATAAGCATGCATATGTACTCAGTACTTGGTTTGGGCCCCTTTTGCAGCAATTACTGCTTCAATGCGGCATGGCATGGAAGCTATCAGCCTGTGGCACTGCTGAGGTGTTATGAAAGACCAGGAGGCTTCAATAGCGGCCTTCAGCTCTTCTGCATTGTTTGGTCTCATGTCTCTCATCTTTCTCTTGGCAATGCCCCCATAGATTCTCTATGGGGTTCAGGTCAGGCGAGTTTGCTGGCCAATCAAGCACAGTAATCCCACAGTCATTGAACCAGGTTTTGGTGCTTTTGGCAGTGTGGGCAGCTGGAAAATGAAGTCAGCATCCCCATAAAGCTCGTCTGCGGTAGGAAGTCCTCTTTTCTGACGAGAGGAACTTTTGCCAAAAGCACCAAAACCTGGTTCAATGACCGTGGCATTACTGTGCTTGATTGGCCTCTCCATTCTTCCTCCATACTCTGGGTCCTTGGTTTCCAAATGATATGCAAAAGTTGCTCTCATCAGAAAAGAGGACTTTGGACCACTGAGCAACAAGATTTGGACCACTGTGCTTCATTAAGTCCAGGGCCAACGCAGCCGTCTACCAGGAGATTTTGGAGCACTTCATGCTTCCTTCCACAGATGAGCTTTTTGGGGATGCTGACTTCATTTTCCAGCTGCCCACGCTGCCAAAAGCACCAAAACGTGGTGTATTGGCTAGAGATAATGGAAGTGAGTCTATATAGTAATCCCACATTCTGGAGCAACTGCAAAAGCCTTCTATACCTTTTACTGTTACTCCATCTTGCCGTGGGGAGTAGGGTGCAGCTATTCCTGTTTGTTTCTGGCTTTCTGACTTCATCCCTGACATTCGAAGACCTTTGGGGGAAGAATCTGGTTTGGTCCCTGAGGAACTGAAAGGAAAAAAGACCATGTTTCAAAACTCAGGAATAAACATATTCTGCATGCATAAACACAGAGAGGACTTTGTTTTTCAAGGTTCCCTTTGATTTGATGGCAAAAATTGAAAAAATGAAGAACACTCTGGCAAAGCTAATATAGAAGTCCAAACTACTATGTCAAGACTGGGAGCAGAAATTATAGAAGTGATTTCAATTTTTTTTATCCATATGTATGTACAGTGTTCTTCCATGCATGTTTTTAATTTGTCCCTGATTGCTGTTCACACATACGTTCGGACCAAAATTAACAAGATAAACAAAGCAGGGGCAAATGGAAGCTATAAACTAAGATACCCCTCCCCAAAAGGCTATCTATTTTCACAAAACAATCCCTACCATTTGGAGGGGGAAAGTCTCATGCTTGTATATACCTAGTTGCTGAGATCAGTGTACCCAGAGTTTCTTTACAAACTGACCTTCATCCAGATATTTAAAAGACTAAACTGTAATAATTTAAAATGTTTGTGTGTGTGTGTGCGTGTGTGTGTGCGTGTGTGTGTGTATGATGTATGTATATAATTCTCTAATTTTTCAGTTTCCTCAAATACATTTCCTGAGATCAAGTCCTTCAGCGATAAGATGTAAGATCTTTCTGAACCTCGCTATACAAACAGGGATTAATATAATCTATAGTGTTACATTCTTAAAAAACAAATCCCTGAATTATAAAGAGATTGAAAAGAGTTCCAGTTCATCTTAAACCAATCTAGAATAGTGGTTAAAGCATCAGATTAGAAACTGGGAGACTGCGAGTTCTAGTCCCATGGTAGCAGTGGTGGGTTCCGGATTCCATTGCAACCGGTATGGTTGCAACGAGGCCTGGCGTCCTCCACATGAACACGCGCAGTGCACGCGCACACATGCGCAGAGCGTACATGCATCTTACCATCGAGCAATGCCTCCGTGAGCCGCTTCAGTTGCTTGGTGGAGTGTTGCGCAGGCGCTGTATACGCCATGCATGTGCACAGAAGTGCCGAAGAGTTTAAAGACAGGTAAGGAGCCCGGGCGGGCAGGTGGGCCCTCCAGAGCATCGTACCTGAACCCACCACTGCACGGTAGCTACATAAACCAGCTGTCTGATGTTGGCCCAGTCACTTATTTGTTGTTATGGGGAACATAGGAGGAGAAAGGAATAATAGATATGTCTGCTGCCTTGAGGTATGTATAAAAAATAATAAAGGCATTTCATAAAATAAAATAAATAAATATAAAAATGTATATAGCAATACTTTTAATGGATAGCAACCTGAGCTTCAAATGAAACAGACTAGATTTAGATTTATCATCTAAGAAATATGAAAATAATTTTTGGCAGGAAGAGGGCTAATTCTCAAAGAGAAAAATAGTAAGATGGTAAGTAATTTACCTCACTTTTCGGTAATCATTTAGTTTCTTATTGATCAGTGCTTGGCTTGCAAACCCAGGGTCCTGGTGATTTAAAAAAAAAAGGAATACAGAAGGGAAGGGAGAAAAAGAGACAAGGATTATGAAAACTCCAGTAAACTCTCATTGCAATGTTTTTCTATTTGACTGAAACTAGCTTTTTGCCAACTTTCTTGGAAAAGTTAAAATAAAATAAATCAAAACACTTTTTGATTAAAAAAATTCTGACGGTTCCAACAGTCTGATCTTTAAATAGTTATATATAGGCATATATATATATATATATATATATATATATATATATATATATATATATATATATATATATATATATATATATATATATATATATATATATATATATATATATATATATATATATATACACACATACATACATACATACATACATATACATACATACATACATACATATATATATATATATATATATATATATACACACACACACACATACATACATACATACATACATACATACATATATATATATATATATATATATATGCCTGCGAATTCTGTTTTGCAGTCTAAGGATTAACTGGAGAAAAACAGATTCTGCTCAGTTATGAACTGAAAGAGCACCTTATAATTTAGTCAGATGACCAGCAGAGGTCACCATAATAAATCAATTGGAGCTTCCATCAGAAATTCTACATTAGAATAGAACTCAGGAACTGTATAAATTTGATAATATTCTTCCCCAGGTTTTACAATTCTAAGATGCTATAGGCACACAAATCATGAGCCTCCAAAGATTGCTTTACAATACATTCCAGCAGCCATTGGCTATTCTGTTTGAAATTTTGGTGAGTGTAGTTCAGTAGCCTCTGTAGGCTTTATGTTCACAATTCTTGCTGTGTTTCCATTCAGTGGTTGCAACACTGGAAAGATCCTTGTATACTGCAGGAAAGCCTTGGCTGTCCTTAGCCATACAAGTTAATAATTGCACAAAGCATTTGCAGTTGGGTTTTTCCCAAGGGTCGAAGATAAATTAAGAAAAAGCAATGGTGGAACTGCTAAAAGAAGTATATTTAGAGAGCCAGTGGAAAAGCCACCAGGAGAACTACTTCTCACCTCGCCCTCGGCTTTGCTACTCTCCCTGATGACTTTAATCCAGGCCAGCATGTCATCCCGGTCCTCGGCCTGAAAGAGACATTCACAGAAGTCAGCGGTCGTCAGCCGGAAGACGTGCTTCCTCTTGGTGTCACTGTAGGAGATGTCTACCAGGCACGCTCGGATGCTGATTGGTGGCTGCTCCTCCTCACCTGGGGGCGGGGCAAGGGCCACAGCCTCCCTTCGGTCCTTGCATAAGTAGAGTGAGTGTGCACGCAGGACAGCAAAGGCCCGTTTCCACTGCCGGATGCCTCCGCCAACTTTCTGCAGAGGGGAGAGGAAAGGAGGAATGAGACATGAGAATGATGAGGAGGAGAAAAAGATCCCTAGGAGGGATCAAACAAAGTGAGAGACTGATGCAAATTTGTTGGGCACAAGGAACGGGAAAAAACTCAATGAAAAAGTAACTGCCAACATAATTTCCTTATTATTTGTCCTCTATTTACAAAACTCTTGCCGGACTAAGTGCATTTTCTTGGGAACAGGCAATTACAGCCTTCAAGAGTTTGGCCTCTGTCCCTTCCTCTTATGGAGAGATTCCAAGCTAAACTCTTTACTCCCCTCTTTTACTGTAACTGGAAATTCCATCTTATGGAATCATGTTGTCAACATGTTAGCTCAGGACGGATGAATGTATTCTGGTGTTACCCAATCTGGGCAGATCTGTGGGTTTCAATTTCAAAAAATGATCAGTATACAATTCTACATAGGGTGCCCATATTAAAAAAGATTGCAGCTAGCTTGATTCAGTTTGATGAACTCAAAACCAAATGCCATGTAAGGTTAATCCTACGATCATTTCTCGTTTTCAGCCTTCCATCTGGATTTATATCAAACAATTCATAGCATCCTTCCTGTAGCTCTCCAGAATTTTATACTAGACCTACTTAGAAATGTGCTGAGCCAAGCCTAGACCCTTTGACATGCAAAAATGACATTCCACCATGGTGCCAAAGTTATAATTGTCTTCTAAAAATACAGCAATGCAATATAAACTGAATAATCAGAGTCTTCAAAAGTTAAAGCTGTCTTGTAGTATTGAACAGATTTATCTTATAGATTTATACTTGGTTTAAATCTGAAATTAAAACCAAGCACATTGACAAGTCTGCTTATTTGTAAAACTGTTATTAATCTAACAACTTCCATATTAAAATATTGCTAACATTTCAATACAGATTCATTTCCAAGAATTGGCATGCAAAGCATATCAATACATAACTGTCATTCCCTACTAGAAGACAAACCTGTTCTAAAATATAAGCCTTTATTGTATTATTTTTAAAGCAACTGGATCCTGTGACAATAAAGATGCATCAAATCAGAATGTATATATTAAATGGAAAAGGAAGAGCTCCTTCCCTCTTATTGCTCTTTTACCAATTATAGATTGCACCCTCCTCTTCCTTGCTAAAATTCCAATGTTACTTGACAGAATCCCTGTATTAAAGAACAGGCTGCCCAGAAAATGACTAGCACTTGTGCTGTTTTCAGTCTCTTTAACCTTTCTCCTCAGCCTGCAGGGAAACATTGTCCATAAAAGCTGTGCTGAGAAATAGCTGATGGTTGTGAGGGAAGGGGGTGTTTGTTTCTGTGTGGAAGTAAAGCAACTAAAAAGCTAATTTTCTCTAGCAGTATTCACAAAGAGTAGGAATGGTAGAATTTATAAGGAGGAGTAATTAGAGTAGCAGTCCTTGGACTAGTAATAGCAGTGGGTAAAAGAGGAGTAGGAGTGAGTAATAGCTTGTGAATGCATATGTGCGCGTTGTCTAGAGACCTGTGTTGGCTCTTTTGTGTTGTGAGCTCATGGAATTAGTTATACTTAAAAGAACTCATGTTTAAATGGTAGCAGTGGGATGTCCAATAGAGTGTAACAACCACACAACCATATCATGCCATGAAAAAGCAAACATTAGGTGCAAACACAAAGGTAGTTTGACTGTTGTAGAGCTCAGACATTGCAGGAAACCACCATCATACTGACTGCAGAAACCAATCTTTTCACCAGAACCTATAGTATACCACACAGATATGGAAAAGATAGCAAGGAAGATTATTCCTTAGAAAAGACTACTTACCTTAATTTGAGCCAAGTATCCACCCTATGCCTGTAGTTAAGCCAAAGAAGGCAGAATGCTCAGAAAAGACTCACATACCTGGGCCAATATCATCACCAGGATTTTAGAGCAACAGCAAGAGGAAAGGCTTTATTTTTATTTTATTTGCTTGCTTGTTTGTTTTGTCAAGCATGTATAAGATAATAGATGTTAAGTACCTACAAGATTATGAATACATGAAATCAATACGAATAAATGGGGTTGTTAGGACAGGGAAGGTAGGAACGTTGGTGCACTTATGCACACCCCTTACAGACCTCTTACGAATGCTCAGTTGAGGTCAACAGCAGACAGTCTAAGGTTAAAATTGTGGGGGTTTGGGGAAGATAACATTAATTAATTAAATTCATTAATTAAAGATAAAAATTGCTTTGTAGAGGGCCAGGCCAGAATTAAAAAGAAGTGAAAGAGAACAAGAAGAGAAGGAGGTGGGGGAGGCTGATAGACTTCCTTAAAAGAATACAGTCATCAGATGAGGCATATTCATCTCTAGGGTTTTCAGAAAGTGCAGAGAGGGGTGGTGGTCCCAAAGACATAAAAATCTCTAAATTGTCAGAGGCAGAAGACATAGAAGCCTACTTTACCAGGTTTGAAATACCTGGTAAATAGCTAACTCTTGTAAGTGGCCTGGGAGTGAGACTTAGCCCTATGTTTAATAGGAAAGAGCTTATAATAGCTTTCAAGCAAGAGAAGTAATGTTAAAGAGAAAATTCTATACAGGTATGATTTTCCTACATCTATAGGGAGGAATTTATAAGCTATGACAAATGACAACCATGAAGGGATTCATGAATAGTGGGTGAGGTTAGAAGGCTTAGGCAGGAAATGGTTGAGGCCAGATGAAAGGAGCAAAGAAAAAGTGGTAGAGGAAGTAATTTTAGAATAGTTCCTACACATACTCCCTATTAAAGTGATGTTTTGAATGTAACAGCACAACCCAGAAACAGGTCAAAGGGCCAGTAGAATTGTCTGAGGACTGTTTGGCAGTAAAAAGGTCACAGGATATTAGAAAGGAAGATACCGAAGAAGAAATCCTACTCCAGAAAGTAGGAAAGTAGGAGCTTTGCACAAGTGAGGTGCACCAGCACAGTGCTAAAAAGGAACATTTTGAAGCCTTCCGAGTCAGAAAAAGTAAGTAGAACAGCGACCGGAGGTGGGGGAATGGGGGGGGGGAAATCTGCTGCGCCACGCAATTTAGATTAGCTAGAAAGCGGGAAATCCGACGATTCTACCTAATATAAATCATGAACCACAGCTGATTGTCGGAAATACCGGTTCACCCGAACCTGTAGCATTTTTTTTACTACTGGTTTGGGCAAACTGGTAGCATTTTTTAGAACCGGTTAAGGCGAATGGTCTGAACTGGCAGCATTTCACCCCTGCTTTAGCTCCTGCTCAAATAAAAGGAAAGCACTGGGAAATCAAAGGGACCTGTAGTTGTTACAACTGTGGCAAAAATAGGTGTTTGTTAAAACTGTAAAGGCTAGAGGAAAAATGAAATATCTGCAGTAATACAAACATCTCGGGGGGGGGGGGGATATGTTAATGGGCTCACTGTTAGAGACTTAGAAGATTCTGGGAATAGACAGACATTGCTACACATCCTCATTAAATAAAGGCAGCATTTATAGGAAAACTGCCTCTTACAAGTGTGTTTGTGAAATGATCCCATCCGTTACAACCAAAGTGCAGGGGGAGGGAAAGGAATAGGTAAAGGTGGTAGGAATAATTTCTAACTTATAATGTAACCTAGTGATTGGAACCTGTATGTAGAAAAAGGAGGCTAAGATGGTGGAAGCAAGCATAAGAGCGCAGTCTAAGGCAAAGAGGATGGAAAGAAGCAAGAAGGGAAGGAATATAGGATTCTTCATAGCTCTGATTTAATAAGAGAAATGTGATGTCCTACACAAGGGCAAAGCTTTAGCAAAGGCTGAGAGCTGAGGTGAACCCGCAGGGATAATGGAGAATTCACTTAGGCCTCTTGCAAAAGAAAGACTCAACATTAAAACATTGTTGGTTAACAGCAGAAAAAGAGGAAAGAAGGAAAGAACACCCAGATTCCAAGAAAAATCAGGGTTGCTGTACTGAATTGGGCTTTGTTCCTATATGAAGGAATACAGGGAACAGAATTCGAAGCTGGGGCAAGTCAGAGATTCCAGTTTGCATTGAATAGGAAACAAACCCTTATTGCAATATCCTGGCCTGATTTACTTCCTCCTATTCATGGCAGCCCCAAAAGAGAAACAATCATTGGTGCCACTTGCCCCTAAGTTCATCATCCCTGATAGCCAAAGGACAGCACTGGACTCATATCTGTTTATTAATAAACAATAGGAATATACAGTGACTCTTTTATATAAAAGATGCACATATCCCAGCATACTTCCCCACAGAAAAATCCATAAGTGTCCCAACACCTACTAATTGCTACCCACTTTGATTTCAGATGATAAAGCCACATCTTGAAGCAGCCAATTCCTAATAACAAATCAATTTCATTGATTGATTCCCCTGCATATTCTTACTTTCTTCAGGAGTAATTTTATAATTCTCTTATGCCTCAGTTCAACCATCTTTTCTTTAAAGGAGATAAATATATGTGTACCTATGAGTGTTAATAAACTCCAGCCTTCATTAACCTCAGTCATCACAATGAATAGTCACAGAATAGTTTAATATTTAACCAATATTTAATTCTCATTGAAATCAAGATTTTATTTCGACTGAATTAATTTTATCTTGGCCAACTTAACCTATTCCAATCA
This sequence comes from Thamnophis sirtalis, assembly GCF_051295495.1. Lineage (NCBI taxonomy): Eukaryota > Metazoa > Chordata > Lepidosauria > Squamata > Natricidae > Thamnophis > Thamnophis sirtalis. The sequence continues at coordinate 99,334,542 of NW_028261384.1, forward strand.
ATGTTCTGGGTATTTCTACTGAATTATCACTTCTACTATTACCCAAACATTTCATTTTTGAAGTCATTACAAGTTCAGGTTTTATGGGTTTGTGAAATTACAATTCTTAACTCCTCAAACCCTATCATGCACATGAACAGAGATGCCCTGTATTACCAAAACTTAACATTATTCTTTTCCTTTAAGGAGAGCCTTATAGAAAATTTCAGACATACTTTGCCTTTTTTGGTGAGGATCTGTTTATAGTGGAGCCAGCCCTCTTTCCTCACATCACTGAAAGTGACATCCGAAAGATCAGATGTGGAATGCCTCTTTGAACGTGTGTCTTCAGAGGTGCCCAAGCTATCCAAAGACTGTTAGAAGAGAGGAAAACACAGCTCAATAAATATCATCAGTGGATTAAAAGAAATATTGAACTTTAAGAAAGGAAAGGCTGAATATAGAGAAGGGTGCGGCTGTGATTAAATAGAAGAATGGAATAGCTGTCCTAACCAAGCAGTATGTTGTCTGATTGGAATAAAACCAATATGCTTAGTTTGGAGAAAGCAGAAAGAAGGAAAGATACACTGACTGTGCTAGTAAGTCAGGGTTGAAGATAGTGACTATATCAAAGTAGTGCAGTTAGATATATTCAGTAACTGAAACCGAGTCTCTCTGACATACTGTACTTCAATAGTCTTACTACCACATGACATTTGCTTTGTTCCAAATAGGAAGGAAGAAGAAACATATATTTATGGACAATAGGACTTGTGAAGTGTTCTGGCAATTGTCTGATCACTGATTCAAATCTAAATCAAACAAAATGCTGCCATTTTCCTAAAGTTAATTCAATCTCATAGAATTATTCCCCAACAAGATCACAAGCCAGTGTTGCCCAATAAAACCCAATTCTATCTCATTATTAATACCTTTTCAATGTGAATCCATATATCTTTCAACATGCACCATGACAGTATGGAAAAGTAATTACCTCCATTGCTACTGAATGGACCACATTTAGCTACATTAAAACACATTTCATATAATTGGAAGTCTCTTATATTTCTGGCCCATTCCTCAATGGTGAATTTGATCAGATTTATTTTAGAATGAACTTCTCTTTCAGGTCCAGCCATATTATTTGGATCAGTTTTACATCCAGATTTTGATTTGATCATTCCAAAACAATGAATGTTTTTCTCCATCCATTTTCTTATGGACTTCCTTGTATGTTGGGATTATTGCCTTGTTGCATGAGCTACCTGCACATCAGTTTCAGCTGACAAATAAACTGAAATTCTCATATAGATTTTTCTGACACAAAGCAAAATACATGTTTCTTTCAGTGATGGCCAATCATCCATTCTGGGACATGGAAGCACCCACAGCCATAGCAGTGTCTCTTTTTTTGTTATCACAGGTATATGATTCTTACTGTGGATTTCAGTGCTTAGTTTCTCTCTCAGATACAACAAGGCCAGTATATCCTGAAAAGTTATGGGTTTTTTACTTAGCAGTCAATGGTGTATTCACCAAGGTGTCTGGGGCGTCATCCAAGTGTTTTTTAAGCAAACTCTGGAAAAAGTATCATTTTTCTTCTAAACGAGGCACATAATTATCATGAATCACGTTTTGTCCATTTTTATCCATGCTACATTCGTGTTTCTCACATCTCTATGCTTTCCTGGTGATGGTATACTGAACATTGACTTCATCAAAACTGAAAAAAGGCTTGCAAATCCCTAGGTACTACCAGGAGTACCTTGTGATTTCATCCATAATGTTATGCTGCACTTAAGCAATTTTTTATAGAAAAGCCATTCTTGGGAAAAGCCACTACTCCAACAAGTCTTCTGCCCTTCAAGTCTATGTTTCTAACTATGGATTGCTGAAGCTGTAAAAATGATCTTGTAAATTTTTCCAAGCATTGACTTTTTTTATAGAGGTCTTTGGTAATTTATTTTAAGTAGGACATGATACGTTTCTAGAATCTGTATGGCAAGAAATTCACTACGATGATGGGATTTAGATAAGTCATGGGTGATCTAAATTAGCTGTGATAGTTTAATACAGTAGTCAGTGGGCCCTAGTTTTTCATTTAATTGAATTGATTGGGTCGATGACCTTTTCATACTGGCACATTTTATGTTGTATAACATTGTTTATAAAATAAATGAAATCAATATCAAATTTTGATGGTATTATTAAAGGGTAAATTCTCTCCTCAAAACAATAGTATAGCTCTGCATTTTCCAATTATAACATCTGCAGCCCATAGAGGTTTCAAGAACAATAAAATGTGTCCCTTAGCCAGAGAAGAACCCTGATCTTTGTAATTGGAAAGAATGCTTTTGAGTGCAATGTTAGCAAATTTCTAGATCTTTATTTAGATTTCTCCAAAGCATAGGGAAAGAAGGAAACTAAATCTTCCCATTCACACTTATTTAAAGAGAGAACCACAAACACTCACCCCATCAGTAAAGAAACTTCTTAACATACGTAGGCTAGGCACACGACTTGGCAACCTCCTGCAGACACAAGATTATGTATGGTTAGCATAAACAATACAAAGTAAAAAAAGAACTAGCTAACTATGTTTATTGAATAGGATCCTTTCACTGGGCATCCCTCATTTTTTTGAGTATGAAGTTTTAGTCAATTCAGCAAGATGTACCTGATTGTTTCATCACTGGTTCTAATCACTAATACTATAAGATAATAGTATTAATACTATCTACATCAATTTCAAATCTGCATGTGGAACCATAGACAATAGTATGTCTTAGAGAAAATGTTCAGCGATAACAATTCCCTATAGATCATATATAGATAAACAATCCTCCTCACACATGTAACATGTAGGCATTTTTGGTTAAAATAACTGATTCAAGTTTTTTAAAAATACTATTTACTGAACCCCAATATCTAACTCAATATCAAAATATCTTAATATTGTCATGTGTTAATTTTTCACCTATTCATTTTTCTTTACGGACCCACACAATTCTTAGATTAATTTTGCTATAAAAACCAAAGGTTGAAAGCTGAGATATCTAACAGGAAAAAAAAAACACTGCTTATATTAACAGCTTCAGCTCTACTTAAGAGGTTTTGCAGTTTTTTAAAAAGTGCTCTAAAAGCTCATTTGCCAGGAGACAAAACATATGTAAACTTCAAGGGAAGCAAAATTGTTCTAAGACCTTCTGCACCAATTAGTCTGCCTTCCATTTTATGTAGCTGCTCTTCACCAATGCCAGAAAGAATGTACAAAGTACCAAACCCACCTTAAAAGTTTCCCCTCATCCCGAAATGTGTTCAGACCATCATCACATGACTTGGAGCGTTCTGTGGTTATGGCTAAGAGGTAGGAAGATCGGCGGCTGGCTTTGATATTGCCTGTGACAAGTACGAAGACAAATGTTGGCAAGACAGCAAAGACAAAACAGCACAGAAGGGTCAAAAAGGCTCATTTCATTCAAGAATCTGAATCCACAGAGAAAATGTACTAAAGTGGATGGGAACATTATACAGAAAGAATAATCCCTTTCTGAGTTCAAACACTGCCACCTCGGATAATTCTGAGCATGAAGAACTCTCATTCCTCAGAGTTATCCAGTGACCTCCTCTAACTTGTATATCCTGCCTAAGTCAATTTCTCTTGCTTCTGCAGGGCAGCCAACAGGCAATATAATAAATTACACTAGCTAAAAGCAATTTTTTAGTCAAAAATGCAACTTAGTACTTGGCTATATATGTACAGTTGTTACAGGAAGGGGTGACCATGAAAGAATTACTCATAAACACGGCTCTGTAAAAACTGGGAGGCTCAGTCTAACCTGCTTGGAAGTAAATAAGAGATGCATATTTCAAAACACCAAGCACTAATTTAGAATCTCAAGGAAATGCCTATCATTTTTTGGCAAGAGTGGATTGAATTCTTTCCCATTTGTACATCTGACAGTCTGTCAATAGCGGTTGCCAGAAATTGGTCTAAAGCAACATTATCCTCAGGTTTAGTGCTTTAATGTTTTCCATAAGTAATCATGCTTATGGAGAAAGCTGTAGGTGTGCCCTTACAGATAACATCAAGATCAAGGAGATGGAATCTGAAAGTAGACTTCCCACAAATTACTATAATAAATAAATCATTCAGTAGGTCTATCCAGGGGTGGGCTGCTGGGGATTCACAGGGGTTTGGGAAAACCTGTAGTTAAGATTCTGTGCAGTTCAGAGAACCCCCAAATTCCACTCCTGGCTGGCTCTGCCCAACCTGCCCAACCTCTGCCAGGAGTCTCCACACAGCCCATTTTGGATGCAGGTAAGTGTAGGGCATGCACGGAGGTTCCGGGAGGGCTAAAAACGGGCCTACCAGAAGTTTGGGAAGGCCGGAAATGGGCCCGTTTCTGGTCTCCGGAGGCGTCCGGAGGCCTCTGGAGGCTGGGGAGGCCGTCTTTACCCTCCCAGAGGCTCAACCAAAGCCTCCACAGCCCAGGGAGGGAACCCCCCCCCCTGCCATGGTGCAGGAGGCCAACCAGGGTACGCCCAGAATAACCACGCCGACCCAGCAACAGGGCAGAGAACCCCTTGCTAAAAATTTTGAAGCCCACCCATGGGTCTATCTATCAAAGATGTAGAGTCAGATTTTGCCTCTTTTCAGTTTGGTTCTGATTATTCCCTTTATCGGGAAGAACTCTATGAAATCCACTAATTTCCATCCCTTCTGCACCTCTTGATCTAAGTTTTTTTTTATCAGAACTTGAAATACTTCAAACTGGCTTTTTGTTCTACAGTAGTTTGATATCCTCCAGAGGGAAGTTAAATCGATGATGTACGCAAGAAATGCAAATATCTTCTTCTTTCCTACACTTCCATGTCTTTCACTGGTAATCCTTCCTCTTGTACCTTTAATGTACATCTATTACTGAATGAATGCATGTAGGCCACAATATATAATTTTATGTCAGTTCTTAGTACACATCTTGTATCTTCTTCCTGCTCTCATAAACAAGAGGATGTGAAGAAACTGACCTATATGGATTCTAAATCATAGGTATTCAAAAATTTATGTATAAATGCATTCCAAGTTTATATATTAAGTATTCATGTCAGCATAATGATGTCAAAATTTAGTAGGCTTCCTAGATGCCTATCTAGGAAGAGAAAGAATATGGTTCTTCCTTAAATTTCTGATAATGGTGAGGTATACTTCTTGGGATTAAAGAACCAAATTTAACTTGAGGAGCCTCTGTATCAGGGCTGTGTTCTCCCTGCCAGTTCATTCGCGCATGTGCGCTGCGCGCTGGATGCATGCGCATGCACAGTTCAATTAAAACTGTTCTGCGCAGAACAAAAAAACAAAATGGCGATGGAACCAGTTGAGGGGCGTGGCAGACCTGGGTCAATGCCAGTTCCAGCGACCCAGGCTGCCATACCACTACCTGTTCAGCCGAACTGGGCTGAACTGATAGGAACCCACAATTGCTCTGTATATTTATAGCACTAAGAATACACTTTGGAAATATTAAAAAAGTTAATGTGACCTATTATCAGAGTAATCTACCTTCTGTTATCTCCATAAGTGTGTATGTGCACGTGTGCATGAATGCACACACATATGCCCACCCACATTCATTGTTGAATAATTCAGAGTTGTGGTAGCTCTTAATTTCATTTTGTAATGCTCTCACACAATTTAAGAATGACTACCTTAGATATATATATATATAAGGCACAATTTAAAAATAACTAGTTTATAAGTCTAAAGCTTAAGGTTGATAATTTTCTAAATTTCCTTCCTCATCCAATTGCCTCTCCTTATGATTAAGTTTCAGTGAAATTTGTTGTAAACATGCTGTCATCTCCCCCCCCCCTTTTTTTTTACATAGCAAATCACTTCAAGGAGAAAATCTGATGCATTTTTTCTAGAATTCTTCTAGAACAATATATAATAAATCTGTATTTTTTAATTTGACTAAAACTGCAATGGTAACAAGTAAAATTTATCAGAATGGTCCAGAATGGTCCATACAAACAATAAAGGTACTACGTTTACCTACTGAGTCCTTACCGTAGCATTCATTAACTATGTATGTATGTATGTATGCATGCATGCATGCATGCATGCATGCATGTATATGTGCATACTCTGGGACTGAATTCCCAGCTTGCCAGATGTTGTTTTTAATTTATGCAACAACCTGGTAACCATAAGCAGTGAAAAACTGCATATAGGTAAATGAGATAACGATAGCGAGAAGGGACTGGATCTCCCTAAGAACTAGCATAATTTTGTTACATAATTTTGAGAGTTTTGCCTTTCTTTTGCTTTTTTTCACTAATGCTAGCTAATGTAAGCTGATACTATGAGCTAAAGATAGTCCTATCACACTGAGAAGAAGACATCTGGATATGTAATAGATGGCAGCAATGCTATACAAAAAGGTTAGATATTTGTAGTCATCTTGTAGATTCCTGGATATTTGCAAGCCAGTTTGCAATCCAAATTTGAATAGCTCACGTTCAAGAAAGGCAATGTTGTCTAAGTACTTACTACAATCCTGGGAATAATGGCGATTCATGGCAAAGGTGAAGGTAGGTGAAGAAGGACTAGCCGAGAGCACCGGGGCAGAATTCATGGCACTGGAAACAACAGAGGAAGCAGGGATGTGTTTTGCCTTCAAATCAATGCTGGGGCTTGTTGGTTCATCTGAAACAGAACAACCATAAAATGATGGATTGTATACAGATGCATTTATATACATTTACTATATTGCATATTTTATATGTGTGCCAAGACAATTTCTCTTCACTCAATGTGGCCCAGGCAAGCCAATAGGTTAGACATGCCTGCTTTAGATGGTTTTCTCCTATCCAAACTCTCCAGAAAATGAGGCAAGATTTCCACAGGAATTCCGTACCTGAGATGTTGGTATATAATTGAGAAATATCAACATAGTCACGATATTTCATTCCAAATCTCTGGTTGAAGTCTTCTAATCAGGTCCATTCACTATGTATTACATCTTATACAGTAAGAGATTGGGGGTGGGGGGGAGAGACTAGCTTCTTCAGCACCGTCACAAGAATGGTGTCATCCAGTTCCCAAAATACTCAAAGTACAGCAAGAAAGAATTCAGGATGCCCTCATCATGGATTTTCCCAAATTCCCACAAAAACATGTAATCATTTCTAAATGGTACAGCCCATGGCTGCAGATGTCTAGGTAAAGGTGACTAACAGATGAAGCAAGGATACCTAGAATCTGGAAAAGAGATGGTTCTGGCATGGTAGATCAGAGGCCAAGATAGAGAAGAAAGTAATATACAGCTTATCCAAATTCTAGCCTCCTCATTGAATCAAGCAGAGTGACCCTTACATCAGTTTCACTATCACTCTTTTTATAAAAATAAGATTCCCTTTTCTTACTCTCTGAATAGAGGGAGAATGAATCATCGTTCATAGGATATAAACTGTACATATACAATATTTATTTAGGGAAGAAGATATTGTGCTGATTGATTGTTTGGAAAAGTGGATGCAAGCTCTCCAATTTCACTTCACCACTTCAAAACTGCCTCCATGAATCACTTACAGACATGTGCCTAAAATGTAAACAAGGTTGGGAAAACATGCAAGAATGGCTTTTTAAATTCCTCTTCTCCAGCAATGTACATAGGACCTGTCAATATTTTTTCCATGTTACATGTTATGCCTTGGGGGTATGGTGTGTGTGTGAGAGAGGGAGAGAGGGAGGGGGGAAGGGAGGGAGGGAGGGAACTGGAAAGTACAGGACAGGCTGCATATCTTAGTCACATAATCAGAAGAAAGACTTAAAATGGACACATTCCAAACTGCTGAATCGAGGCCATTTTTAACCCATTTTTTCTTCTGCCAATGTCTCTGTCCATCCCAAATTTTCTTTCTGTCTTCAGTGATTTATTGTAATGATGGACAGCCCTGAGCCCTCCTACACAATTTCTTTCCATCAATTCATTGATTTGGAAAAATAACAATGTGCAAAAAAATCCTTACTGCACCACCAATGTTTAATTCCTCTTTGCAAGCATAAGAGTACAAACTGTATTAAGGACTATATATTATTCATAAATATATCAAAAGATCAAAAGCTATTCCATTCTACAGGAAACCATCCCACCTCATTAGATGACCATTCAGGCAACCTTGTTATTCTCCTTGTTTAATCTAGCTAAATGGCAAGTATCTTAGTTAAGTCTTTATGATAAAGTCTGACCTAACAAAAATCAGGGAAGGAATGCCAACAACTGGTTAGGCAATTTTCATTTATTCCCATGTCTTTATGGCTAATGACCTGGATGTAATGTTAATGGGTGCAAGGGCAAAGAATAAATGTATTCCCAGTATCTCTTTCAACTCTGCTCTTTTGTATCCATCAACTATTGGGCTGTGAATCTGCCATTTGTATTAAAGTTCTGTTTTGCAAACTGATAAACTACTAGCATCTTAATCATATTATGCAACTAAAAAACAGGGCTGCAATTAAAGTTTGAAAATGGCAGATTAGAAGAGAAAAATGCTCTTCTTGAGAATTTCCTAAAAATTATTCATATATATATTAAAAGTTTTAAAAAGGAGATTAAAACTAACAAAAACTAACATAAAGAAAGAAAAGAAAATTCAGGAGAAAGAAAAAGACAAAAGTACAAAAGAGTAAAAAAAAATAGAAATAAAAATCCCAACAGAAAAATCTCTGGTTTCAATAGCACATTACAGGTAATCCCTAGGTTAAGAAGCAGTTCTAGTCCTAAATCTAAATTAGTGCATGTATTTGCATCCAAAGTTTTTCACACATCCACCATATATGATAAATTGACAATTTCTTGAAAATTACTAGCAAAATTAATAATTTTACTAGCAAAATTAATATTGTCTTTGTGCAGCTGTGCAGCTCTCAATATTCTCCAATCTCAGACCAATATTCTCTAAATCTCAGAAGGACATAAACACTAAACAGTTATAGCATTCCCCCTCCCCCAGGTTTTTTTTTATAATAGTCTTATTTAGTAATGTTTGGACCTCATTGCAAACAATTTATGAAGTTGACAGAGGAATTATCTTAACAAAATTCTGTTCTGGAGAAATTGAACTAGAATCCATTTCTAGGACCCTAACTCTCTAACTGATTTAAACATTCATGTGAGGTTTAAATTGTATATATACATTGACTATGAAAAACAAAATCTCAAGACCAAAAACATAGTTGACATAAGGAAATAGCATGAACGAAGGCCAGGGACAAAGATACCTAGATAAATATCTTCTACTTCTGCTTTTTTCCAAATGATCTTGAAAAAGTGCACCAGGCATAAACACATTATCAATTTTACCCCCTCCTTCAACAGAATATTGTTTTGTAAACCTACCAATAAATGGGATGAACGCAAGTGAATCCTCTGGTGTAGCCAAAGGGGCCACACCCCTCTTGTTTTCTTTATTGGCTGCCGGCGCCGGTGCAGGTGGATCACAAATGTCTGTTTCCTTTAGATCACTGGGGAAGACAAAATTCATCTGCCTTGCAGGAGGAGGCATTTTACGTCCAGTTGGGGGCTTCTGTCGAAGAACTACTTCATCTTTTCTCTCCTCAGCATCAGATTGTAGTGGTTCTATAGCTTGAGATGAAGAAATCTGCTCAAAAGATTTCACATCATTCTCCTGTTTGGCTGATCTTTGGTCCATTAGGATCTCTGGGCTGCTGGCCAGGAAAGGGTCTGGACAAGTAGAAGGAGCACTTGAAAGCACAGCAGTAGGCAAAGACTTCTCAACATAAGATGGTGTTGAGTGACTCAACTGCCTTTGAGAAATATTAAATGTTGGAAGGTCACCAAAAGTAGCATCGCGGAAAGAAAGAGCATGGAGTAAGCCAGTCCGACGCTGGAATGAAGGGCTGTAGCTTCGGTAGCCAATATAACCAGAGTCATCAATGCTCTGGAGGTTGGGCTGAGAAGGATGTTTTTGCACATGTACAGAGGGAGGATCTCTGGAAGAGGCAGAAGGAATACAAGTATTTGGATGATTAGGCTGGGCTCGGTTAATTTGCCCATGCTGGTAAAACCTGTCTGATGGCAATATGCACCTTCCATAACTAGGAGAAACCAAGTCAGCCTGTTCAAGAGCTTCCATGGATTGCCCGTATTTCATCAGATAGTTATCTGATCTTGCACGGTAAGTCCAGTTATCATGAGCTGAAGACTGGATTAAAGTTTCTTGGGAAGCACTATGAGACCAACCCCTGGAGGATGAAACGTCTCCCAGATGGTCTTGTGATACACTTCGGTAACGAGGTGGCATAGCACTGCATCGCTCCTCTGAAGAGCTTCGACGTGGTACTTGATTTGAGATCCAGTTGGACAAGGCCTGTTGGCATTCTAGACGGCTAATAGATTTGGGTCCAGCTCGAATGCATTCCCGTGAGGGCCTGCCCTCACGATGAGCATCCTTCAATCCACCATGTGGGTGATGATCAGGAAGATGTTTGGGGGGTCCATAGCAGCCGTGGTTGGGCATAGAGTAAGTGGAAGGAATGTAAGGTGAGGAAGAAGCTACAGAACCTGGACAACTGCTATTGGGGTACTGGGAGAAAGAACCAGAAGTTGGGATATGCCTTGGAATAGGTGCCCGTTGAGTCATTCCATACTGGACCTCCTCTGTACAGTGGGCAGGACTGGAATGGTTGCTAGTGAAATTTTGTTTGGATTCAGTCCAGGCACTTAGATGAGTTTTGTGAACTGCAGTGCTATTCAAAGGAGAAGATGGGCCTGAGGACCCTGAATGGTAGGACTGCCTATTATCCACCTGTTGTCCCTGGTAAATTTCAGCTGTTGAAACATCCCGTCTTGACTGAAATGGATAATTTTTACGAGGATAGCATATAGGTGGTGGCTCAGGAATGCTCTGTGCCCCTCCAGAGTATGGTTCATTGCCCTTTAAGTATGCATCTTGAGAATACGCCTGGAAAAAGGAACAAATGGAAAACTGAGCTACTGAGTCAAATATTTATGTATACAGGTGAACAGGTTACAAATTATATGGAGACTATATTTTAAAATCACAGAGTACATAAATTCTATGACTTTTTATTAATAATATTTTTGTGAATTATCAATTATAATAATCAGGTTTGGAATTGATTATTTAGGCCATCAAGTTTGAATTTTTGTTCAGAAGCAGGAATTCAAGTTAAAGCTTGCAGATAGATAACTGTCTAGCCCCAGCCGCACATATATAATGAAAGGAAAATTACCTTTCTGGGTAATTGATTTCATATTTGAACTGTTCTTACTATAAATACATTGTTTGTAATACTCAATGAGTCTGCCTTCCTTAGATTAAATTGTAAATTAAATGATAGCTCTCTAGAAATTTGCATAGTTTCAACTCTCGTGATATTTTTAAAAACATAGTTATTTTCCCATTAGTTCAGGAAGGATACTTGTTGACTACCATCAGTGATTTGTTAAGTTCCTTTTTTCTCTATTTTACATTGTAAGTTGCCCAGAGACATTCTGGACTTGGGGAGACCTTTATGTCCAATCGGGCAACCATCAACACTCTGAAATAAGATTTTTGTCCATGTAACATTTCAAGTATCTGAAGCGTGCTATCACATTCCACCCTCCAAAGTAATCTTTTCTCAAGACTAAATATATGAAGTTTCTTCATTGGCTTAGTTTCTAGTTCCTGGATCATCTTTTCTGAAAATATTCAATTTTTCAGAATCCCTTTTAAAGTATGATATTCAGAAATGGATGCAATGCATGATGCACAGATCTGACAAAAACAAAAGAAATACTTAACTTCCCATAATTTGAAAATTATTCTTCAGTTAATGAAATCTAACATCTGCATTTGTCTCCTTTGCAACTATATTACTATAGTGGTGATTGATTAAGTTTACAATTGATCACAATTCCATTTTTTTCCACAAGTCCCATTAATAGGCTAATTATGCCCCATGATGTATTTTTCAATTTGATTTCAATTTTTTTGTTTCCTATATGAGCAATTTTATACTTTTAAATTTCATAATTACTTTCAGCTTGTTTTCCAACTTACAAGGATCAGGATTGCAATTCTGACGTCTAGTGTATTAACTTTGCTACCCAATTCTGTATATTTTTTCAGTTTGATAACCATTCCACCCATGCTTCACTCAAATCATCAATGAAAATATGTAAGAGCAGAAGACCTAGGACTGAGTCTTATAACACTCCATTTGATGAAGAAATATTATTGTGCTTTCTTTGAGTTGGATTTTAAAGCTGTCTTCATATCCACTTGTCATTCCATCAAACCCACAATTAACCAGCTTGCTAATCAGGATGTTATGTTTCAGATGTGGCTGTGTATTCTAGCATTACACATTGCAGTTCAGCAATGGAATACTTTAAGGCCAATTCTAGCAGTCAGAAATGTTTTCCTTAGCAATCCAGACGCCAAGTCAGCAACAGTAAAGGAGCCAGGAATTGCAGTATGAAGGAAAACTACAACTATAGTGTTTAAGAGGACAGGTGCCTTAAATGATCATATTTTATTCAAGAGTTGTCCCTTTAGCAAAACTAGCTGCTAATACTAGTGATCTAAGGCAAACCATAAAAATATTTTTGGAAGTTAAAAATGGAAGAACTTTAAACTTTTATAATTCCCTGTCTGTGCCTCCTTCTGTAAAGAGTATGCATCCCACATATGCTGAACTTAATCTCTGAAGAACTTTCTTTCTCTTCCACTAGACCTTCACATTTGTTAGCATCACCATTCTTCAGCTTCTTCATCCTCTTTCCAGTTGACCCTATTATCTGCACCAGTGGTGGGTTTCAATTTTTTTTAGAACCTCTTCGGTAGGTGTTGCATGCTTTGTGGGAGTGGCTTGTCAACCATGTGACTGGGTGGGCATGGCCAACTTGCAAAATGTGGTGAAACTCACTTAACAACACTCTTGCTTAGCAACCAAAATGTTGGCTCAGAAACTCTGGCATTTGAAGCACGCAGATCTTAAAGCTGTCAAGTTACAAAACCCTTGCACCCCTAACCCTTTAGAAGAAAAAAACCCAGGGGTGTTGACAGTTTTAAGACTTGTGGACTTCAACTCCCAGAATTCCTCCTCCAGTCATGTTGGCTCAGGAACTCTGGCATTGAAGTGTGCAAGTCTTAAAGCTGTCAAGTTACAAGACCCTTGCACCCCTAATCCTTTAGAAAAAAACCTCTAGGGATGTTCAAACTTGACAGCTTTAAGACTTTAAGGTTTAGATAGGACTCTTAGAGGTGGGCGGGGTGATTGGTGAGCCAGCTAATCAGTGAGTGGCGGGTGGAGCAAGTGTGGTGCAGACGAGGGGGGGAGGGGAACTGGAACCGGTTCTAAACAGCACAGTAGATTTGTGGAATCTCTTCCATAGAAGAGGTAAGAACTGGCAGGAACCCACCTCTGATCTGCACCTTCCAGGAGACCCTCCAGTTTCTAGAGAATAAGATGCTTCTGGACAGTGCCATAATCACAAATGTTTTCCTTACTACGTACTTACAAATTCACCAGATGTTTATACAGCAGTTCAATCAATTTAGACAGTAAAAAAGTTATGGATCATTTAGTTCATATTATTTTAGAACATTTTGTCAACTTCTTGTTTTTGGCATGTTTGTAAGTATGTCAATTTGATCAACAAAACAGCAGCAAAGATACAATTGTGGATGCAAAAGCATCCAATAAGATTTTGAAAAAGAGTAGCTGGTGTTCCACTACCTATACTTTTCTTTCCTATACTGGCTTTCCGAGAAGGCAAGAAACTTTGTTGTGGTTACAAAACTAAGGAAGAACCATGACATTTTTTAAATTTATTATTAAATTGATACTCCACCCATCTCACAGTGTGAGGCAACTCAAGATATGTCAGTTCTCTGGCAAGCAAGGTTTTAGAGTGAGGTTTTTTTTTAAGAGTTTATTTCATTTGTATGCCGCCCTTTTCCCTAAGGGGACTCAGGGCGGCTCACAGCTCAAAAAGGGAAGGGGGGATACAGACAGTTTAGTAACAACACAAAACAATACATAATTAAAAGCACAACAGTCATACCATTCGAGATAGGGGCAGCGAATCTTTAGCCCCAGGCCTGTCGGAACAGCCAGGTTTTAAGGGCTATGCGGAAGGCCTGGAGGGTGGTGAGGGTACGAATCTCCACGGGGAGTTCGTTCCAAAGGGTCGGGGCAGCCACAGAGAAGGCTCTCCTCCTGGTAGTCGCCAGTCGACACTGGCCGGCAGATGGAATTCGGAGGAGGCCTAGTCTGTGGGATCTAATTGGTCTAGTGGAGGTAATTGGCAGTAGGCAGTCTCTCAAGTACCCAGGTCCAATACCATGAAGGGCTTTATAAGTGACGACTCGCGCCTTGAAGCGTATCCGGACAAGGTGACAATAAACCCAAAGAATGGGAAATATTAAAAGGGCTGGCCACCAAGGGAGAGTTACCCAGAACTCTCCAAAACAAGGCCCCAATACTCCTAAAAGTGAACCTCTTAACTTCTACTAACATCAGAGATCTATCGGGAGAGAATGTTGATGGTTCCCCCAAAAAAGTGATGCAGTGTCACTTTGGTAGATATATTTTTTCCTCAGAAATAATTCCCATTATGTTTAGTGCTGCATGCTCCACCAAAGTAAACATAGCACTGCAGCCTTGTATTTCTTTTTCATCTTATTTAAACATACCATTCTACAAACCTGTTTTAAAGTATTAAAGTCAACTCCCTCTCTCCTTCCTCAACCACCAGATTCCCTACAGTTGGAGTTTAGGAAAGTCGAAAATAACATTGGAGATTTGCCAGGAAGTTCCTAGTATTTAAAATCCTTACAGAAATGGATGCTATTTATATATTTTGGAGAAACTTGAAGTTATGACAATTAGGTATCAGGATAAGGCTATGTCTCTCATTAAAGAGAAAGGAAGAAAATTAAGAAATGTATAAATCTCTGAACTTCAGAATGGAAAACAAGCTGACTCATTTCCATCTAACATTCTGCAAGTTGGCAGTCATACTAGGAAAGAAAAGTAAGTTGCATCATACTGAAAAATGTCTGATCAGGTTTGCTGAGAGATGGCCTGGAAGAATACTGGTGTGGCTTTTATCCCACCTCACAAATGTCTCTTTTCCCTAAACTACCACCTAAGCATGAAAAGACCTTTGTTAGATAATAATAAAGTCCGAATACCGTGCTTGAAAATAAAATAAAAAAAGATCTCAACTGCTCGTGGCCTAGCCATTCTATTACACACTGGAAACTTGCCCTTGATAGATGAAACCACATTTCAGGCCAGGGACTTGTCAAGTTCCAAAAAAGGAGTTATGTTTAAACCAGACCTTGGCTTAAAGGAGCCATAAGAATGAAAAGAGAAAAGAGAAGAAGAAAAGAAAAGAAAAGAAAGGCTAGTTACTATGCTATATGGTATTTGTTTATTTCTGCCTGGCAGCAGCTCCTGTGAAATTAATTAAATACTCAACTCCTCTTGCTTAATCCTGATGCAGGATAACAAGTCCATTAAAATATATACGCACTCTATTTTACATGCTGCTCAGAAGTGGCTAGGCTTCTCCTTAAATCCAAATTCTGCCTTTCTGTCTGCCAGGAAAAAGTCACCCTAGTTCTGGTCGGGATCTGGCCCAACATAAATAGCACAATGTTTATTTATACGGGGATGAAACGCTTAGAATTTAAAATCATTACCTTTGTCTTCTCTGTTGTATTTCTAGTCTTGTATTTTTGTTGCGCATTCTCGGTCTCCCTTCTTCAAAAAGAGAAATGTTCCCTTCCCCTGGAAATCTCTAATGCTCAAGCTAATATTTCTTCTCTTTCTCAATCTTCCTTTTAAGTGTTGCTTTCAGGGGAAAAAAATGACATAAACTAGGACGCCTCAATGTGGGAGGGGTGAAGAGAGCCAAGAATGTCTCTTAATGCATCCTGTCAAGAGTAACTCTGTAACCCAGGCTCTGTCATTGGCTGGCTAAGCCGGCTTCCGCACCACAGGAATGCCGACACACCCCTGATGAGGCACCAGGATAGGGGGAAACCCACACAAAGGTTCCTTTGCTATGAGACGTGTAAAAGCAAAAGCAACTTGGGGTAACAGCGCCTTGCACAGACCTGCAGTTATTGCATCTCTGGCTGTAAACCCTTCTGCCAATGCTTAATTGTAGGCAGAGTAGTGCTCGATACAATTTCAAAATGCCTTTGTTCAAATTTGGAAGTTATTGGGAGGCTATTATAACAGAAGCTCCTGTAATTGTGATAGATAGATGATAGATGACAGACAGACAGACAGACAGACAGATAGATAGATAGATAGATAGATAGATAGATAGATAGATAGATAGATAGATAGATAGATAGATAGATAGGATAGAATTGAAGAGAAAAAGAACAAAGTAAACAAGGAGATGAAAAAAAAGCAAAAGAAATAGGAAGCTGCTAATTGCTGTTTTTTTTTGCAATTAATGCAACCTATTTCCCCAAGGCTCTGAAACAGGAATGGGTAATCTGTCACACTTCCAATATTGCTCAGCTCCAACTCCCAGGAGCCATGGTCAATGGGTCTAATTTTAAGAGATGTTGATACTTTTATAGTAGCACCATCTGAAGCAAGTCAGCTCTACCAAGCTAACGGATTCAAGCAAACAGGGGGCTCTACTTAATCCTCTGACTTTAATACCACCTCATTTAGAATTCTAGCTATGAACTAGAATTCTAGTCCAAAACTTGTACATCCTTTTAAGGGCCCAATAAAAATGGGTTTTGTTGTTTGCTCAATTAAAAAAAAAACACCCCATCATGGACTAATAAAGTACAGTGTTTTCTTTGTTTGCTCTTATACTCTGTGTATCAACCTAGGATATTCATTCCAATTTGTAAATCACCTTGGTTGTCTTCATTTTATTTATAACCCTGAAAGAATGAGTCTTTTGGTATTCTCAGTTTGTTGAAGAGAAAATACAAGAGTTCTTTCTTTGGGCTCAAAAGGAGCCATGAGCAAGATAGTAGTCACTGAGTCTTAGTGTATAACATGAATAACACTAGTTCCCTCTGCAAAGAGAAAACCATGTTCTAAGCACAAAGTCAATCCAGATGGAGATGTTATAAATATGGAATATGTCTGTGCATTAAGTATAGAATAATTTCTAGAATGAAATACCTACAAATCTCAATTCTTATTTCAGAAAAAAATAAAGAAAACTTCTATCCTTTATCTATGAAGATAAGCTTCAAAGCCCAGAGAAAAGATTCTATATTTTATTACTTGCAGTAGAAACTATTATCTATAATAAACCTTAGCTGAAATTAAAATTTATAGTTAATGTTACAAAATGCATATATATTAAAATACAAACAAGCATCTTCTGTTGAGAATGGAAGACCAGCTCATTTTAAAACTCACACAAGGAAAACCTTGAGCATTGGAAAGGAATAATGAAAACAAGGGGGATTCTTCACAAACACCAAGGACACTGCTATTACTTTGCTAAATGATGTATTCTTCTTCAGCACCCCTCCCTAAAAGAGAACATTAATGATAACATTGATCCTGCCAATATTATTTGTATTATATATTGTTCTGGATGGTGCAATCTAATTTTTGACCTAACTATGTGTCGTACGTAAAAAAACACATTTTTTCCCAATGGTTTCAGAAATAAAAACACAGAATTAGTGGGAAATGATAAACAGGGCTCTTTAAGCCCTGCTTCTTTCCTCTAGGTTTTCAACTACCATTCTTTGTCCCCAAATGCCTCATCCCTGAAGGTTTTCTTCCATTTAAATCAATAGACACCAGTGTGTTAGTGTGTTTTTGTATGTGTTTGTGTGTCTTTGTACTTGTGTATGCATAGGTACACTTAAACCCTCAAAAGATACTTGGTGAAAATATCATTAAGCCCAACTTGCTTTCAAATCAACAGTTAGGAGAATATCTCCTGGCCCTGGCAAATAACTCACCAGTTGCAGAATATCCTCATCTTTTGGCATAATGGAGAGTTCCAAAGCATCTTCACTGCAGAAGAGAGAAGGCATTTTTTAAAAGATTAATGATGAATAAGAATTTTCTACCACACTGCACTGTAACAAAGCTCAAGCAAGGCTGTGCTCAAAGGCAGACATTAGATCTGATACCTAGATTCCAAATTGGCAAGATTGCCACCACACATTTGGGTTCTGTTTGACTTGGTGTCCTGCAAATGTGTGGGAATATGCTCTCCCCGTTAACCTTAGCATTGTGGCTGTACTGGTAGATAAGATAGGGATTGTAATTTAATGCATCCATCAAACCTCAGTTTAGAAAGAGTTTAAAGGATTACTTTAAAAACCCCATGCACAAGCACACAAGATTGCTAAATTAAGAGTCTAGAATTATTTAAGGGCACTGTTGTTCTCCATATACACTGACTCTTGACTATATAGTCAAATCTCTTTTACCCAAACCAATACCAGTATGCCATGTCAAACAAAAACAAGAACAAGAATAAGTTAATAAAAATACAATGACAGGGACGATAGGCACGTTAGTGCATTTATGCATGCCCTCTATATTATCAGAAAGTATTAAAGAAAAAAAAATAAGAATGGGGATATGGTAACCAGCAGTTGCTGAACTACCAGTCCTACCATCCTTCACAATAGGCCTAGTGGGTGTGGCACTGCTTGGAGATGAAGTTGAGTTACACCTAGAGAAATATAGATTCCTCACCTCTGTTCCATTTAATAAAAGGATGGAGAGAAGGAAATGCTTTTTTTTCTGTGCATAATATTTTTCCATAAAACCAATAGACAAGATACTAATATTGCTCTTCTATTTGGGTTTCAGATACTTTTAATTACAGGGGTCAGCAATCTTTCCAGAAAATAAATACCTTCAGTAATACCTTCAGTCAATTTTGCCTAAGCACCTTTTAGTGTATTTTTAATAGGATGAAAATCTCACGAGAACCTAAGGTTCTCCCTAAAGATGACTTTCTCATGAGATCTCGTTCTCCTCCATCCTTTCAGCAAACTAATCACACTGCAACATTTTTGTGGTCTATCTGAACCCAACATTAATTATTAATACAAATGGAAAAGCTTTTTTTCTTTTAAAAAAAGGAACAGAATAAAAGTCTAATTAAAACATCAGAAGTTAAACGTACCAGGACAATCACAATGTGATATTATACACTTTACTGATTAGTCAATTGATCATATCAAATAGGAGCATCAGCCACAGTGTTTTACAATAAAATCAGAAAAGATTACAGTGAAGTAGGTTAAAATAGCTGCAGTGAGATAAAATAGAATAAAATCTAATAGTTAAGATAAAGTGAAGATAAAATATAAGATAAAATAGTATAAGGCAAAAAAGAAGAGAACTTTATTAAATCATTTGACTATGTAAAACTGATATAAAAATTCAAATAATAAGAAAACAAAACTTTATAATGCATAATCATCCCTACAATTAAACCCAATTTTTACAAAGGTATTCTGTCCTCTTTGAGATAGCCTTTGAAATGAAGATTATTGATCGTGTGCAGGTTAGTTCCCTAAAATAAGCAAGACTTCCCCCCCGCCCAGATGTCTCCCAATATTTTTTAGTTTTGAAATTAAAGGTCCAAATAAGCTGCCCCTTCTCGATAGTAAAATTTGCTGTCAACAAAAATGTGTCAGGTATCTTTAGTGGGAGGTGCTTCACAAATGCACAATCTTTCTTCAATTGGGACTCCCTTGCTTTACCATGAAGTAAAGTCGAGTTATGCTCTAGAGAAACCACTTCTGAGATGTTGAGGCATGTAATTTTTAAAATGTTTTTTCTAAGCCTGATTTGTGTTCAGCCAGACACTTCAAAAACTTGACACATTTAAGTACTGCAATATTATCTTGGGCAGCCACATGAAGGCACCTATAGTCTTTTCTTTTCTGTGCCTTTCCATCCCAGTTCTTCCTTGATCAATAGACCAATAGACCCTTATTGCATGGTCTTTTTTTTTTCTTAGTTTCTATGCTGGGGTGGCCCAGGAGTTAAATCCAGGTATCGAGATTTATTCATCCCCAGCTGTTAACCAGATCTTTTATACTGCGATCAGACCAAAATTGTATAGATAGATAGATCACATAGTTTGTTCTTCCATTCTTCTACATTCCACGTTAATATAGGAGCACCAGATAAAAAACTGGCAGCTATGATTTCATATTGCTGTGTATATAGCAATGGCAAATCCAGCCTATACATCTGGCTGAGTGAAGAACCATAATAATAACTTTAATAGAAAAGTATTTATTTCAATATGTTTACTCAGAGGTAGAAGGCAAGATTATTTAGCCAGTTTCACATTATAGGCATGTGAAATTTCACTTTCATTGGTGATTCCAAGTTGCTTCACAGTATAGGAATCAGTATTGACTAAGAAAATGATTAAGTGTATGGGGAGCAAGGATTTCACAATATTTATTACAGTATTTAAATTAAGTTAGCCTATGTCCTGGCTCTTCCCTATTTGTCCTGGCTCTGAATATTTGTCAAAGGTAAATATGGATCTCAGCTTCTGCTTTAGGCGTTTTCAAAACCTCCAGATTTTTGTGAGCCAAAGAGGTTTTTAATGCCTTCTAGAAAGTGTCTCCAGGTGAGGAGAGCTCACTGCATGTAAATGTCCTTTTTCCAGGCTGCCCATGTGCACTTGGAATTGGACAGTTTTCTAGAGTTGTAAGCACATAGCTGCAACATCCCTTGGTGGTTTTTCTGAAGAAAACCCTGACTGCTACCAGTGGTGTATTAACCATTAACAGACTAAGCACATGCTTAGGGCACCAGACCCAAAGGGGCACCACAAAGTTGAGAAAGGAAAAAAATCCAATGTAGCTTGGCTTTATTTATACAGTATATACAAAGGAATGGAGGGCACCAAGATTTGTCAGCGCTTACGATACCAGTGAACCTTACTCCGCCACTGACTACCACATCGGCTTGTTGCATGTCGCATTTGAGTCTGGGTGTTTTAGCATGGGCTTGGCTATGAATAGACATTTAATTTTTTCAAAAGCTGCTTGGCCTTCCATTGTTCATTTAAGGGGCTGGCTCGGCTTAGGTTTTCCCTCTCCCTTTGTCTTTAGGAGGTTAGTAATAACGAATGCTATTTGAGTGAATGAGGGGATGAATTGCCAATAGAAGTTAGCAAATCCCTAGAAGTTTTGGAACGGTTTTCGGGTATGCGGGCTCCCCCATTCTAGTATCGTTCACACCTTCATCTCCACCTCCTTGTGGAAAAATATTCAATTAGCCCAAAAAGTCAATCTTATCCTTGTGAAACTCCTTGGAGGGTTTTGTGTATAATTGAGTGGCATGGAGGTTTTTCAGTACTTACTCTGACCAGCTTCACTGTTCCTTCAGTTTCAGTGTAAATCAGAATATCAGCTAAGTAAACTAGGACCCATTTATGCAAATGTTCATGCAGGACTTGGTAATTAATTGCATGAAGACTGCAAGAGCCCCTTGTAGCTCAAGAGGCAACACTCACAATTGGAAGCACTCCAAGAGGTAATTGAGGACTGTTGTCTACACATTTCCTTCTTTAATGGATACTCGGTAATGTGCTTCCCTGAGGTCTAATTTTGTCAATATGTTCCCTTTGGTTAGGTGGCAAGGAGATGTTTTCAACACAAATGGTGTTTAGCCATAGTAATTCACACATAGGCAAAGGAAACCATCTCCCCCCACCCCCAAAAAAATAGTACATGCAGTGCCATACGGGATTTTGCTGGCTGAATGAAACCCTGTGTTAGATTCTTATCTATAAAGGATTGGAGTTCATCCCTTGGAGTCAAAGAGTATAATTTTGGCTTCAGTAATTTTGCTACCAGCAGTATCTCTATGGAACAGTCTGTGAGGGTGGGTGATTGGTGGTATGTCTGAATCCTTCTCATTGAATACTTGTCTCAAGTCCCAGTGCTGTTTGGGGATCAAAAGGGGACATCTTTCCTGTTCACATGCCTTTTTTAGAAAAACAGTTTTTAATTCCTGTAATATATCCTGCTCCTTCTAAATGCAGTTGAAAGAGTCCAGTTGAGCATGTTGAAATCACACAGATTAGAGCCTTTCCCTTGATTGCCATCTGGGTTATCTCCTCAACTCAAATGCTATCAGAATTCTCTGGAAGCCTGTATATGACATCAATTCTGATTGTCTGAGCCTTCTCTAGTTTGTCATCAAACCCACAGAGTTTCAAGTAGATCACATGTTTTCTGAAATAGTTGTAGTTTTATGCCTTTTTTGACGTAAATGGCAACTCCAACCCATCCCATTTTCTACTGCCCTTTCTGCATACTATGTAGCCTGCAATACTTATATCCCAATCATTTGAATCCCTGAACCATGTCTCTTTAATTGCAACATGAACCATGCTATCTCTGGACATAACAGCTATTAGTTCACAAAGACTGTTGCCTAAACCAGGGGTCTCCAACCTTGGCACTTCAAGACTTGTGGACTTTAATTCCTAGAGCTGGGTGAGGAATTCTGGGAGTTGAAGTCCAAAACTCTTAAAGTGGCCAAGGTTGGAGACCCCTGGCCTAAACTGTGAGCATTAGTGTACATGATATGGCACACACTATCAAAATCTTGAGTTGTTTTTTTTCTTAGCAGCGATTTCAATACTATTAATCACACAAACATCTATCTTAGAAACAATGACAACCCCATTAGTTTTAGATTGTTGGAGCAGAAATATTCTGTATCAATTAATTATTTGTCCCCATTATTCAGTTTAAATGCTTCTCCAGAACACCCCAAATTTAATACTAAGTAGCTCTTTTTGTGATGGACTCAAACCATCTCTCCTATTCACCTTTATATCAGACCAACTGCAAATAATATGACCAAAATAACAAAAGCCATCAACTTTACACCACTCTTTTAGCCACATACTGAACTGTAATAAGTGCTGATTCTCCCCCACCCCCTTGCTCCTTATATACAGGTAAAACCTCTACAATAATAAGACTGAAGTCTACTCTGCTATGTTCCTGGCCCAAACTCTGGAAATATTTCTGCACAGGAAACACATTTTTTTTTACACAGATCATTCGTGCAAATATGAACATTAATACCACAATCCTTACTAGCATTCTTGACAATCTTAACAATGTATTTCTTTTCTCTGCTGGGTGTAGCACCAGGCAGATATCTCACCTCTTGCAAAACTTTCACATCCTTTCCTGACTAGGCACCTCTTACAGTTGAATCCCCAACCAGAAGATAGCTTTCTTTTTTCCCCCCTTATCCAAGACAACTTTGTCCTCTGGAACGATCTCCCCGTTGAGATCCGGACCCTCACCACCCTTCCGGCTTTCCGCAAAGCCACTAAGACCTGGTTGTTCCGGCAGGCCTGGGGCTGATGAATTTCCAGCCCCACTTGAATGATGCGACTGTTGCTGTATTTTAATCTGTCTGTCTTTTGTTTTTCCTATTTGTATCCCCTTCCCTCCTGGTTGTTAGCCGCCCTGAGTCTCTCGGGAATAGGGCAGCATACAAATTGAATAAACTACAACTACTACTACAACTTGTTCCTCATGGACCACAATTCCCTGCCCAGTTGAGTCATTATCATCACAAACAGTTGTAGCTGCCACCTTATTATTCTTATTAAGTTCACCAGTGACACTATCACTATTATGCAGCAACACATCAAAAGCATCATGTTTATGGCCCACAGCTCTCACTTTGTGAGATCCAACAATTGTCCATACTGCCTTCTCCTGCAAGGTCTTTGTGGAAGAGGAGGCTGATAACTGGGCAGCCAGTTTAACAGAAAATACTGGCTGAGTCAGCTACCTAATTTCACCTGAAGAGCACAAACTAAAGATTCTAGACAAACAAAACATTTAAACTAGCAATCTGCATACAAATAGGACAATATCCAAACTTAAAAACAGTACAAAGGCAAAACAAAGGTTGCACTAAATTAAACCAGTCGTTCTAAAGATAAAATTGAAATCCCATAAACACTTACTAAGGTTGAAGTGTTGCTGTTTTCAACATTCTGAATGTTTTTAAAACTCTTCAGAAGTACATTTCTGATCAGATGTTCTCAGAACTACCAGGCGAGTAAAACTTTTCAGACAATCAAACTAAATTACTTTAAAATACCAAGCACTGCCAATTTCCATCCATGGACTCATGGATTCCCAACCTGCAGCAGTACTCAGTTTTCTGGGGCTGTGCTTGTGGCAACTCTGGTGGCCTCCCAAGTTGCTCAGCTGGACCAAGAGCTGGCCTGAGAATGTTGAGGGGAAGTAGATTTGGTGCTAGGGATTCTCACATGACTTCTGTTCTTCTCTGCCAAATGACATGCCCGCACAATGCAGGCAGAGCCTTTCCAATGCCAGTGGTACTTCTCTGGCTATTTCATACACAGTCGAGCATGTCTGACTTGCAGAGGTTCCTCATGAAGTGGTGTTGCTTCTCGCACCACCATGGGACCTGACGACCTTGCTTTGCACCTCCTCACCATTCCCTCGAGATGGTTATTAATATGAAGATGCAGGTGCATCAACTCCTAAAGGGTTGGGGGGATTCGTGTCTTGCCTACTAATCTGACAGCTTTGCCCCTCCTGAAACTGGTTTGTAAGGGCGTCCTCGTTCCATTTTAGGTCCTGGCTTACCAGACAAAAGTCCCCAATTTACTCGGACATCTCCTGCCACCCATTTCAATTCTGGCAGATGCCTGTTGGTGGTCACATGCTTCTCAAACATGCACTTCAACTGAGCACAAAACCATGCAAAGCACCCAAGAGCAGCAGAATGAGAAACGGGTTGGCCAACCTGGCCAGAGGACATGTCACCAGACTAAGCATGAATCCTGCACCTGCTTTTAAGAATACATATTTGCTTACACATATGCACACTTCTGGTCAGATGCTTTCTGAATGAGCAATCCCAAGTGACTTCTGTGGGTGCTCAACTGTTAATTGGGCAACTCTCCAGGAAAAATAACCAACCCAATGTGTGGTTGTCCCCAGTTGGCTGGGGTTGTGTTCGTGGCAGTTCTGATGGTCTCGCAGCTTGGTCAACCTAGATGAAGGGCTGGCCTGAGATTGTTGGGAGAGAATACATCTGATGCTCACGTGGTCTCTGTTCTTGTCTATCAAATGACCTGCTCCTACAACGCAGGCAGAGCCCTTCCAATGCCAGTGATCATTCTGTGCCTGTTTCACGCAGTCAAGCATGTCTGGCTTGCATAGGTTCCTTATGATTTGGTTTCGCTTCTCACACCACCATGGCAACCCTGCTTGGCACCACCTCACTATTGTTTGCTCAAGGCAGCTATTAATATGAAGACACAGGTGCATCAACTCCTGAAGGGTTGGAGGCATTCCTGCCTTGCCTACTTGACCCCTCCTGAAACTGGTCTGTAAAGGCCTTCTCATTCCATTTTAGGACCTGGTTTGTCAGGCGAAAGTCACCAATGTAGTTGGCGACCTGTTGCCACCTGTTTCAACTCCTGTAGATGCCTGTGATAGTCTGGACTTTCACAAGATCCTCAAACTTGCACTTCAACTGAACACAAAATCCTGCAAAGTCAAAGTCACCCAAGAGCCGCAGAATAAGAAACAGGGTGTCCAACCTGACCGCAGGCTAATCACGAATCCCACCTTATCCCAATCAGTCTGAAAATCCCTTTTCACACATTCATGAAGAACTGGCACTGGTCAAACAACACTGGAAACTGTGCCAGCCTGCCATCAAATTTATCTGGCAAACAAATTTGGCATTTATGCTGGTGTCTAATGGCCCAGATACTTGCAACTGGATCAGCTGCAATGATAGGCAGGCATCTTCTTGAATCAGCTAAGCATTGTCATCCAAAGTTGTTTGATGTGGCTGACTTGGTGTGTCCATGCATGCAAAGACCAAGGAGTTTTACAGCTTTAATTAAGCACTGCTAGTCACTAATATTATTCCGCAGATGGGTGAAGTAGCCGCCAACTGATACAGTTCATTAGAAGGGAGCAGCCACACTGCTCTCTGTTGTACCTCTTTTCGTTCAGCCCTACGTATCTTGGTTTAGGGGAAATGTAGCAATTTTTTCTTATCCCTGCCAACCAATTGCACATGCACCTCTTCCGTACCCATTGCTTCTGCCTCATCATCCAAGTCTCCTAGCTGAGCTGTGTCTCTCCTTCCTCTTTAGCTAGGTGTTTTTCTGGTCACTCCTCCAACAGCTTCTAAGATTTCTGGCTTCTCTTCTTCTCTTTTTCATTGCCTCCTAGTCCATGATGTTGTCACATCAATTATCCACATTTACTTCTTTTCAAGAACAGTTAGATCTGGGGTATTATAAACCACGATGTCATCACTTAGTATATGTGATATATGTCATTTTGTGATGTACACATAATGAATAACTTCAGAGTTCCTATATGTTCCTTATATAGCACAATAATCAGGATCTTACATAGCTGATACCTCTTGCCTATGCTAATTGACATACCTCCAACCCAGGCCAATAAATAAATATAAGGAATATAAGTGAATAAGGAGCCACTATAGTAAAATAGTTACAGAAATCCAAAATATTTCCCAATTTACTGTCCCAAAGTACCTTGTCATGCTGCTGCTGTGTTTGTTTAAGAATACACATTTACTCAGATGCACACTTCTGGTCAAATGTTTTCTGAATGAGCAACTGGCAAGTAAGGCATTTCTCTGAAAATTTTCAGGCCATAAAACTAAAATTACTTTAAAAAGCACTGCACTGTTGATTTCTTTTCATGGACTCAGCACAGCTACTTTATTGGGAGAGTTACCTTCTGGTTCTTTCTTATCCTCTTCTCACACTATCCCAGAACAGAATGGCTGGTCCTGAAAATGGCTGCTCTCCCTTACCCCAATTACAGATCCGTTTAAGTAAAGGGTAGTAATGCCAAGGATGAAAAGGGAGGGAATAAAAATGGTGAGAAGAGCCATAATGGCACAGTAGTTGGAATGCAGTGTTTCAGACTAATTCGGCATTTCAGTTCTCAGAGTTTGACCCTGTCTGGTTTAAGTTTGACTCAGCCTTCCATCCTTCTGAGGTTGGCAAAGAGGACCCCGACTGTTGAGGGCAACATGCAGACTCTGTAAAACACCTAAGAGAGCTATAAAGCACAACGGAGAGGTATATAAATGCTATTGCTAAAGCAACAAATGGCTGTCACCAGTCCCAAGTGACTTATATGGCTGCTCAAGTGTTAATTCTGTAACACCCCAGGAAAAATAAATGACCCCAACCTGCGGCTGTCCTCTGTTTTCTAAGCCTGTGTTCTTGGCAGCTCTGATGCTCTCCCAGATTGCTTAAGCTGGACCAAAGGCCGGCCTGAGAATGTTGGGGGAGAATAGATTTGGTGCTGGAGCGGAGTCCTTCCAATGACGGTGGTCCTTTTGTGCCTGTTTCATGCACAGTTGAGCATGTCCTACCTGAACCGGGAGGCTCTCACAACAGTCACTCGAGCCCTTGTGATCTCTAGGCTGGAATACTGCAATGGGCTCTACATGGGGTTGCCCTCGAAGTGCATCCGGCGACTGCAGTTAGTCCAGAATGCAGCCGCGCGAGTGATAGTGGGCACACCGCGGTTCGCCCACATTACACCTATCCTCCGCGAGCTGCACTGGCTACCTGTCGATCTCCGGGTGCGCTTCAGGGTATTGATGACCACCTTTAAAGCACTCCATGGCAGTGGATCTGGGTACTTGAGAGACCGCCTTCTGCCGATTACCTCCCTTCGACCGATTAGATCGCACAGATTGGGCCTCCTCCAGATTCCATCCGCCAGTCAATGCCGACTGGCGACTACACGGAGGAGAGCCTTTTCTGTTGCAGCTCCGACCCTGTGGAACGATCTCCCCGTTGAGATTCGTACCCTCACCACCATCCAGACCTTCCGCGCAGCCCTTAAGACCTGGCTCTCCCAGCAGGCCTGGGGATAAGTTTTAAATTACCCGCCCGAGTGTTGCTTGACTGTTGAATGCAAGTTGGTGTTTTATAATTTATCTTGTTTACTCACTGTTTGTCTTGTATTATTGCACCCCCCTCCCGTGATTGTAAGCCGCCCTGAGTCCCCTCAGGGAGAAGGGCGGCCTATAAATCGTAATAAATGTCTAAAATGTCTAAATGTCTGGCTTTCATGGGTTCCTCATGAGTTGGTGCCGCTTCTTGCACAGCCCTGGCAACCCTGCTTTGCACTTCCTCACTATTGTTTGCTTGAGGCAGCTATTAATATGAAGACACAGGTACATCAACTCCTGAAGATTTGGAAGGATTCCTGCCTTGTCTACTAATCTGATAGCTTCGCCCCTCCTGAAACTGGTCTGTAAAGGCCTCCTTGTTCCATTTTAGAGCCTGGTTTACCCAAAATACCCAATGCAGTTGGCTACCTGCTGCCACTTGTTCAACTCCTGCAGATGCCTGTTGGTGGTCTGGACTTTCCCAGGATCCTCAAACTTCAAGAAAACCCTGCAAAGTCACACAAAAGCCACTGAGGGTGGGGTGGCCGACCTGGCCGCAAGACTTGTCAATAGGCTAATCACGAATCCCACCTTGTCCCAGTTCACTTGAAAATCCCTTTTCACAAATTCATGAATAACTGTCACTGGTTAAACAATACTGAATTACTGTGCCCGCCTGCCATCAAGTTTATCCAGCAAACGAACTTGGCATTTATGCTGAGGTCTAATGACCCAGATACTTGCAACTGGGTCAGTTGCCATGATGGACGGATGTCTTCTTGGATCAGCTATGCACTTTCATCGAAAATTGTTTGATGTGGCTGACTTGATGTGTCCATACAGGCATAGGCCAGAGATTTTTACAGCTTTATTTAAGCACTGCTAGTCCCTAATATTATTCCACAGATCCTAATCACAAGAACGCAAAGTCCCAATGAATCCAAGTCAGCATAGCCAAGGCATGAAGTCAAAAGCAAGTTCAAAGTCCAAACATGAGCCACAAGTTCACAAATCCACACATAAAAATCCAAAATCCAGGCCCAAGTCCAAATTCCACATACAATAACCAAAGCCAAAGTCCAAGTCCAGAATCCAAGCACCAAACTATAAGGTCCAGTTGTGAGGTCAGAAACCAAGGCATAGGTCCAGAATCAGGAAAACATGAAGTCAGAGCACACACATATCAGGGAAGCAAACAGATCAATTGCCTCCAACTTTACTTCGCTCCACATGCTGGGTCAAGTAGCTGCCAGCTGGAACAGCTCATTAGAAGGGGCCAGGCTGCCTGCTTGTAAGTAGTCACACTGATCTCCATTGTGCCTTCCTTCGTTCAGCCCTATGCACCTTGAGATGGGGGAGATAGCAATTCTTCCTCATCCCTGCTAACCAACTGCAGATGCACCTCTCCTCCGCCCATTGCTTCTGCCTGGTAATACAAGTCTTCTCCATGGTGGCTTCCTCTCTCTGGAACATCATCCCTCCCCCCCTCTGAGATTAGAATGGCCCCCACTCTAACACTCTTTTGGAAGGTGTTGAAGACCTGCTTCTGCCAGCAGGCTGGGGAACACAGAGCGGGATGGAGCCCATTAAACAGCTCATATGATGTATTGTCCCCAGAGTGGGGTGGGTGGGTTGGTGGTATTTTATTTTATTATATATGGTTGTCTCTTTTATTACTTTTATTGTTTTTATATGGTGTTTTATATTCTTGTAAGCCGCCGTGAGTCGCCATGTGCGAATAGGCTGCGATATAAATCTCCTAAATAAAAATAATAATAATAGGTCTCCTGGCTGTAGCTGTGTCCCTCCTCTCTCCTTTTAAGCTATATACTCGTGTGGTCACTCCTCCAACAGCCCTTCCAAGTTCATGGCCTCTCCTTTTCGTCCTTCCTATTGCCTCCCGGTTCAGAATCATCGTCATCTTCATGACACTCCTCTCTGCCCCATTCCAAAATCTCTGAAGCCGTCTCTCACTTGTTGCCTCCAGCAAAACCATTACAGTGGCTTCCAGTGTGCTGATAACCAATGGCACTACCACAGAGAGTTAATGCCATAATCTTTCCTCTTCCATATTCAGATCTTGATACTTTGTGATCTTCCCTAATTCTTTGTCTTCTATTCCAGTATTCCCTGGTACAGCCACATCAATTATCCACACTTTAATTTCATTTCCTGGTTTACAAGGTGAAAGTCACTAATCCCAAACTGCGGCTGTCCTCAGTTTGTTGGGGCTGTGTTCTTGGCAGCTCTGCCATGACAAATGAATTACCACTGAGCATAAAGTCCCTGCTCACAAACTCATGAACAATTGGCACTGGCCAAAAACACTAGAAACTGTGCCAGCCTGCCATCAAATTTAACTGGCGCAGAGACTGGGTTGGGCTGGCCCAGATACTTGCAACTGATCCAGCTGTGACAATAGAAGGCAACTTCTTGGGCCAGACAGGTATTGTCAACAAGTAGCTGCTTCATGGAACTGAGCTTGTGGGACTATCCCCTGAAAAATGCTTAGGTCAGAGACAAACTGCCCTGTCCTAGTCCATACATACACACACACACAGGCTTTAATGTGTATATGTCACACCACCAAGCCCATTTATCATTCCCCAAGTCTTGACTTCAATGCTTTAGAAGCTTGCTCCCAGCAAAGTCAGTGAAGCCAAAGCTCAACGAACTCAATAATTAATCCAAGACATGAGAAACAACAGAGTCAATGGGATCATGGCACAATGAAGTCAATAAAGGCCACAGTTCAAAAGCATTAGGAAGACAGCAGGAATCTAGGAGTAAAGGCCCGATAAAATCAACAGATCCAAGGAAGAGAGCATGAACAGACTGTGAACAGTTGTCTCTGACAATGTTCCAGCTCCAAAGGCCAAACAAATTGGTGCTGACTGGTATGACTCATTGGGAGGGTTGAGACTGCATCCTTTTGAGTAAACCCCCCAACCTCCTTTATCCCTCCCTCTGCTCAGCTCTTCATGATCTAGGATCTGGCGGAGGAAGCAACTCCTCTTCATCACTGACCAGCTACAATTGCATATCTTCTCTGGCCCGCGTGACCACTGGCAGCAGCTGAGTCTCCCCTTTTGCCTGCTTTCATCCAGTTGCTTGCTTGTAGATTCCACCACTATCCTCCACACCATCTCACCTTGATGATCTGCTTCTGACCAAGAGCCTTCCACATCCCCCTGACATTACCCATCGTCCCCCTCTGATGTCCCTGGAGCTGGCACTTCCACATTGTCTGATCTGGCATCTGAGGGAGCCATTACATCTTTGGCAGCCACTGAACTGATTATCCATTGAGTTCTTCCCGAGAACCTAGGGTTCATAATTTGTTGGCGTAGTATATGTGTGGACCAAGCAGTGTAGCTTTGTTAACTGACAGATGGAAATTTTATCAATGAGCAGATTTGAATGGCAGTGCCATTCAAAATTGTTTGCTGTGGCTGACTTGGCGTTTCCATGCTTCCACACACAAAAGAGTTTTGTAGCTTTTAAGCACTGCAAGCCCCTAATATTATTCCCCGGATCCCACTGACAAGAAATGCTAAATCCCAATGAATCCGAGTCACAATAGCCAAGGCACAAAGTCAAAAGCAAGTGCAAAGTCTGAGCACAAGCCACAACTTCCAAATCCACACATAAAAGTCCGAAGTCCAGGCACAAGTCCAAATTCCACATACAGTAACCAAAGCCAAGGTCCAAGTCCAGAATCCAAGTACCAAACTACAAGAACTAGTCATGAGGTCAAAAACCAAGGCATGGTCCAGAATCAGGAAAACCCAAAGTAGGAGTACACACACAATAAGGAAGCAAACAGACCAGTTGCCTCTAACTTTACTTTGCTCCACACGCTGCGTCAAGTAGCTGCCAGCTGGTGCAGCTCATTAGGAGGGGCCAGCCATTGTACTTCCCTCCTTTCAGCCCTGAATGCCCCGGGATAGGGGTAGGTGGCAAAATTCCAAAAATGTCTGAGCATTTCTAAATCCAGCTGTGTGGAACAGAATCAAATGCTTTCTTATCAATCCAGGCTATGAACAAATTTGTTCATCTTTTCTCTGAATTCTTCAAAACCAGTTTATCAATCATCAATTGGTCTTTGATTCTTCTTTAATTTTTGTAGCACAATTCTGTTCTACAGGTAGCAAATCCTTGTTTTCTAGACATCCATAAATTTGGTTTGCAATAATGCCTATAAGTAATTTGTATGTTTTTGGCAGACAAATGATTAGCTTGTAATTTTTGGGTTTATTTCCCTTTTCTGTATCCTTCTGAATCAAAAGGTTATTCCAGTTGTTACCATTTTTTCACTTTTTGATGCTTCCAGAATCTGATTCTTCCAAATTTGCATGCAAACATGTTAGTGATTTCAACCAGAATCCATGCAGCTCATCTAAACCAAGAACACTTTAATTTTTGACTTTCTTTGCTTGTTTTTGCACCATTTCTTTTGTTATGTCAACATCTTCCATTCTAGTCACTTTTACCTTTAAACTGCTTGATCCATTTTGCATTTTCATTGTGTTTTTTGTTGTTTTCCTGCAAGTTCTTCCAAAATTTCAGGGTATTTTTTTTTGCTAGGTTTTTCACTTGTGGTAGCACCATGTCCACTTTCAAGGGTCTTATAGAAATAATGCTGATTCACTCAAAATTGTGGATTTTGCTGAAACTGCATTATTCAGGTATCCTAAAACTTTATTTTCCCTGCAATAGCTATACCTCCTTGTTTCAACTCTTCAACCACAACTGCAATTTCCTTGTTTTCCATGTCATATCTTGTTGTCAGGCTAATTCTGATTTTTTTATTCTTCAGGTTTCCTTGCCTCAAATTCTTCAAATTGTTTATAATCCTTGTAATTTAAATCCAATTGAATTCTCTTTATTTTTTTTAACTCCAGCCGGATTTTCCACTTTGGTTTTCCATTCTTAATTGTTTTATTCTTTCTAATTTTCAAGACCTATTCTTCAATAGTAATGTAAGTGCTGGGTACATTAGTTGGTGTTTGAGGTAATGTTTCTGTTGGATTAGTCTCAAGAGCTTCATTCACCATCTTCAATAATTTAGCTAAACTTTTCTTACTTAACTTAATTCAGTTTTGGCAATTGAATTCTTTCAGTGTTTTTCATCTGAGTCTTAATCTTCTCAGTTAATTCAGATCTAGATGTTGGCTCTTCAAGATCTAATCCAGCTCTTGTATTGTTGTTGTTGTTGATGATGATTTAATCTTCAATTCCATTCACAGTCTGAGACAGGTAAAAACTTAACAATTCAAGTCCTAATCAAGAACTTAAGAGTTATTAAGGTAACATCTGAATATATAGGCAGTTCTGAGAAAGATGTTTTTTTGTAATGTTTCAATATTCAGGTCTAATAATTTTAAAATTTCCATGTATCTAAGCAACTCTTTGAGTATTGCTTCAAATGCTCCTATTATTATTGGTGTAACCATTTATTTCTTCCTCCACAAATGCTCAACTTCAATTTGCAGGTTGCGATATTTTATTTTTTTCAAACTGTTTCTCTTCGATTTGTGCATCTCCTGGTATTGTAATATCAATGAACCAGACTTTTACTTTCATATAATACTGATATCAGGCATGTTGTGGGCCCAATGTCTGTATATTTGGATTCAAAAGTTCCACATTGTTACTGTGATTGTTCCAGACTATCTACCTTTTGAATAATGAAAATGCAAAATTCTACAATGGATACAAATAACTTCTAATTGTTTAAGGATTGCCCTACAATTTTTCGCAATGGAAACAAACAACAATCTGCCTTTAGTAAAGCAATGAGTGAGTAATCAAGGATTATAAAGGACTTGACATATCTGTAAATTTGTATGGATTCAAATCTCACTCTAGATCTTCAGTGAAATATTAAATCAAGTTCTAGCCTTTTACTCTGTTTGTAAGGATTTGTGCATAAAGACTGAAACTCAATACAGATAGCCAAACTGATTTCAGCAAAATTAGTTTAGAATTCGGTATTTGTTATTTTCTTTTTCAAATAAGCCTCTTTTGTTTGCCTGGTTTAAATTTTAAAAAACCTCAATTACAATTTCTTCACCTGCAGACTTATAAGCTTAAGAGTTGTTGTTCTTCTAAAAGTAATGGTGAAAAGATAAGCTCTAGATAGTTTTCAAACAATATGATGAAACAATCTATTTTAGAAATTCACATAAAGGAGAAAAGTTCCCAGAAAATTTGCCATTGCTATACAAAGTGTGTATGATCATTCTGACTTTCAGTGTAAAAATATGTTTGGAAATATGAAGCCTTCTTGACTTTCCACATTTTCATTCAATTCAATTCAATTATCTTGAATTCCAACAGCTGCATGGACATCTGTGGGAAGTGACATAGGGCAACATAACTATATTAAATTACATATTTGCTTACTGCATTAGGATACAATGGTTGGGGAGAGTATATCATGACACCACAAAATTCATTTGGCTATTTTGATGACATGATTGGCACCAAACATCAATGGTATCTTGAGCAAAATTCCTCTGTCGAAAACTTTTTCAGAAGTGTGCTTATATAACCACTAGGGGGAGACCTGCTCTTAAGAAAGTCCCTGAGAATTTTGGAAAAAATCATCCAATTTTCATGTTGGGTATTATATTTTGTGATTAAATTCTGAATCTGTCGGATTTGGGGGGAAAGCCAATTTGGTGTAGTGGTTAAGGCACAAGTCTAGCAACCAAGAGACTGTGAGTTCTAGTCCCACCTTAAACACAAAAGCCAGCTGAGTGACATTGGTCACACTCTTTCAGCCCAATCTACCTCACAGGATTGCAGTTGTGATAAAAATAGGAGGAAGAAGGAATATTAGATATTGTTTTATAAATAACTCAAGGTGGGGAATATAACAGGAAAAAAACCCTAAGAAATAAGGAATAAACTAAGTGCCAAATGATTAATGCTACCCTTATTAACAGAACAGATTAAAGGATGATTTATAAACGAATTGAGTAGACAGACTAGTCTGTGTAAGGAAGTTTAATTTGATTCCATAATTAATTTTAGAGTCCTTGAAAAGAAAGCAGACTGTCTACCATGGGGAATGTCCTTGTCCCCTACCAACCAATTTTTAACAGTAGGAAAGGGGAATAGAAGAAATACCGAATTCTTAAAGTCACACAAATAAGAATACAGTGAATAATTGACAGGCCTAATGAGGGGAATGTGAAAAGAAGGACCAAAAATTGAGACTAACAGAATAGACCTTGTATTTAGTTCTCTCCCAGCCCAAAATAAACAGTTAAGGCAATTACTTTGGCAGATCCAACTTAATAGATACTTGTGAAATTAGTAGGCCAGCAATAATTATATGGGGAAATCAGTTATTTTATCCCATGTGATAAAAATATTTGGCGGATGTGGGGAAGTAAGATGAGGAAAGCAAAAGGATACAGCCAGCATTCTAAATAACATGAAATGGAATCAACCTAGATCCATATTTAGCAAGCAGTTCATTTTAATTCTGAGCAAAGGAAAGGACTGTAACTTTTCTCTAAAGCAAATTAAATTACACTGCCAAAGAAGACAATGGAGAAGATGACTAAGAGGCTTGTTTATTTTCTTATACAAGCTCTAGCTACCATTTTGTAAGGCAGGGGTTCCTAAATCTTCTGGCATCAAACCTCTCTTAGTGTAATCTTAATGTATACGGTAAATGTTCCCCTCGCACAAATGTGCTAGTTGTTCCCGACTCTAGGGGGCAGTGCTCATCTCTATTTCACTGCCCGAAGACGTCTCTCTGGTCATGTGGCCAGCATGACTAAATGTCAAAGGCCGTGCACTGTTACCTTCCCACCAAAGGTGGTCCCTATTTTTCTACTTGCATTTTTACATGCTTTCGAACTGCTAGACTGGCAGAAGCTGGAACAAGTAACAGGAGCTCACTCCGTTACATGGCGCTAGGGATTCAAACCGCCAAAACTGCCAACCTTTCTGATCGACAAGCTCAGCGTCTTAGCCACTGAGCCACCTCTGATACTCTTCCCCTAAAAACATAATGAAACTTTGGAAAAGATTGATATATTGTAACAATGCGCTGAAATGTTCTTCACAACTTGCATGGACTCTGCTCGCACCTCTTCAAGAGATGTACTCCTCACAGTTTTAATCATGCTTTGCTGCAATCTAGTAGTCAGGAGAATATTTGGAAGCCTGATACAAGAGCCTTACAATCAATCTTCCAACAGCATTTGAGAGGAGAAGAATAAAGGAAGAAAATGGCAACTTCAAAGACTATGATCTTAGGCCTAACAAGTTTTTTGTTCTCACATGGTTTCACCTATCTGATTGACAGAATCAGTTATACCTGTTCCTTGCTTCAAATGCTATGAAGTTCACGGGATATAATTGGTATCTATAACAGATCTGGAAGAAGAAGGATAGTGGAAACAACTCACCAGTTCTGTATGAGGCTGATAACCTGTGAATAGGTTTTCCCAATGATGCTTTCACCATTTACTTTAACCAGTCGATCTCCTGCAAAAAAAAAAAAGACAGGAAACTGAGAAAGCACAGCCTTCTTACATCCATTGCAGCTTGCATTGAAGGCAAAGAAGAGAAAAGAGAAAGCATATTTTAGTGATAAAATTTGCCAAACCATTTTTATTATTTATTCATTCATTTAACTTATATGTCACCCCTCTTGTCTATCGACCACACCAGTCAGCGTATAACCAAGTAAAAACAAGATAAAGCATTCAAATATTAACATTAACATTAAAATTCACAAAGGCAACAAGGAAGATAGCAAGGTACAATCTACATTTTTTTTAAAAAAAACCTTTGAATTTAGATGTTCTGCAGTAAGAAAAGTAGCACTTTAAAAAAAGCATAGCTTTAAAAAAAAAAGAAATGCTTTTTGGAATAAAGTAGTTGCTTTTTTAAAAATGTGTTATTTTAATTTCTAAAATGAACTAAAATTAAAAGGTTAAAAGACACAAATCGAACAAAATAGAAAAAAGAAGGAAACAACAAAAATATATTATATTATTAATACAGGAAATCATTCCAGCCAATTTTTATGTACATTGTTAAAACTTGAACAGATGGAATATTGATCAGTTTTTCCATTACATTAATGGAGGCAATTTATAAATAGAAAGCAGGTTACTTTCCATTCAAATTTGTAAATCTCAAATCACCCTCTTTCCAAGAGAATATGAGTGTGAGAAAGATTGCTGTGCTTCATGATGGTAAATCTGTAATTCCTCATACAATGATAATAAATCTATGGTGGAGATCAGCTATAAATGGTCTCATTTAAAACAGAAATTGGTTAGGAGCTTTAATTAATATTGAAGACTATAAGCTTATTCTGGAAAAAGATGGTATCTTCAGACAGAACCCGATAGATGGCTAGGAAAACAGATTCCTGATTTGTAGAGAGAAATAAAGAATCATACATAGGGAACTATACAGTAAAACCAAGGAAATTGGGAGAGATGAATGTGCATAAGGTAGCAACATGGAGTATTTTCCATATTTGCACAGTGCTTGTTTTAGTTTACTAATATGAAGATCTCCAAATAACTTAGCATGAAAAAACAGAAGGAAAAAAATCAAATGTGAATTGTTTCTTCAAACCTCTACATAAAGTCATGTTAAACAAAACTCTTAAGTGGGCCAATAATGAAGATCTTGGTGCATTATTTAACCTCCCAAGAGGTAAATGTAGCCATGCATAAGATTTAATTTATTCCTCTGTCCCGAGTGTCTTGGCAACTGTTGATTTGAGATGAATTAATCCTTATCTCTTACATAATTGAGATATTCAGTGAAAAAGGAACCATCCCAGACATTTCATCTCTATATCTGGTTTGGTTTTTACTCTTCTGGAAGAGAAACAGAAAAGGGAGGGGAGAACCCTTGAAACTTTTGTGGAATGTATCTTTTTTTCCCCCTTTCTGCTTCAGTTTGGAAAAAAAGAAAAGGATATGATGCAGGAAGTAATAGCTTGGAAGACTGGTTGTTTTAACATAGATCCAACCATCCCTGTGTGCTATTAGTGCAAAGTAGTTACTAACAGGGAACAGGGTTAATGGGTTGATCATGTCACTAAAATACTGACATATAGCTGTAATAAAGACATTCATATCTTACCTGTCTGGAGACCAGCCTGATGTGCTGGCCCATCTTCCTTTACATTTTTGACAAAGATGGTGTCCATGGGTTCCAACCGGTTCCGTGGAGGCACTGTATGTTGATGATTAAATATACATATATATAGTACCAGGAGTTTTGATACCTATCTTATTTATTTGCATGTTCTATGATAAAGCCATGCAGAATTCTGAGACCTGAATTATGGCAACAAATTGTTTGGCAGGCTATCTATGAGATTAAATGAAATGGGAATTTTATACAAAGTTATCCCAACATTCCCTGAAAAATAATCATATGGTATTACAAAATTTATGGACAGAAAGAAAAAGAGGACAAACAACAACAAAGTAGATGGATTTAATTACAGCAGCAATGGGCACATCACTGGAAGACCTGAACAACCATACTGAAGGTAGATCATCCTGGAAAAATATGTATATGGTCACTAAGAGCTGATATCAATGTGATGGCACATTATCATCATCATCATCCAATTAAAAAAAATGCACAGCTGTCTTCCATGACTACTACAAGACTGCCCTGATTTAACTATTCAAATAGTGCTCAGTGCCTACTTCTTAAAGGGAGTATCCAGAAAAGTCCAAATATTTTTATGAAAGAGAAAGAGAAAAAAAATGCATTTCTGATGGGATGGGATGGCATTAAGTCTGCTCAGTTTAGTATTCTGCTTCAAGGCACTGGAATTGCATCCTGTCTTCCAAATGGGAAAGAGAAAAAAAATCTACAATAGTTAATTAAAACTTAACTGACTTCACACTGATTCTTTTACAGTGCCTTTAAAAAAATACTGAAAATGCCTTAACCTTTTCAAATCCTTGATGTCGTGT
Source organism: Thamnophis sirtalis (assembly GCF_051295495.1). Lineage (NCBI taxonomy): Eukaryota > Metazoa > Chordata > Lepidosauria > Squamata > Natricidae > Thamnophis > Thamnophis sirtalis. Next base: position 99,373,524 of record NW_028261384.1, read on the forward strand.
CATTCTTTTAAAACACTTAACAGATATGATTGCAAACACTCCATCACATGCATCCTTTCTCAGATTTTTCCAACCATTGCTGATTGGAACATTGCTGAGAATTCTGGAACTATAGTCCACATATCAAGAAGGCACTTAAATTAGGAAAGGTTGAATTCATTTTGAAAAAAGGATTTATAACTCACATATAGTATGTAGATATAAAATGTGTGGTTTGTTTGGAAGACTTCAAACCAAATATATTACATATTTAGGTTGAAGTCTTCCAAACAAACCACACATTTTTTTTCTTTTTACTTAAAAGTATGCAATAGAAATTCAACTGTAATTTTAACATGGAGAAAGATATTTATAATTGTTTGACTTCCATCTTACGATGGGTTTTGACCTAAGTAAAAAAATTATATTGCCAAACACTACCTATTTTCAGTGGGTCACCTTTTGGCAAAGTAAATGAATGCAATCCACAAAAGGAATATTATGTGTATAGTGCTACTTCCAAAAGGGCTACCCGGCTGATTGTGCCCATCAATGCTGCTCTCCTCGCCACCCCAACTATATATTCCCTCCCCCCAAAATTTATTGGGTCCCCCAAAGAGAGAGAGACAGTTTACTAATAGCCCGTACGTACATTGTAAGTCTCTCACTGGTGAGATGGTGCTAATCTATAGCATTTCCTATCAATGGCGTCTCTGTGTGTGTTGGAAGATGGGTTTGTCATGTCCTTCCCCACAGGCTTATTGGGCTGAAATTGTGTTTCTGGGGTTTGCCTGGCAGTGAAAGCCACCTCTGCCATCCTGTGGCCCAAAGAGTCTTATGTCAATCTTTGCAGGGGATGAATCACCCTTTTTGGTCTTGATTCTCTAGCTGGGGTGGACAGGACTTTCTCTGGGAGTATGGCAGGCTTAAGTATCTTGGTTGTCTCTTGTTCTGCATTTCTAGCTGTTGCGTAGAATGCTTACTGGCCTGCCTTACTAGTGCTCCTATTCCTGCACATGGGGAACAAATTCAGGTGCTTCTGGCCTAAGTGCTCCTGGTCCAGTAATTGTGTGACATGGGTGGGTCCACTTCAAAGATCTTGAGTGATAATAACCAGTTCATATAACCCTCCTCCTCCTCCTCCTCCTCCTCCTCCTCCTCCTCCTCCTCCTCCTCCTCCTCCTCCTCCTCCTCCTCCTCCTCCTCCTCTTTCTTCGGCACAGAACGCGGATGTATAGAGATCACTGGACCTCTCCTCTCTGGCTGGGGTTCCACTCAGTAATGTATGCTGGTGGGAGACACGTACTCCCTAATTCAAAGGTAGGAGATGGTTTCTGTACCACATCTTCAATGGTCCCATGGCCTTGTCTGGGTGGATCCGGTATACTGGTATACTACTCACTGGTTTCTCACAAACAAAGTAGAGTTGGGAGCTCCACCAATCAGCTGGTTTATGTTTCTCTAGGTTGCCCAGATTCCTCAGTAGCACTTAATCACCTAACTGCAAGTTCTGGATTCTCACCTTCAGGTCATTAATCCTTTTGTTCCTGCAGTTTCAGATCTCTGAGATAGACTGGGCCCTCTCATATGCAGTTTTCAGATTCTTCTTCAACCTGTCCACATAATTTCAGACAAGGCCAATATGATGTGGTCTAATGAAACTCCAAATTCTAAGTCTAATGGCAGTTGGGCTTCCCTACCAAACATCAGCCATAGGGAGAATATCCAGTAGCCGCATTTTCCATACTGTTGTATGCATGCATCAGGACAGAAATGTGTCCACTCCAGTGCTGCTTTTGTTCTGCAGTTCAGTATTCCTAACATATAAAGGAAAGTGTGGTTACACTTCTCAGGCTATAGATCTCTTTGGGGATAATAGAGAGTGGTGTATGATTTCTGGATGCTCAACAAGTTGAGCAATTGTTTGATGAGCCAACCTGTCAAAGTCTCTCCCTTGATCAGAGTGTATTCGCTGGAGCAACCCATAATGAACGAAGAAATTCTCCACTAGAACCTAGGCTATGACTGTCCATTGGTTTTCATTGGGAATGTTTGTGCGTAATGAGTGGTCTATCACCACTAATACATTCCCCTGCCCATTAATATCAGGTTCTAGATACAGAAAGTCAATTCAGACTAGCTCCATGGTCCTTGACAGTGTAGGTGGAGCAGACCTCAAAGATAGGGCCTTCTGCTAAATGCAGCATATACAGGACCTGCAGTTCAACTTCTGCTCTCATACATGGCCAATAGAACTGATCCCTCAATGGTTTGAAGGTGCTTTCTTGCTCCAAATATACATGCCCGTTGTGTAATGTGAATAGTACTGCTTCTCTATGTTTCTCTGGGAGGAACAGCTGCCACTTTTCCTCGAGGCCATTGGAGAGGCCCCTCCAATAAGACACCCCTCTCCGAAGTTGGAACCGGTCACATTCTTTAAGCAGCAGCCAGACTGTCTTCAGGGAGTCGGTCAACAAGATTTCCCAACGACCATTCTGCACAGCCTTCAAGGTCAATCCACAGAGTGGCTCTTCCACCTGATCCCTTCTCAAATTCTTCTTGCTTAATAGCTAGCATCCCCACTTCTCTCATCTGGGTGAGATTGCAGTATAACATGAAGACACTCATATTGTGACCCCAACAACCTCCGCTCCCACTGTTCCTCTAACGCAGTTTTCGATCCTTTGATATATGGCTTGTATAGCATTTGGGGATATCCTAGTCCACTCTTTGCCAGTGGCCTTAGTGCCATGAGGCCTTCTCAATAGGGCATCTGCTTCTCAGTTTCCTATTCCGGACCAGTATTTTAGGCTGAAACGGAATCTGGACAAAGCAGCTAACCACTGATGTTGTGTCGAAAGTTTCAGAGTATCCAACAACTGGGGGGCCAAATGTTAGCTGAATATGTAGATACCCTCATAGGGGAATCTCTCCAATGTCCCAAATTTCCAAATCGCCCAACTTTTGTATGGTCGGGTGCTTCAGGTGCCTATCATGGCAATCCTGGTACAGTAATATCTCTTGTGCACCCAAGAAGGCCTTTGTGTAAATTTTCTACTTTATCTAGTAGTAGGTTATGATCTACTTTATCAAATGCCTTATTGAAGTCCAAGTAAATGATATCAACAGTATTCCTGTGGTCTACTAATTTTGTCACAAATATGTGACAAAATAACCTACTACTGGATAAAGTAGAAGAATGTGGGCTAGACAGCATCACCACCAGATGGATTTGTAACTGGCTGCTAACTGCACTCAAGGTGTAATCCTCAATGTAACTGCATCTGCATGGAGGGAAGTATGCAGTGGTGTACCCCAAGGCTCTGTTTTAGGCCCAGTGCTCTTCAACATCTTTATCAATGACTTGGATGGGTGGCGAACTCATCAAATCTGCAGATGACACCAAGCTGGCAGGAACAGCAAACACTCCAGAAAACAGGCTTAAGATACAGAAGGATCTTGACAGGCTTGAACATTTGACGCTGTCTAACAAGATGAAATTCAATGGTGAAAAAAGTAAGGTTCTACATTTAGGCAGGAAAAACAAAATGCACAGCTACAGTATATGTGGTACCTTACTCAATAGTAATAACTGTGATAGGGATCTTGGAGTCCTAGTGGACAACCATTTAAATATGAGCCAGCAGTGTGCAGCAGCTGCCAAAAAAGCCAACACAGTTCTAGGCTGCATAAACAGAAGAATAGAATCAAGATCCTGTGAAGTGTTAATACCACTTTATAATGCCTTGGTAAGGCCACACTTGGAATACCGCATCCAGTTTTGGTTGCCATGATGTAAAAAAGATGTTGAGACTCTAGAACGAGTGCCGAGAAGAGCAACAAAGATGATTAGGGGACTGGAGACTAAAACATATGAAGAACGGTTGCAGGAACTGGATATATCTAGTTAATTAAAAGAAGGACTAGGGGAAACATGATAGCAGTGTACCAATATCTCAGGGGCTGCTACAAAGAAGTGGAAGTCAAGTTATTCTCCAAAGCACCCGAGGGGCAGGCAAGAAGAAATGGGTGAAAACTAATCAAGGAGAGAAGCAACTTAGAACTAAAGAGAAATTTCCTGACAGAACAATTAATCAGTGGAACAACTTCAGTGGAACAACTGAAGGTCAGGTATACAACCCTTGCCCTGACATCCTCAGTCAATTGAAGGCTCTTAATCCTAAAGCACTCTGGGATCCTTTCCTTCCACTCTAATAGCACATAGAGTGAGAAGAGTCTTTGTCCGCTTTGTATCTACTATGTAAACCCTCTGATCTGTGACATGAACCCTCATTGCCTTTAGGATTTGCTCTTTTGACCAGGCATCCTCAAGGAGGCGGTCCACTGCTGCCCTTGTCTCTATCTCACTGCTCTGTTCCTCACACCACAGTCACAGGGGTGGAATCCATTTGGCTCATCGCTCTGGATGGGGTCACACCCACCCCTTTGGAGAATGGATAAAAGAAGATCCCAGATGAGCCCCCACTTGTAACATTACCCCCAATAGGGCCACAAAAGTCCAGCTCCCTCTTCCCTTTTTCCCAAATAACTTGGGGTCCTTTGGCTTATAGTTACTGATCTAGCGTTTCAAGACCTCTCATTTTGATCATTCGCGTAGTTGCCTCTACCTCAGTTTTCCTCCTCAGTCCTGTCTCTGATCACTGGCTTGCTTTCTCACCACTCTCTCTGGGTTAGCTTCATTCCCTCCCTCCCTCTGGAGTGTTGCTCCTCTTCTCTCTCTTTGGACCGGCTTCACTCTCCCCGCAGTCCATCTGTTTGGCTCCTACTGTCTCCCATGCAACTCTGCTAAGCAGGGACCAGGTGGTAGGATAGTGACAGGGTAAGTTGAAAAATGCTTACCCCTCTATTCCTACTCTCACCTCCTCCTCATCTGTTTCCTTTTTCCCATCTTCACTATCTCCTTCGCCTCTTGCTGCTTCTCTGTCTTCTTCACTCTGTCTCAATTTCTCTCCATCTTTCCTTCATCCCTTCTTTCTCTTTCCCTACACCACGAGTCTCCTTCCCTTTTCACCTCCCTTGGGCCGCCCCTTCCCCCCTAATTTCCGGTGGATGTCTGAGGGGTGTCATGTGGCCACTCAGCACATGATGATCGCAGCCATCAACACTACTCAGATGATCGCAGCCATCAACACTACTCTTTTCCACCACCCAGTTGATCATGCTACGCATGGTAATTGGATATCAAGTTTTATAGTTTCCTGACTTTGTATACAATAAAGGCAAAAAAACAAGAGTTCTGACTGGAGGATGGTGAGGGGAGGGGGGGAGTTTGCCAACAATTTGTGGCTCCTGCTTCAGATTGAGATTCTCTGTATGTACATGCCCCTGCTTTCTTATGAGCCTTGAAGGTTATTGCAGAAGGCTAACGTTGTATCCTTCTAGATAAAAATATCCCTTTCACTGCATTGGACCATTATAAGAATGATGGTCTTTACATGCATACCAAGAATTCTATTTGTGACATTACAGAGATTTTGCAAATGGAAAGAGCTTATTCATGATTTCACTAGTTTTGCCTGGGCTCAAAAACAAAGCAGGATTGAGCCTGCTGAATATGTGGATGAAAGTTATAGTGAATTTTAGGTAAGCTAGACTGGGAAATCAAAAACAGGCAGCAATGGCAAAGCAATTTTGTAGTATTGCCAATAAAATTATGCATATGCACCCATGAGATCACCAGAGGTCATCACCAGATTTTATGTTTTTATTCATTGAAGCACAAAGAGTATGTTGTAAAAAAATCCTAACTTGTCTTCAGCAGAAGGGAGAAAGGGAGGGAAAACAAATATAACAAAAATTAATTAGAATCCATGGGTGAATTAAAAAAATATCCAATATATTGCATTAAAGAATAAAGTGGAAATAGGAAATGCATAAGGACAGAAAGGGAACTAATGAGAAGAAATAATCCTTAAAAGAAGGCAAGTGCCAGTACTCATACAGAATCTTGCCAGTGAGACTTGCTTTTCCTGAGCTGATGGGAAAGGTATGGCACAGGGAACAACCAATAAGAATCTGCAATGGCTGTGATATGGACTGAGCATCAACCCATCTCTGTTGCCAAACCACCACAATCAAGACTCAAAATTTTAAAACTGACTTTAGGAACAGAAGCAGCATAAAACACAAGCAGGTTAAACTGACATGTAAAATTGTCCTCCTTCAACACCTTGATGGACATTAAACATTCTGTTTGCACATGCACCTTGTCCTAAGCAATGATCAAAGAAATATAGCAACATACCTGTTCTGTTTCCATTTTCTTCTTCCTGGAAAACAGAAAAAAAAAGATGTTAAAACACATATACCACTTACACTATACACAGATGTTCAGGTGAGAAGTCCTTTTTCGTTTTACTTTTTTTCTTTTTCTTTCTCTGTTTTTTTTGGGGGGGGTTGCTTCCCTCTCCAAAGAATTTAACCTTACACTGGACAAAACACTAGGTAGAATAGTTTGAGTAATTAATCCAGAGGTGGGTTTCTGCAAGTTCGCCCTGGGTCAGGCAAACTGGTAGCGTCGACAGCCGGAGATTCCACCCACCTGCCCGGACGCTTCTGCACATGCGCACAAGCAAACCAGTAGTAAAATAAATTGAAACCCACCACTGAATTAATCCTAAAAAAAAGTAACTAGTAAAGGAAAGTTAAGCCTACTATTGATTTTTCTTTTTAGAAAATCACAAAATCCCATGCACTGCTAAATTATGTTGCTGGAGCCTTAGAAATGGTGATAAAAAGGCATATAGGTTTGTCTCTTATTTTTAGCTAATGCTTGATAAGATTTATAATACAATTCAATGTATATGGATTTAACAGGCATTTGCCATAGATCAAAAAGTCATAAATGACACACCAGATTAAAATTATTATCCATAATTACTGATGCTGCAACAGAAATGCTTGTTATTACTTACATTAAATATTAATATAATAAAACATTTCTATACGAAACTGATGATATTTGAAAACCTGTAATTCTTCTTTTTAATCCAGTGAAGAGCAGGAAAACAGTGTTCTAATAATAAAGATGCTGAAAAGTTCTTTTTCTCAACTGAAGCAAGATTAAAGAAACGGTGCAGAACCCAATTCCTGCTATAGTATAGCACTTCATAATATATCGAAGTTTCAGTTCCAGGAAAGGGTTATAATTCTAATTTATTTATTGGTTTGTTTGATTGTTCAGTTTCTATGGCGGCCCATCTCAGTTATGATGCTGATTGGCTTACAATTCAAAAATTATTTATAAACCTTTTAAAACAATAGAAACAGTAAAACCAATAAAAACATCCAAATTAAATATATATGGGAGCAAGATACTTGGCCAGTTTAGCAATAAAGCCAGGAAAGGGACCCTTAACACATTCAGCCCCAGGCTCAGGAACATAGCCACATTTTAGGGCCTTAAGAAAAGGTAACAAGACTGGGGCCATTCTAACATTCAGTGCTGGTATAGAAATTCTAATGCATGCATTACTGACAGCAAATAATTGTATATTGTATATGTCATTTTCACTTATATAAATATTTTTGTTAATATATGTAATGTGCATCCCGATTTTTTAAAATCAATACACAAACTTTTTTTATTTAAAAGCAGTGCAAAATTTACAGAATGTAATCTGTAGTAAAGATACCTATTTAGTTCTGAACTGTTGTAATACAAATGTTGTTAATATTATTGTAGAAACAAGGGAATCCGAGAAACTGTGGAAGCAAAGATTAATACCAAGAATGTCATCAGCATTGCTCACAGGCAAGAGAGGAACTTGCAAATGCTGCCTTACGTTGGCTCACTTCTGCACCTGTTATATTCCAATAAGTTCACCAGGTGATGGGGTCCTTTTATTAGAACTGAGCAGTCACGAGTTTAGTTCATACTGGACAGCCTATTACATTCCGAAACTAAATCTTACGTTCAGAAAGAATTGAAAAAATAGCATGTGCTATAAACAATGTGTCGAAATTCTACTGGGCTTGATCCAGTCTAGTCATGCTGAAATGAATGAAACAAATTAATCTTAACTGAAAGCCGATTGATTTAGATGAATCTCCTGTATGTATAATTAGTCTGATTGCAATCTAATGGAACTGACACACTATATTAATAGCACGTTTTTTTCCCAGCCATGCTGCATTTTTCGTTTCGCTTTAACCTCTAAAATCATTTGAGTAATAATATGTCCACCTTTAATAACCTTTAGTATTACCTATGTTTGGCTATTGTAAAAGGAAACATTCACATGATTTTTGTTCTCAACTTATGAACACAATTGGGACTGGAATTTCCATTGCTAAGCAAGGCAACTTGTTAAATGAATCATGCCCAATTTTATATTTTGGCAACACTTGTTAAGTAAATCACTGCAGTTTTTAAGTGACTCACATGATAATAAAGCAAATTCAACTTTCTCCATTGACTTGGATGTCAGAAGCCAACTGGGAAGGTTATAAATGGGGATAGTATGACCCAAGGATGCTGCAAACATCATAAATATATGCTGGTTGCCAAGTGCCCAAATTTTGGACAAGTGACTGATGGGATGCTGTGATGGCTATAAGTGTGAGAATCTATTATAGGTCACTTTTTGCAGTGCTGTTGTAATTTCAAACTGTCACTAAAAGAATGGTTGTACGTCAAGATCTACCTACAAAATTCTAGATGTATAGCTGCAAAATTGTTATTTTCCTTTTTTTTAACTGATGACAGATCTCATTCAAGCTTCTGAGTGCATATTTTTGGAACTGCATCTTTATCATTAAATTGGCTATCTAAAAATACAGGTGAAACTCGAAAAATTAGATTATCGTGCAAAAGTTCATTTATTTCAGTAATGCAACCTAAAAGGTGAAACTAATATATGAGATAAGACTCATTACATGCAAAGCAAGATAGTTAAAGCTGTGATTTGTCATAGTTGTGATGATTATGGCTTACAGCTCATAAAACCCCAAATCCACAATCTCAGAAAATTAGAATGTGAAAAAGTGCAATATTCTAGGCTCAAAGTGTCCCACTCTAATCAGCTAATTAAGCCATAACTTAAACCTGCAAAGGGTTCCTGAGCCTTTAAATGGTCTCTCAGTCTGGTTCAATAGGAATCACAATCATGGGAAAGACTGCTGACCTGACAGTTGTGCAGACACCCTCCATAAGGTAATTGCAAAAGAAGTGGAATGTTCCCAAAGTGCTATATCAAAGCACATTAATAGAAAGTTATGTGGAAGGAAAAGTGTGGAAGAAAAAGGTGCACAAGCAGCAGGGATGACTGCAACCTGGAGAGGATTGTCAAGAAAAAGCCATTCAAAAGTGTTGGAGATTTTCACAAGGAGTGGACTGAGGCTGGGGCCACCACACCAATTTTGACACTCTCTCTCTCCTGCTCTGCTTCCATTTCAGGGATGTATCCCAACCTTATGCAGCTTCAATGGCTGCTTCTCTTGTAGCCGGATGAAAGAGCTTCTCCTGGATTAATCAGTGGCTTTGCGATGCCCCTGAGATCTGCAGGACGTGTCCTTCTCTATCACCGTCTCTTCAGGATGGTTTAGGTCCAAAACGGACCGTCCAGCAGCAGAGATATTGACAGCAATCCTGGAGCACCAAGATTATGTGTCGTGTTGTAGCAACGTCAGCACCACCTCCCTCAACGCAGCTGTCTACCAGGAGATTTTGAAGCACTTCATGCTTCCTTCTGCAGACGAGCTTTATGGGGATGCTGACTTCATTTTCCAGCAAGACTTGGCACCTGCCCACACTGTGAAAAGGACCAAAACCTGGATCAATGACCATGGGATTACTGTGCTTGATTGGCCAGCAAACTCGCCTGACCTGAACCCCATAGAGAATCTATGGGGCATTGCCAAAAGAAAGATGAGAGACATGAGACCGAACAATGCAGAAGAGATGAAGGCTGCTATTGAAGCATCCTGGTCTTCCATAACACTTCAGCAGTGCCACAGGCTGATAGCTTCCATACCACGCTGCATTGAGGCAGTAATTGCTGCAAAAGGGACCCAACCAAGTACTGAGTACATATGTATGCTTATACTTTTCAGAGATCCGATATTGTTTTATGTACAATCCTTATTTTATTGATTGCATGTAATATTCTAATTTTCTGAGATTTTGGATTTGGGGTTTTCATGAGCTGTAAGCCATAATCATCACAATTATGACAAATCACAGCTTGAACTATCTTGCTTTGCATGTAATGTGTCTATCTCATATATTAGTTTCACCTTTCAAGTGCATTACTGAAATAAATGAACTTTTGCACGATATTCTAATTTTTCGAGTTTCACCTATATAGTGACTAGTGTTCAATCATTGGAACATTTATTTGTAGATTTTAAGGGAAGATTACTTTAAATGTGACATCCATCAAATTATGTAGCTTCTAAAGCATTTAATGGCTTCCCTGATTTATACTGTTGACCAGAACAGGTATGCAGCTATGTATGTAATTTATAAGATCCATATCAGCATTTGAAGCTATCATGTAAGTCAATTATCCAGGTACTCATCTTGCTTTATCTCAAAGCTTCTTTAAATAAAATATTTTACTATAGAATTATGGCCTCTCTGCTATTATGTATTCTTTTCAAAAGCTAATATGATTTATCAGAAAGTCCAAGATATTCAAGGCTACAATCAAGCCAAAGATGAGTGCGTTTAAGGCATATATTAGCTTACATTTTACCATTTAAACTGAAGAGTTCTCATGGTCTTGTACCCTGTACCACAACTAACTTAGAATGATTCCTTAATTAATAGTCACCTGATAAATTAAATTTGTTATTTCTCATAAATAGCATCCCATTTTCAGCTTCTATATTGCAATCTTCTATTCTACATACAAACTTTGGCCAACTTTGCTTTTACGTTTTCAGTTAAGCTAAGCATAAAATTACATATAATTCAAACCAGCCTTAAAATAGAAGAGCTAACCACACCAAACAGATGTCAAATCCAGAAAACTCAACATCAGCCTGTAAAGGGGAAAAAACCAGTTCCCTGTTCCACTCCCACTACCCAAATCAGCAGAAAAACAATGTGCATGTACAGTGTGTACAATTAAAGCCAAGGAAAAGAGGAGGAAAGGAAGGAAAATATAAAAGCTACCCACCCATCACAGTTAGCGCTTTTTGAGAGAAGAGTTCAGAGTACAATGGTTTTCTTAGTACAATGCTGGATAAGAATGACAAGGAAGCAAATCTCTTTTCTGTACTGTGATCAGTTAGAAAATGATTCTGTTCCAGCTGTTAAACAAAAATGTTTCTATGAAGGTTTTAATTTCCCATTAAGTTTCACTGTTATTACAAAAGGAAACTATGATCCACATCCTGTTCCTCAACATTTAAGCCAAAAGGACATTGGCCAGGTGGGCTAAACCTCCCTGGGATGTATTGCCAACTCTGTTATTGTAGCAACAGTACTGTGCAAATCATCTTAGTGTCAGGATATTTTTGATCAAAAAGGCCAGTTCCTGAGTCACTGAATGAGCAATTAAACATCTTCTTAACTATTTGATTAATTAATCAAGTTTAGGGATGATTGGTTCAATTTACTTTATAAATATAGATTTGAATTTCTCGAGCTAATACATAAGAAAAAACAGTTATATTTCAATAATCCAATCCCAAGAGGAGGGAGCATTCCCTTTCCTAAATTGCATTTTTTTCAACAAAGGGAAATAGGATGGAAGTTTCCAGAAAACAATTCTTGCTTCCTGCTCCAAGTCTCATCCATATGAACACAGTGACAATTGGAAACTATAAGTAAGAGGTATATGTATATATGTATGTATGTATGTTATATTTATGCTGATAATGTATGTATGTGTATACCTTTATCAAATTTAATGTTGTATTATTTTGAATATTTTTTTTCTTGCAGTTAAGTATAAATTAAATCTCTGAAGCTTCTGCCTGAGAACTAATTTGAAGTGAGACTTTGATTTCAAACCTTAATACCAGCATATTTCCTTGATTATCTCAAAAGGCTGTAGCACCTTCCTTTATTCCTAACTCAATGTCTTTTCTCCTCTGAGAATTAGATCTTGTCAACTCATATCAAAATGTAAGATTCTTAAAAACAGACCCTTCAGCTAACATATATTCAAATATGAAGCCATAAAAATATAGGAATGCAGAAATGAAGATGCTAAACAAAGTCATTTTTATAGTATCTGACTGGTTCTAGTAAGGCAGAAATTGAGTTTCTGAGATGATGGGATAGGCTAAACTACAATTCTCTGCTTTGCTGGAGGATGCAGAGAACTATTGCCACTTCAACTGTATGCACTTGTTTAACAGCAAATTTAATAGGAAAAGAGATTTTGCAAAAGAGATTTTTTCCTTCTCCCCACACTATGCAATACATCATGTTTGCTTATATCACCTGTAGAAACACACACCTTTCTGAAATCCAATTCTTTCAGGCATGGGCACAGAATGATTGAGGGGGTATGAGAATGATGAGCCACTCAGACTCCCATTCCAAACCTTATTCCTAATTATCATCTTCTCTTCCTCCTTGATTCTTGTGGAATTACTCACCACTGTAAAACTTAGTTCATTGACTTTTCTTCTTAGTCCATCACAAAAAATTATTAATATCCATGAAGTGTACTAGGTTTCTGTAAATATATATTTTCTATAACTCAATCAAAGCATGTGTAATTGAAATCATTGCATAATCTCCCCTGGCTTAACTACCCATGTCTCTAATTTATCTGGAATTTCCTTACAACTAAAGATTTTAAACTTGTAGAGATAGAGACCAGTCATTCCTGTTCTTTCTAAATATACACCAATAGCACTATATTAATTAGCATATGCAGACAGTGTAGTGGCATTCTTAGAAGTAATGGAAACAGACCTGTCTGTTCTCATAATTACTTGAGTTTTAATGCGTTTTAAGACCGTTTAAGGAATATGTGAATGTTTTCCCCAGAATGTAAAATATGATGGTACTCCAAGGGAATGTTCTGCATCAATTCTATCATAAATCCCTTTTTCGTAACACAAAACGCTTGAAAAGAAGAATAGAGGCAGGAAAAGCTCATAGTACTTCCATTATGGAGCTGTAGGATAACGCTTGTGTGCAGCATTCATAGACAAATCTGGTAAACAAATATTTTATGTCTTTTAGCTCCAAGGTGTGTCTCAAAAGTTGTTGTGATCATACTGGATGCTTATGTTGATCTTAGAAAGGAAGTCTCTATTATTGCTAAAAGTTATTTTACATTTAGATCTTTTTCATTAAAGTATTTTTTCAGAAGAAAGGGAAGCAAATCAGGTAGCTCTAAAGATAAAGGTTCGCCTCACACACATGTGCTAGTTGTTCCAAGGGGGCGGTGCTCATCTCCATTTCAAAGCCGAAGAACCAGAGCTGTCTGAAGACGTCTCCATGGTCATGTGCTGGCATGACTAAACACCAAAGATGCCCGTTTAATTTGGCTCTAACAGCATTCACTCCTGTTTGAATCACAGAAAGGGAAGCCCAGAAACAGAAATTCTATGCCATTTGCCAATAATATATGGCTATTTAGGAAGAACTGAAAGTGAGAATAGGCATCTGTAAGAGGAAAGAAAGTGATGGAGCAATACAACTCTGTTCGTAATATACAGTATTTCCCCCATCACTGCAGTTGATGCAAATCTATGATGCTAGTTTTAGAATAATATGGCAAGATGGTGGGATGGATGAATGGGCATATTTTGCACTGCAAAGACTAATTCAGATAATAAAATCTTTCAACAAAGAATCTTTAATTTATGAAACAACACTGAAGACTTAGGGTCCCGTAATAAACTTAAGGAATAATAATAGTGTGATAGCACAATACTTGGGTTAGGCTAAAGTTCACTTTATGCCAGATTTACAGATGTGAATAGGCAATTGTCTAAAAACTGATCAATGGATCTTCTGCTCTTTTCTATACTCAAAAACTTAGTGGGAGATAATGCGTGCATGGCACTTCACAGTGGTGTCTAGATCTGTCAAGCCAAATTACTGAAAAATTTACTGCTCCTGTATTTAAAACATCAGCAGTTTTAAAATGTTCACCAGAAGCTCTCTTTTGGATGCCAACACTTCACCAGAGTGGCCTTTTGACAACCATTATTTCTCTCTCTAGCTTGTTATTGAAATATCTGTGTGTCAATTTCCATCAAAATTCTAAAACATATATTTAATTACAAATGGGCAATACATTCTTATGCAAGTTACTTAGATCGTTACACCTGGCTCCTCCCAGGGCAAATAAACGAGAGATGTCTCTTCTGCAGTTTGTTTATTAAGATAAGGAGCACTGACTAGATTTGTTTGACAAACTGCAATTAAAATTAATGGTTTCTTATTTGCTTCTTATCCAAATTTGGATTCCATAATTAAGAAATCACAATAGTTTTCATAACTGATTCAACTTGAAATCTTCAGAATTCTTTTTATGGAAAATGCATAATGCCCCCAGAAGTTAAAAATGGTCCAACACTGGAAGTTTTAAAGAGATTGGATAACCATTTGTCTGAAGTGGTATAGGGTTTCCTGTCTAAGCATGGGGTTGGACCAGAAGACCTCCAAGATCCCTTCCAAGTGTTATTCTATTCTATTTTATTCTATCCTATCCTATCCTATCCTATCCTATCCCCTATCCCATCCTATCCCCTCTCTTTGGAAGAGCTTTATGGCTTCCACTCAGGTGTAGGGTTCAATTTTTTTTACTACCTATTCTGTGGGTGTCGCCTTTTTGTGGGGGTGGCTTAGTGGTCATGTGACTGGGTGGGCATGGCCAACTTGATGTCACTCAACAGGAGATGTCATGGATTAGGTAAAATGTGGGGAAGCTAACTTAACAACACTCTTGCTTAGCAACCAAAATTTTGGGCTCAATTGTCATAAGTCAAGTATTATCTCTGCCTTCCTCTGCATGGCAGCCTTGTCCTAGTAAATTCCTTCTCCTTTCTGGCAATTTTCCTCTCTGTTAGAGGAACCCAAATAATCCAGACAATGTAAGGTTTCCTGCTACAGCAGGGGGTTGGACTAGATAACCTCTGAGTAGCCTTCTAGTCCTAAATTGCTATGCTGTTTTACTTCCTTCCTTCCTTCCTTCCTTCCTTTTTCCCTTCCCTCTGTGGGAAGCAACCAACCCCCCGCTTCAAATAAAATATTATTCCCAGAAAGCCTCATTCCACATGTCTGCCAGGTAGATAATGAGATGAGCCTATAGAAAGTTTGGCTCCATTCACAAGCAGGGAATAACCCAAACCCTTTTAGAAACACAAAGCCCATATTGCACAAACCCCAAAACTTCAAAAACATAGAACCACATAAGAATCTATCTTTTATCCAGTTTGTTGTTCAGTTGACCCAGAAACTGCTGAATGTCACTTTGCAAACTTCCTTTTGAGCAGCTTTTCAATTTAAAGCAGGTTTCAATTTAAAGTTTGTAGCATTAAGACTTGTGGACTTCAACTCCCAGAATTCCACAGCAGGCATGCTCAGTTCTGATTTAAAGCAACAACATTTTTTCTCCTACTTTGCTGAATCCCGGTTAAAAAGTAAAATTCCTTCTTTCTTTTTTATTTCTTTTTCTTTCTCCCTTTCCTTCCTTCCTCCCTTTCCACCTTCCTCTCTCTCTCTTTTCATTTTTAAAACCTCTTTTTCCTTGCCAGAACCGGCAGGGAAAAAGGGCATTAAAAAAAAGTTTCTGATGGAGTTTCGGGGGGGGGGGGGCGGTATACCAGATTTTCACTACCTCTTCTGGTGTACCGGACAGGACTGGGAGGAAACCACCTCTGCTTCCGCTGCCTTAAGAAAGTTCAAAACATTCTTAAAGATCCATTTCAACCTGGGCACCCTTTTTTAAAAAAACTATCTGGCAGACAGTATAGGACAATAAAAACAAGGACAAATACAGTTTATATCCCAGAGCAATAATAATATTGAATTCTACTGTATAATGCAATATTAATGCAATATCAGGGGTTTTCAATTCATCTCCATAGAATGTGAATGATAAGTGTTTTTGTTTTATTTTTATAGCTTTCTTATGTATAATGTACACTGAAGATGGCATTTAATTTCATTGTACAAGGTGCAATGACAATAAACTACTACTACTACTACTACTACTACTACTACTACTACTACTACTACTACTACTACTACTATCCTATCCTATCCTATCCTATCCTATCCTATTTATATTTCCATTCAGAATGGCAACTGAATGTCACCACTATGAAGTTGTTACTGGTATTGTTAATCTCAAGTTTGCTTCTTCTTTTTTTTTACTAGCTCTATTTGTTTCATGGAATTTTCTGTTCTGGTTAAGATGATAAATACAATCAAGAGCCAGAAAGGATGGAGCACAGACAACAGAGAGAAAATCCCTAGTTGTAATTCTGTTTTGTTCATACACCTATCTCTTAGTCGTTTCCTATTTGCTTCTGGCAGCTGGTGTCTTTCGTACTTTCCATTGCAAGCACAAGGTAACCTATTTTCCCATGGGGCACAAAGAAGCAATGAAGTCATCTTTCAGCAGTTGGTAAAAAAAAAATCATTGGTATGAAAGACATGGTTTCTTGCTCCCACCCTAATGAATCATTTCCATCGAAACCCAGCCCCTGGATCTGGAGCCTCACCCTGCTGGGGTGCCTCCACCTTGCCCTAGAGATGGGAATCTTTCAAAAAGACTGCTGAAGGCCCTCTTCCTGGTTTGGTTTCTTCACTTAACTTTTTATATAATCTGGCTCCAGAGTCAAAAACCACCATGCTGAGAGAGAAAGAATGGTGGTGCTAAACAAACATGCTCAATGGAACAAGGGAAGACCAAAAAAAAAAAAAAAAACCTTGTAGGAATTAATCTGCTTCCATTCGTTCCTATATTACTCTCATCCTTCTCTTCTCACATCTTCTTTATTGTTTCTAATTTTTATTATAAGCTCCATGGGGCAAGCATTGCAGGAAAGGAGCTTGCTAAGTGAACAGAAAGTTCTTCATTATATAGAAATAAATGCAAAATATCAGAAAAAAGACATGCTGATTTGAATATTATTTTCAGCTTTTGCAAGAAATCTACATATTAATAATCAAAACTATCTCTAACTATATTATTTGGCACACCTCATTAAAAATGTTTACTAATTCATTGACATTACTTCTCCATAATTTTTACTTGATTTCACTTGTTCTCAAGGCCATTTGATTCTGTAATCAAATCTGATTGACTATGTAGTATTTTGTTGTTACTTTTCATTGTAAAATCCCATGATTGATTGAAATGTCTCAAGGTTCTTATCCCTTTAACATTGTGACAAATCCAAGAAAGAAACAGCAGCAGTCAAAAAAGGAAAAGAGTTTTTTTTTTAAGTTATGCTACCACTACAGATAGCAAGTAAAACAATGACACGAAATATTTAAAAAGATAAATATCTAATAAACTGTTTTTCAAGGAAGACATAAATATCTAATGAAATATTTTTCAAGACGAACAATGTTTGGCTTGAAACAAAAATAGAAATGTCTTGGTCCTATAAAGCATATGAAAAATGTATTTATTAAGAAGACTGATATCCTACCTTTCAAGTGACTTATATGAAAGAAACTTGAAATATGACATTACATTACATGAAAGGAATATGATATATATGACGTGACACAATATATAAGAGTGTATGTGTATATACATAACCTCGTAATAATGCAGACAAAAATGAATAGACTGCATGGTTCATCAGCCTTGGGAAATGGAAGATATCTGAATACCAAAAATGCATGCTTGCCAAACTGTCAATTTGACAACCATATAAGCTTTTCAGGCATCTGTAAATAGAGGAAAGCTACACAGCTATTGCACGATCCCACAAAGTACAAAGTGACTGCAAAGAACACCACAACAAAATAGCAACAATGGTGCATTGGAATGCCTGTAGGAAGTATCATTTGCCTGCAAATCAAAACTAGTGGAGCCATAAAACAGAAAGCATAGTAGTAAATGAAGAAGCTAAAATGCTCTGTGATTTAAGAATTCAAACAGAGAAGCACTTGACACATAATGCCCCAGATTTAACAACTATTGATAATAAAGACAAAAAAAAGTCTAGATAATGGATGTGGCACTACCTGACAATATCAGATGAGAAAAGAACTGGACAAAAATCACAAAATACAAAACGCTGCAAAAGGAAATAGAATGCTCACAGTCTAACCTCCAATTATCCTAGTGCAGCAATGGAAAACCTTTTTTGGCTTGTGTGCCATAAGCGGGGGGAGCGCAGGGGGGGGTCATGCGTGGGTGTGCCGCACCCATAATGCAATGTGCAACTCCCACAGTGCACATGTGTGCATGACAGGTGCTCTCCCC
Source organism: Thamnophis sirtalis (assembly GCF_051295495.1). Classification (NCBI taxonomy): domain Eukaryota; kingdom Metazoa; phylum Chordata; class Lepidosauria; order Squamata; family Natricidae; genus Thamnophis; species Thamnophis sirtalis. Next base: position 99,391,892 of record NW_028261384.1, read on the forward strand.
ATATTTTGCATTTTTTTTCACCCTCCTCAGGCTCCAGAGGCTTTATAGGGGCCTGAGGAGGGCGAAAACAGCCTCCCCCAACCCCCCGGAGCGCACAAAACAGCCCTATGGGCAAACTGCAAGTTCAGGAACGGACTTCCAGTTTGCTTGTAGGGCTTAAACCGGCCCTACAAGCAAACAGGAAGTCCGCTCCCGAACCTCTGGTTTGCCCATAGGACCATTTTTTGGCTCTCTGGAGGCTTCAGGGAAGCTCCTAAAGCCTCCGGAGGGCGTCCAGGGGGGGCGGGAGGCTGTTTTCGCCCTCCCCAGGCCCCTATAAAGCCTCTGGAGTCTGGGGAAGACAAAAAATGGCTTTAAAAAAGGCTGAATTCAGTGGCCAGCCTGCGCATGCGCGCTGGCCAGATGACAGGGCAATGCCTCGCATGCCCTGACAAATGGCTCTGCATGCCATCTGTGCCACGCGTGCCATAGGTTCGCGATCCTGGTCCTAGGGCAACACAAGAGAAGTTAAAACTGCTACAAGGAACTGAACTCAATAGACTCTGTGACAGGTTTCCCAAAATGGTTGAAGGAAAAACTATTCTTAAAGGCTTCAGGATTGCCTTGTTGATGATTCTTATTGCAAGATTAATATTGTTTTTTATTAATCATCCTATTGGGATGCTAGAATATTATTGTTTGGGTTGAGATGTTTATAGTAGACATTTAATATCATTCTTACATATGTTTATGTTTATATATTTATTATGGGTGTTTTATCACTTACATTTTTGTGTTGTACAATGAATATTTTAAATCCTTGCTTGTAAGCCACCATAACTCTGAATGGAGTTGCCAACATATAAATACACACAGTACATACCAGTGGTCTGGTTTATCATATGTTCTTATTTACCATAGCATTATCTGTATTCTTTATCTTTATTCTCATATTTCTCTAGCATTGCTTGTCCTCCTCTCCAAGTAAGATACCATCAACATATCCTTACTCTGCCTTGTGCCTTCATCCAAAAGGGCTCTTCCTCAAACTTGTTTTTCCCAGAGTTTCACCTATCTAGTTGGCTGTCTTTCTTTTCTCTTTTACCAATGCTGCTGCTTTTCCTTTGAGGTCCTCAGCTGTTTCCCGCACTGGCCAAACTTTCCCAGTACAATAACAAAACAAAAAAACTTTTAGATCACTCAAAAGTTTTAGAACTCCTGTCACAAAGAAAGAACTTTGGATAGAGATTTAATTCTTGGGTGGAGAAAGGGACCAACAGAGAACAGAGCCAATTTTTGGTTGGCTCTATCTAAAGAGGGGAGGGGGTTAGAGAGAAGAGGGGCAGCCTTTTGTCCAAACCATGGAACATAACAGTCACCCTTTTGTACAGATGGAGCTGACACTGCAGAAATGAAACAGACAGGGAGTGGTTTAACACATCCTAAACCCATCTCTTTTCCTGCCACCCTCCAATGCCTTTGAACTTATCTGGCAAAGGACCCATTTTCTCTTTCTGAAATGACAAAAGCAAAAAAAAGAAGAAAAAGAGGGGGTAAATTCTTTGGTCTGTCAGTGGAAAGCTGGCTCTACACACCAGATATTATATCTGAACAGAACAGGACATACAGAAGTAGTTGTTTTCAGCCATTTAGAAACAGATTCAGTGAGTGTGGAATGGCATGGTAAGACAAATAGAGATGAGGCTTATAACTTTCAAAAATGGAAGTGCTGTACTTCTGCACCCAATTTGGTAATTCAAAGGACACCAAATTACAATAATAAAGATCTTGTGGTTCTAACCAAAAGCTAGAGGTCTCTTTAAAATTACCGTAAATAACGACATAAACTGTAATCACAATGTGTTTTTATAAATAATGTGCATGAGAGATTCATTCCTGAATTGTTTTCTTATACTTTATTAATATTTATTGTATCAATCAAAAATAAATAGACGCTTGAGGGTCTAGAGATTTGTATCATGTAAGGTAGTCTTCAACTTACATTTAGTCACTTGGAGACCTTTTGAAATTGTACAATAGACCCTGAAAAAGCTGTATGGATTTGAAGTTCTGATGTATGGGCCTCTCCCTCATAGTCACATGAATGCATGTTGGGTGCTTGGCAACTGGACCACAGTTATAGCCATTTGAAAAAGCAAGCAATGAGTTTGCTTAACAATAATGGCATTCTCTTTACAACTGCTGCATTCGCTTAACAACTGCTGCAAAAAAGGTAATAAAATCAAGTGTGATCATGTGGTGACCTGATTTACAATGATCACAACCTATGACCAAAATTGCAGGCTCAATTGCAGTCGTAAATTGAGAACTATCTGTGAGAAATTCCAAAAAAAATTGACTTGCTAATAAAAAAAATCATCTTTGTTGTCTCATTGCTAAAAAAGGCTCCACAAACTGCACATTATTTGTATCAAAACTCATTTCTACTGTGCAAAGGTAAAGATTTTCCCTCTCCAGTCATTTCTAAGGAGTGGTGCTCTTCTCTGTTTCTTAACCCAGTGATCCCGCGTTGTCCTAAAATATATCTGTGGCCATGTGCCCAACATGAATATATGCCAAATCATATGACCTTCCCAACGAAGTGATATTTATTTATCTACTTGCATTTGCATGCTTTCAATCTGCTAGATGAGTAGGAGCTAGGACAAATAATGGGAGCTCACCCCATTGTGCAGAGTTCAGGTCTTGAACCCCAGGCTCTCTGGCTTGAAAAGATCAGCGTCTCCTGCTGACAAGCTCAGCATCTTTAACTGCTTATCCACTGCACCTCCCTTACTACTGTATACAGTAGAACAATAGGGAGACAAGAAGCAATAAAATAATACCTTGCAATGCAGATAGTCTGGATATATTTGATTGAGTCTTGAGAAAGGACATAGACTCTGTGAGAGAATGTAAGAATGACCTTAGGGAAAGAGAGATGCCGAAGATAAATTAGACAAGACAGTGCAGTCACTTTATAGTCAGAAAAAGAAACTTGGGGGAAAAGGCTTAGTGTGCCTAATGGCTCAAATGACTAAAAGAGGGAGCATGAAGTTTGTGTTTTCAGATTTGCAAAATTCTGTTATCAGACAGGAAATATAATAAGATAAACTAAACTAATAAACTAATTCTACTTAGTTTAAGGCTAAACTAAGTAGAATTAGTTTATCTTATTATATTTCCTGCCTGATTTATCTGGGAGGGCTAAGAATCCTCCACTGGTCATTTATATCCATGACAACTTAGCAAACTGAAATGGAAAATCTCTGGGTTGCAACCACTGAACAAAGAGATGGAGATGATTCTTCCCATCTCAGTATAGATGAGTTAGGGAGAACTTTACCCAGACAAAAACCATACAGCGCCTAGAAAACCTGTATTGAGGGCTAATTATCTATTGTCTTCGTTCCTATTTGGCTGAAGGATCCTGAATTTGCTGTAACCAACCACATAAAAATGGACATTTTTTCCCCTCATTGAAAAAGTATATGACTTAACATGTCTTCCTAGACTACATGGGGTGGGGAAATTGGGAGTGAAGACTGTCATTATTCTCCTTACTTGGATGTGAGAGAGAACTCAGAAGTGCACTACTTATACCAACTAGAATTCACTGTGAAGAGGAAAAACACTGTTGGGTCACAATATGAAAGATTGGAAGGATCCTGCACTGGAAAGGCTAGTCTTACCCTGGTCCTTATGATGAGTTTAGTGCCTTAAAGTTAGGTTTGTGTGTTGTTCCATGAAGATGCCTTTTTATTAGGGTGCCAGCCACTATATGACTACAATAGTACTAATAGCAATATGGGATGATGGGTCCATCTTACTATGAAGCAGTTTGTTAGTAGGTCCATCTTTGTATGAACCAATTTGAAGAAAAGTGTGTATGTTGGGAAAAGATCTCTTACAACATTGTTTTAAGTTGATAAAAAGGTAATTTGGCTATATATGTGTATAACACAAGGTTTAAGACTACATAGTAAGAAAACAACTTCTCCTCCTTTCATTGGTGCCTTGTTTAAAATATCCAATTCCATGTTGCAAAAGGATATGCTGGTAGATCTTCTGTTGGAAATCATGACTCTTTTGCACCGCATTTTGCTAACAAAGTTGCTCAAAACTCTACAGGTCTTGAATTTTCACCGATGGCATCATATTGTCATCATAATCAGAGCTTCTTTTGGTCTATGACAAAGCGACAACATATTACCAGGAAGTCCCTATGCAGACCAGAACCCTGAGTGATCAATGCCTCACTTTGGGAAGGATAATTGTGAACAGCCTCGAAATAGCGATGATGTGCTGTCTCCTTAAGAGGCCCTCTAACTATTGGCCATATGTAACTATTGCCCAAACTCCAAGCTTTCCCTTTGGTGTTGCTGAGAAGATAGTGAGTTATAGAATGCTCTAAATCAGTGGTTCCCAAACTTGGCAACTTTAAGACTTGTGGACTTCAACTCCCAGAATTCTCCAGCCAGCAGAGCTCTGCTGGCTGGAGAATTCTGGGAGTTGAAGTCCACAAGTCTTAAAGTTACCAAGTTTGGGAACCACTGCTCTAAATCAATGTTTCTTAATTTTACTCTCTCAGGATCCTTTCCCACTTTTAAAAATTAAGGAGGACTCTAAAAAAACTTTTGCTTGTATGGATTATATTTATCAATATTTACAATAGCTGGTGCTATTGTTTTTCATGATTTTTTGATGGGATTTTAATATTATATTAGATAATATTAGAATATCTAGAATATCTAATAATATTCTAATAATATTATTTTTTTCAACATAGAACAGCAAATCATTTTAATTTCAAAGTCTCCTCAGAGTGTCTTGGATCTCTAAGATCATAGGACCAAATTTTAAGAAACATGCTCCAATTGAAGAAAATAATCTAGAAATATCTAAAAGAAGAGAATTATCTAGACTTTTTCAGTCTGAATACAAGTCTGGGATGAAAATGGTATTGGTTCTGTTGGTAGATAACCATTGTTAGGAGCTGAATAGAAGGTGTGTGCCTCTTATGATCTGATGATCGGTCTTTGTTTTTATTATTGGTTTACTGTGTTGTTTTATGTGGATGTATTGCTGCTTACTGATGCTGGTCTATGAAGTAATAAAGTAAAAGATTTACTTTATTACTATGAAGTAATAAAGAATTACTATGAAGTAATAAAGTAATAAAGATTTGATTTGATAAGATGTGCTGTTTACCGATGATGTACCAAATGAGTGACCAATTAAATAAATAATCTTTAATGTCCTTCAATACCATTGATTCTGGTATCTGAAGAATAAAGGAGATGACCTTGACAGATCCTTTACCAAGTGATGAAGAAAAAAAGTATGGCTTAAGTCCAAAACAAGCAGAAACTGCATGTAAGTGTCTCAGACAGACAACAAATTCATGTGGATATAAAAAAGGGGAGGAGGCACAGCACAATCAGACTTGAAAGCTTGTTATTATAGCCAATCTCAATAAACGTCTTAGTCTTCTGGGGTTGATTTGTGGTTTGGTCTAACTGGTAGAATACTGTTACTTTTCTACCAAAGTGCTTTCAAACTTCTGGTTGGCAGGACCTAGAACAACAAGAAGATCTCACCCAGTCCCCTGGTACTCAGGTCTCAAATCTGGGACATCCAGCTGACAGCTTCTTAACCAGTGAGCCATCATGCTGCTCAATAAATAGGTACCACTTTGGTGGAAAAGCAGTAGTGTTCCATGATCGCATGCTGGCCATAGGACCACAGAAAGGTGTTCAAACAGTCCTGGCTCAATGGCCTTGAACTGGAGATAAGCTCTGCCCTCTAAAGTGGGGTATGGCTAGTGGAGTAAAATCCACAGAGACTCATTAACCTTTTTATCTATGGTGGTGGCTGACACTGGATTGGACAGTTTTATAGTGATTCTACTCCTTTCTCAGGAGGTTTTGTGAAAGAGAAAAGGCTAGCTCAGTGGCCTTCTCTAACTAAGAGAAGGCTAACTGTATGCTGAGAGTTATTTACAGGGTGCCTATATGTTTTCAGATGCATTTGAAAGTCCTTTTTGTAATCTATATATTTATATGGTTTAGTGCCAAGATATTTCCAGGGAAAAATTCACCAACCAAAACCAATTCAACTTCTTTTGTGTCTAGATCAAACTTTAGACTGCCAAAACAAAGCCACCAACATGTACCAACAATGATACATCCAGCCATCTGACCTTCCAGTTTCTGACACACATGCACATGTGAAGACCAGCTGGCCAGTGCACATGCATGCAGTGGAAACCAGAAGATCATCGTCCCAGCACATGCATGCGCACCGGGCAGATGCTCTTCCGGTTTCCAGCGCTCCTGAATGCGTGATGACCAAGTGGCCGATGCGGCAAAACCCAGAAGAGCAAGGGGGGCAGAGCTGCCAGCCAGAATGGGTGGGCCAGAGCTTCCCTCCCTTCCCGCCTGAGCAGGCTTCTTGCATGGCCCCAGCCCTCCACCCTGCATCACCAACGCACATCCGCAGTCCAGAGCACCTGAACAGCTTGGGTGCACAGGGTGCGGGGCAGTGTTTACTGGCTGGGTTGGAGGCCACCCCACCCTGCTAGGGGTAAGAGACATGCCAGCCAGGATGCAGAAAGGCACCGCCGAGGGGTATGAGGTGTACTGGCCGGGAAGGGGCCAGGAAGGGGGGGGGCTGCCCTGGCTTGTTCTCAGTGGTGGGCTGGGAGGGGCACTTCATCCTGGCCAGGGTTGAGGTGAAGCTCTAGTGCCTGCTGACCCCCCAACCTGAGCCCCAGGAATGCCTCCAAGGCCGGGAAAGGGATCCAGCTTTCCAGCGAAGGGAGGCGGCACTGCCCACCCAACTTTCTCTCCCTATCCAGGGATGTAGAACTAGGTCATCAGTAGGGACCAGGGGGGCGAGCAGAGAGGGAAACCAAAAAATCATCTGCTCTTCTGGTCTCCAAAACTGGGCACGCACACGCTCCTGTTTTGGCACTCAGTGCTGAAAAGGTTCACCAACACTGCCCTAGGGATATACATCTGGTGGGACCCAGAAGAAGGGCCTTCTCCATGATGGTCCTCTCTCTAGAATATCATTCCTCCAGAGGTTAGATTGGCCCTCAACACTCTTCTGGAAGGGGCTAAAGACCTGGTTCTGCCCGCATTCCTGGGGAATGCCGAGCAGGATGGAGCCCATTAAATGGCTCGTGTGATATGTTGTTGCCGGGGGAGGGTTATTTTATTATATTATTTATTAATGTATTATATGATTATTCTGTTTTATTAGTTTTATTGTTTTATATATGTGGTTTTTATATTGTTGTAAGCTGCCTTGAGTCACTATGTGTGAATAGGCAGCAATATAAACTTCTGAAATAAAAAATAAAATAAAATAATTTAAATAAAAAAATAGCTTTCTGATTTTGTCACAGGATAATATGGCAGGTCAGTTATAAAGAATTTACAAATCTATACCTACCTTTCCTGGCTTGGTGCTCACAATTATGTTAAAGTACACCTTCCAGAATTCCAAGTTATTTTGACTAATAGGCACACTATGTTTAGTGAAATTATAATCAATATATCTGAAAGGTAATGAGGCTATTACTGTTTACTAAAAGAGTTTAAAAAAAGAAACTTATTTATGTTTGAGAAGAACAGAAAAAAGAAGCAGATATGTTTGATTCCTGAGATACCAATAAGCAATTAGATACACTACTAAAATAGCTTTGGAGAGAAATATAGAAGCCAATAAATGTTCCTGAAAGAAAGAGGAGGAAGAAATTTATTGGCTGATGCACAAGAAATGGGGACAAAAGCAGTTAAGTTTGTCAACAGTTGGGTTTGCTTTGGGCACTTCAGTGCTAATCTGTGCAATTGGCAACCATGGACACAAGTGCTAGTGAAATCTGAGAGGATCAAAGAGAATAAAACAAAGAAAAAGACTGTAAGTCAAAATCAAAGAACAAAATCACCACATGTAATTCATTCATGAATGATAAAAAGTCCCTTATTTGAAGGTGAATCCTATAGTTCATTGGTTAGTTAGTATGTCATGTAGCTGCAAATGTAGCTAATTCAGGACAATTTCAGCCAGAACTGAACATTAACTTAACATAACATGCCGAAGAGACTCCTGCCAAAAATTATGTGCGTCAGTTCTGAGCTAGATAAGCCGATTCTTCTTTCCTTCGCACATTAAAGGGGGGGGGAGAGAAGTCTGCAATCAATTAATTATTTCTAGTATAAAATGTAGCTTTACTTATGTAAACAAAAGGTGGGCAACAGAAGCAGTGTCTCCAATATCACATTAGCGACACATCTTGAGTTGGTGTTTTTTCCCCATAGTATTTACATGTAACCTACCTTTCTTCTATGATGCACCTCACAAGCAGGTTCCAATTCTCCAAGAACTGAACATATAAGACCTGCTTTGATTAAGCAAAATGGCATACTAGGTACCTCCAGGAATATATTCTGATATAGTGTGTGATAAATACACAGCTCCCAAATGACTGCATGTATTTTATAAATTCAAAAGCACATTACCTTCACGTTGGTGTGTACAGCTGATTCTGGGGGGTAGACAATGAAATGCCGGAGAGTGAAGCCATAACCGCCCTGAAGGTTCTTGTGCAGCACCACTGTCTTCGGCCCCACCCAGGGAAAGGACTCCATGGGGGGCGCATTGGCATTTGTGGCTGTACCATCTCTCTGGACCAGTTTTGGCTGTTGTTAAAAACAAAAAAGAGAAGAATGAGCACAAACAAGCAAAGTTCCAAGAGATATCAGGAGAAAGATAAAATCACCCCCCCCCCAATGTAAATACTTGAACACAGAGTTTTGGTGATTAAAACAGATTATATTTGGCTAGAAGTACTTTTCCAAAGATGGGTTGAGAGAGAAACAATGTTTTTAAAGGCCTTGGCAGTAGATACTCATGGAACACATCCAGCTCCTCAATTCTCTGGCTTCAATGGCTCCTTCCTGACAGAAACTCTTTTCTTTTATGGGCCGAGGGCTCTAGGTTAGAGAGAGAGAGAGAGACTTCAACTTTTCCCAGTGAATCCAGTTTGTTGTAAAAAGAATAGTATTGTTCCTTCAACCTGTTATAAAGTTATGGAATTTTTCTATTGAATATATCATTTGCCAAGAGTTTATTAAGTTGGAGAAAAGTAAGATTAAGAGTGAAATAATGTTTTCTAAGGGAGGGAGGGTTGATTTTTTTTTTACTGTATTAACTCTGAATATCATAACACATTTGTCTATCTGAAAAATCATGAACTTTTGCATCCAGAATGAGTTTTACATCATTTACTGGAGGCAGAAAAGAACAGAAATGGGCAGAATTGAACCCTCTGACTCTTAACAGGTAGGAGCAGATGTAACGACTAGACCCTGTGCATGGTCCATATATATATCTATACCTCAAATAATTGTTTTTGGAATGAAATAAAATAATCTCCAATTATACCTTCCAGAACTTTTTCAAAGTAGAACTGCATTTATGTTATCCCTGGATTGGTTTGGCTTCTGTATGATTGCATAGTATCATATCCATTCTGCAATAAATCAAATAATTTCCAGCTTCATTCTTACACCCTAAAACCACTGTGGATATAGTTTTGTCAATTAGTTTGAAATTTGGCCAGACTTGTGTAAGAATGACTTCCTTATCCTCTGTCTTAACCTCTTTTCCCTCAGTTACAAATTGCGCTGCCACATTATCATCCTCAGACTAGCCTTTTGATACTGAACAACCAGTCAGTTTTCTTTTACATCACCAACGGGAAAAATCAGTATGAATTAAGGATAAGGGAAAGTGGGGGGGAGTTGCTGCTTGGATTCTGATTTTTTTTTTCATTCCTGTATTTGACACCAACACTGTTAAATCTGCCAATCTAAGTATTCCCAGGATAACAATCATGGGGTCAATAGTGAAGTACTATCAAAATGATTGTTAGAGTTGCAATATGAAGGTATGGACAAGTACACTAATACCACTAATACATTTTTCCCAGTGTCAATTGCCACTTCAGTCCTAAGTATAACAATACCCCTTCACAATTTGTTCAAGTCAAATGTAACCTGTTTTTATAATCTTTTTTGGTCCCTGACACAATAAGCAGTAGAAAGATAGAATCATGGCCTAATCTATTCCTTATCAAATTAAGGAAGTTTCCATTTTTATATGATTATTATTGGTTTCTAAGCTTTAAGATAACAAAGGACAGAAGCCCCTCCAAAAACAACTGGACATTTACGAATAATAAGGACCTAGAGACAAAGGCTGTTGAACATTTGTTGAATATAAATTGAACACTTCTGATACTAGTACGTGCTTGGAGAGAGGGGAAAAGTATGCCTGACAATACCCTCAAATCCCAAACAAGAAGTTGGATTTAAATACCTATTTCCCACAAAAAATCCAACTACTGAACTCCTAATATTTTGAGAGCCCATGTAATAAAAAGGATCTGCTTTTTATACATTGGATTCTTTCCTGAGAAACAGAGAAACATCCGCATCTGCAATTTCACTTTTATCATGCACTGAGTTCTCAGTTCAAACTTCTAAAAGATGGAAGGAAACAGCATGGGAACAATACAGTAGTGCTTGAAAATTGCTTGGCAAGCTTTAAAAGCTTCCTTCTCTATTTTCCACAGACAAGGTCCAGGGTGATGAATTAAAGAGTGAAATGGAAGGAATGAGCTGAGAGATATGACACCTTGGGGCTAAAGAAAAGAACTGGTCTCAGCATGGAGGGAGGGGAGTGATCCAAGTGAAAATTCTTTTTCCACATCATTGCAACCTGAGTCCTAAAAAAAAGAAAGAAAGGAAAGGAAAGGAAAAAATCTGCCAGTTTTAAATGCAGGCAGATTTTAACACAAACAAGGAAAAAATTGCCCACTGTTTGCAAACTATAGCTATCTGAATAAACCACACTTTTATTGTTAAAGTCCCTACCACCACTATTCAGCGTAAGATTTTAAGGCAGCAAGGGAGCTCCCCCCAAAACCACATTCCATCAGTAAACCAGAGGAATGCATCAGTCAAGTCTGACATGTAATCTAAAGGCTCTCTGTCTCCTTTCTTCTCCCTAAAGCTGTGGGATGCCTGTCGCTTGCAATATGACACTGTATACTTTAGGATGGAATTATGCCCTGGGAATTATACACCTCTTTGTCTCATCGTTCAAACCACATGGCTTGCTATCAACTTTGAGTTTTGGAGGAACTACAAGACAGCAAAGGAGACCTCAAAATATTAAATATTCTCCATTAAAAGACAATGCAGGTTAACATAATCTAAATGTATACAGGGGAATTGAATTTGTGATCAATATTAACTATTTATTTAGTCAAAATGTTCTCAAAACAGGTCATGTAAGATAAAGTTGCTTGTAAATACGTTTCAAGAAAAGCTTCACCCAGGATGGATTTCAATATACAGAGGTTGCGCATTAGATCAGTGATGGAGAATAGGTTTCCTTGGACAGGAAGTCAATGTTACAGATTTCTGTATCTTGCTCAGCATCTTTGTTAAAGGTAGTTCTCAACTTAATATCAGATGCTTAGCAATTGTTCAAAGTTCCAAGGACTCCCCAGAAATTCTTACAATCTGGCTCCAAACTTCCAATGATACCTCCTCCTCACAGTCAAGTTACTGCATGTCAGGTATATGGCAACCAGCTTGCATTGATGGTCATTGCCGCATCTTGCGATCAGCTGATCATGTTTTATGATGGTTTTCCCCCCAAAAAAACAGCATTTACTTCTAGTTTTGGACAAAACTGGCCCACATATTTTATCAGGTAAGGCTGTAAGTGAGCAATCTATGGAAGTGAAAATGAAGACGTTGCAGCTGCCTACCTTCATCACTCTGGCACCCCCTGTGACACAGACCTTCATATTTTCTCTAGATCAACAAGATTTTCATATGAACCACTCCACCCAGCTCTGTTTGTCATTCAACACAACCACTCCTCAGCATTTGGTGAAGAAACTGTATTTCCTATTAGGTTTTAATACTCCTTTATATAACTGGATACTTGATTTCCTTATTGACAGGCCCCAGTGTGTGTAAGTTGGAAGAAGTCTCCAACTCCATCTCCTTGAGTATAGGTTCCCCATAGGGCTGTGTCTTGAGTCCATTATTGTTCAGCTTGATGACCAACAATTGCTGTGCCGAATCTATCATATTGTGAAGTATGCAGATGACAGGGAAATGGTGGGTCTTATCCGGAACAATAGTGAAGTTGCTTATAGGGAAGAGATGAAGATTCTGGTGGACTGGTGCAATAAAAGTAACCTGGTTATAAATGTTAATAAAACAATGGAGATCATTCTAGATTTTAGAAAGAACTGAAATAGTCATACTCCACTCAGTATCAAGGATGCAGCTGTAGAGGTGGTCAACAGTATTAAGTATCTGGGGAGAGAAGTAACAATCTGAATTGATCTCTCTTCAGATCATTCGTAGTGAAGAATGCAAACCAGCGTCTGTATTTCCTGCATCGGATGAGGATAACATCTTTTTCCTTCCGTTTTGGCCATTTTTTACAAAGGCATGATTGAGAGTGTTTTAATAAACAGCATCACTATTTGGTTTGGTGGTAGCAATGTGTCAGATAAAAGGTCCCTACAGAGAGTGGTAAGGACAGCTGAGAAGATGATAGAAAGCTTGCTTCCAGTTATTCAGGATATCGCTTATAAGTGCTATGTGCTTAGAACTCAAAGCTTTGTTAGACACCTCATACACCCACTCTACGGTCTGTTTCTGTTGCTCCCCTCTGGAAGGAGGTTTCGAAGTATTTCTATAGGACTACCGAGTCTGTAACAGTTTGTTCCCTACGTCATCCATCTGGTAAACTCACAAAATTCATTTTTCTCGCTATCTGCACGTATAGATCCCAACTAGACGGTTGTTCGTCTGTGTCATATAATATATGTGGGCATATGGGTATATGCTTAATTATTTATTTATTTGTCATGTTTATGTAGTGTATAACTAAAGATGGTGACTCTGAGAGCTGTATACAACAAAATTCATTTTAATGTATGTGGATTAAAACGACAGTAAAGTTATTCTAAGTCTTCTAGGTCTAAGTCTTGATGGTTAATGACTAGAAGCAGCTAGGGGTGGGGACAAAAGTTCCACATTTAGCCAATAGGAAGATCCCATTAGATACTAAAAGTTAAGAGTTAATCTGATGAAAAAAATAAAATAAAACAAAAAGTCTGGAGTTTGACAGCCTGCAAACAAAACAAACAAACGATTTCGAACTCAAAATTCTTCAGTGCCTAACTCTAAGCAAGTTACCCATCAGCCTGCATGTCGATAGCCCCAGCTTCCTCGTTGTGCTTGTGAAGGGAAACAAGCATCACACATTTTGAATGCAAAAGGTAGTAAAAGCAAAGGCGGAAGATCCTCTCTGTGTTAATGGAATGTTTCAGAGTGCTGCCAAGAAGCAAAGCAGCAGACAAGCAAACATTATGTAATTCCACTTAGCAATTACATAGCCGCAGGGGCTTCTTGAAAAGAAAACAGTCCCAGAAACCACTGCTTCTCCAGATTCTTGCCTTCCCCTACAGAAGACAAAAAAAGATCCTCTCTATATTTTCAACCCCTTCAAATCACTGAGTTATCTGGCAATATTAATTTAAGAGAGAAAAATGTGGCATCTGCTATGACCAGAGCCCAGTACTACCTGGCTTTGAGGAGTAGCACATTTCTAAACAAATATTTTCCAAATCTTCTGCCAAGTTTTTAAACAGTAATGTGAACCTTTTCTTCTGCCAGCTAACTGAAGAAGATATAGAAAAATGAATGCAATCTGGATCATGTTTCCTCTATTGAAGCCAAATGCATCTTGTGATTTGTAGACGCACTTCCCCAAAAGGAGCAGATATCTGCATGTTCTCACCTATGTAAAATATCATTCTTCAGCTTACATTTCCCTAAAATATACTTCACTTCTTTCTTTGATATATTTACATAAAAGACAGAAAAAAAGCAAAGGAGGAAAGATTAATCACAAAAACATATATTTTAGCTACTAAACAAAATTGTTTTTAACTTATATATTGGTACATTAGGCCTGTTAGCTTGCTAAACAATGGGTTTTTTACTACTGGTTCTGTGGGTGTGGCTTGGTGGGCATGGCATGGCATGGCATGGCAGAGGAAGGTTACTGCAAAATCCGAATGTCATCCCAATCAGCTGGGACTTGGGAGGCAGAGAATAGATGGGGGCAGAGCTAGTCAGAGGTGGTATTTATCGGTTCTCCAAACTACTCAAAAAGTCCGCTACCGGTTATCAGAACTGATCAGAACCAGCTGAATATCACCTCTGGTTTATCATCTGTCTTTTACGATACATAGTACTATAAATGACATCCTCCCCTTTAATAGCAATCATATGACTCTTAATCTTATTAACTAACCTAAACAAAATTATGTTCATTTTTTTCAACCCCACGCAGTTACTATTTTGGCAATTTTGCTTTTCCCTAGAATACACTATCTTTAGTATCGGCACATTAAGGTGAGGGAACCCTTAGTAACATCTGTAATTTTAAGCTAATCCTTTTAATTAAGAAAAATGCCCTCTCCAGAATATAGTTTCAGATGGATAAGAAATATGATAAAATTAATTTATCATATTTGCAGTTTCTGAATTTATAGAATTGAAATAAAAAAAATTCTATCTACATTATCCACACTGGTGCTGAAATCCACAATTCAAGGAAACCGTCCATATAAAAATATTTAAATGAAGCAAAAACAAATACAATACTTAAAATAATTGGGATAATTGTTTGGAAAATGTGCATAGTAGGAAAAGCAGATACAAAAGTATATACACAACTCAGAGAAATATGTTTGAGATGGATTTGGCTCCCACCTTGAAGATTTCAGTAAAACTTTGAAAACTTGGCTGATCTCCCAGACTTGGGGAAGGGTTAGCCCGTGTAGAATTTTTTTTCTTATAAAGTTCCCATATATATACATACACACACACACATATATGAATAAATTATTATGTCAATCCTTCTACATTATTTTCAATTCACAAAGCTCAAAAATTAAACAAAACAGAATTTGACAAATTCTCCTTCCTCCATAGGTAAGCTTTTAAAAATAATGCCTATTACTGTATCTAAGAAAGAGGGGTCTGTTATTTAGCCTTTTTCCCCAGTAATCCAACATTGAACATGATGAATCTGTTTCCTTCCTTTCAAGATTAGTCCTGTAAAGTGGGACAAAAACAAAATGAGATTTCTTCCAACAACCGGTTCTTCGAACTGCTTAGAAAATTAACAACCAGTTCTCCCAAATAGGTGTGAACTGGCTGAATCCTACCACTGGGAAGAATGTTTGTGAACCTATGCATGAAATTGTGGGTGCGCAGGAGGCACATGTGTCTCTGTATGTCTGTCTGTATATGTGTATGTGATCATAGATTTATACAGACATGGGTATGCCTCACACATTATTGAAAAGACCTATATTTTTCCTGGGATAATCTTTGGGTGTAAAATACCTGCATTCTCCACATAAAGAGAAATGGCATAGATATATGAAAGTAATTAGTTTACTGTATTTATTTTTTATAAAAATATACATTGATAGAATAAACAGAATATATGTGATACTGACACCAACAATATACAGACACTGTATATTTCTACTTTCAAGGCTAGAGATCACCATCAAAAAGAAAAAGAAAAGAAGAAACAACAAAGAAGCAGAGAGGAAGAGAAAGCAGATACCATCAGCAGAAATTTGGAAAAATGTTTTATGAAAACTAGCAGGTTGCCAGATTACGATTGGGGAAGAGGCAGCATAAAGAGTTTGTATGATAAAGAAATAACACACTTCAAGAGGAAAAGCAGGCCCCCCAACTGTCAATTTTAGCATAGCTCCCTTTCAGTGAGCAGGTGCAATGCACCAAATGAGCAATTGACAGTCAACCCCACTCTCAAACCACTTCCAACACAACCCCCTTTCAACCTCCCCGAGGCAGTCAGCTAGCTTGAGTCAAGCATGAATATTCTAAGCAGAACAGCAAAAGAGCAAAAAGATCAGGTGGAAAATGCAGATTCATCACTCAGCCCTTCCAGCCACCCTCCCTCCCAGCAGCTTCTGTAGGAGATGAACCAGAGTTAATGAAGAGAAAACATGAGCTACTTTATCCTAGGACACAATGCCTAGATACTCCCAATGGTTCCCAAGTATTACACTCTACTGGCGCACAATCCTTATCTTTCGGTAACAAAAACTCACCCACCATTTAGAAAAGAAGACTAATAAGGTTGCCTCGTATTCATCAAATTAATTTCTCAGTATCATTCCAGAAGCAACCACCTAGACCTCTTTGTAAACAGGATTATCTCTATTTACAAATAAATATCTCTCCTCCACCTCTTTCCTTTGGAAATTGGTGCGCATGTGCATAGTGTATATATTTGCAATTATATAGTAATATTAGAATCCATTATGACTTTAGCCATATACCAAAACACAATATTGTTAAAGCCAACACAGGAGTTTTTACCCCAGATCAAATAAATGCATTTATAAATAGAATAAAATATACGAACATAGGTTAGGTCAGTTTTTCCAACTTAATGTCCTCCAGATCAAAATACGGATTTCTATTTCTCCTTTGCAACATTCAGTTTAACCAAAAGAATACTATTTTTTTATATACAAAGCCAATCATATTCAAATTAGCATATCACGACACACATACATTATGGATTCAAATGTCAGTAAACCATAATGAGTTTAGTTTATGTTTTGCACACAAAAGGGTAAGTATGTCTTAGTTCTATGTGGAAACAAGAACACAATTTAACTCATTGTCAGTTAAAAATAATTATGTATGAATGCATACCCAAATGACTTATATAATTGCTTCCATTCATCCACATCCCCCCCTCCGCAATATCATGCACAACTACTTCCTTTCATGATCTGCCTCTTCACCTTTTATTACTTCATTATTCCCTTGCCTTCCTTTTTCAATCCCTTCCCTCTATCTCTTCAGTCGTTCTTCCCTCCATAAGTCCATTCATGTCCCAGTAATGGTATAAATGAAGATAAAAAATAAAGGTGCTTTTAAGCCAATAAAGTTAAGTCAAATGCCCATTCATGTAGCTTCCTTGGCAATGTTATATAAGTTATCCACCTTTTTCTCCTTCCAGTTTTTCTTAAACTTTCCAGATCAGCTAACAATATTGTAATTTTGAGATAAGCCAAAGACACCTAAGTGCTCCTTATGAAGGGGAGGGGGTGGAGTAAAATTAGTAGAGAATAAGTGGCTAAATCAACTGGCTTTCTATCACAATGACAACCAATGTCAGACTAACTAGTTCATGGAAAACTCAAGTTTGAATCAAAACAATAAACATAAAGTAGTTTCCACTTTATAGATGTTCCTTTAATGAGACCACGGGTATGCATTGTTGACGGAATAATGTCAGGAATAGGTGCCACAGATATAGCCCCTTTTCTTTCATTATCTGATTATAACTTCATGCAGATAGATATCCAAGTATCTATTTACTTGTGCTATGCCTGCTTATCTTAAACTCAGCTCTTTCAGTTGTTGCTTTGTCAAACCCGTCCTACTAACAATGCTAAACATAAGTCATTCTAAAACGGTTTTCTGTAAAAAAATCATTCTTTCTTGATGTAGTTCTGCTTTTGTTGCTGACATAGCACCTGAACCATTTACTTGAATGTTCATGAGTGAACTTTTAGGTTTTAAGTATCATGAAACCCATTATCCACCCAAACCAGAATAGGATATTATTACCAATATTTTCTAACAAATCTTCAATGTTTGAATATGAAGACCAAACTGGATCTGGATTTTTTTTTTAATTGGCAGGAGGCTCCACACTGAAAAAAATCAAGGCATCCAGAAATCACTGGGTTAACTTCTGATCTACCCTTTCTGTTTTTAATCTGCAACTAAATCAACAAGAGAACAAGCAACTATCCTGAGCTGTATTTTGAGTGATCGATAGGAATAGAAAATAAATATAAGGATATGTATCTAAAACAGAGTAGCTTTTTGAAAAATAAATTTGTTTGTTATTGGGATTTAATATTGGAATCCCATTGACAAAATGCATGCCCAAGAGTGTCATAAGTGGCACTGAGACTGAAAAAAGTATTTCTCTGAGGACTATATTGTGCCTTACTTGTGTGGAATAGAAGCATGAATAATGGACAATGACCACAAGTGCAATCAAAAGAAGTGTGGATTAATAGAAAATTATTTGAAATAGAACAGGTTGAAAATATACAACGTGAGATAGTCCTCTAAAGAATAGATAAAAAGTGGGGAAATCCTAAATAACATGGGGGGGGGAATGAAATATTTAGATTTTTTTTTTAAAAAAAGCAGTAGTAGAAAAGACATTTCTTCATTAAAAAGCCTAATTACAAGTTCTGGTAAAAATAGAACATCCTTGTTTCATAACATAATTTCAAAAGAACAAGTAACATCAACAAGTTATCAATATTTAGTATAAAATAGCACTTGAAATAGCTGGCTATCTTTCTGTCACTATAGGAGCATTACCAATTTTCAAGGAAGAATTGTGGTAAGGGATAATTAAAATTCTTCCACTATCCGCACTTTTGTCTATTTGTTGGTCTGTGTGCCCGCATGTTCATGCACAGGTGTCTATACATCTGCACACCTTCTATTTAAAGACATTTTTGATTCCTGGGGATTTCCTAGACAAATCAATGAAGTTCTATTGACAATGTTTTCCTTTCTCATTGACTTCTCATAGGGCTGAATGAGAGCAATTGGCCCAAAGTCCCCCAGATGTCTTAGGTGAGAATAAAATTCTAGTCTCTTGCTTTCTAAAGCCTGACACCTTTAACTATTATACCAAACTGGCTCTCTTTGTTTTTATATATTACCCATATATATATAGTTATATTTTAATTTTTAAAAGTGCACTGGGATATGTCACAACATTTTTCCAATGTAACATCAGCTAGTCCTCACTGATGTAGCAAAATACTTGGACTGTACCATTTCATATTGCTGAAAGAGGTTCGTGTGATGGAATACTCCTCCATTAAAACAGAAGAACAGCACAGAAAGTTAGTATATCAGAAAATGGGTTGCTGTCTAACTTCCTAAGAGCCAAGGTGGCGCAGTGGTTAAATGCAGCACTGCAGGCTACTGCTAGATCAGCAGTTCAGCGGTTCAAATCTCACCGGCTCAGGGTTGACTCAGCCTTCCATCCTTCCGAGGTGGGTAAAATGAGGACCCAGATTGTTGGGGGCAATATGCTGACTCTCTGTAAACCGCTTAGAGAGGCCTGAAAGGCCTATGAAGCGGTATATAAGTCTACTGCTATTGCTATTGCTATTCCTTCATGGCTTATTAGTTTACAGGTTTATATTTGGGATGGAGATATTCACACATATACCTCCCGTGTTTGAGGTATAATGTGTATACTATATAAATATAATAGCTCTAATTTATTATAGGAATAATTGTTATGATCAAACAATAAGAAAACCAGTCAATATTGGGCACTGACATTATTGGATCCAGTATGATTTACTCTACATTCCACCTGTATTATCTCAATAAAATTAAGTCATGTTCTTAAAAGCATTGAGAGAAACAGTATTAGTGATTGCTTTATAATTTAACATGTCAACTACAACATCACTAAGGAAGGGAACAAGAGGTCAGAAACCAATATGAAAATAGCAGAAAGGTTTAACTAAGAGGTGTACAAATTCAGAGAGCAAAAATATAATGCAAGTCTATACCTTTTTAACCAAAAAAGAGGGTTATTTTATAGCTTTGACTGAGGCCAAAAGAGTGTTACAAAAATAATTGATCAGTGAAAAGGAGAAAGAAAGGGAGAATGGAGAAAGGGAGCAAGAACTTGGAACAAAAAAAAGGGCTGGAAATGGTGCATATTCCACATTGAAGATTATGGGGCTGAAATTGAACAAACCTTTCAAGTCAAAGGAAAGGCATCATTTTAATTAACACATTATTATAATTACATGCGCATATACTTCTGGCAAATTTGCCTACCTCCAACGAACAAAATAATAAAGGAATGGGGGGGGGTGTTACCAGACACTGTCCCTGAGTGGTTTCCCCCCCGCCCCCCTCCCTCCATCATATTCTACCTAAAGGGAAAGTGGAAATGCTCATTATGAGAAATGAAAATTGGGACAAAACTGCCAGACGATACACTGTTATATATACCTTGTTCAGACAAAGGCGCACCATGTCAGGCAGGACCCTCTCTCTCCAATGGGGGGGGGGAGAGAGAGAGAAAGAGAAAGAGAGAGAGAGAGAGTTTTTCTATAACACTCTCCACCCCAGGGGAAGCTTCTCACCCAAACATAAACAGCTGTTTTGCTGGTAATAACCTGAACAAAACCATGAGCTGCCCCAGCAACAAAGCTGCAGATGGTGCCTTCGTACTCAGGGGCACTCACACTTCCCCAAGGACAGGGCAAGGGTACACATATATACCATTCTTTAATAATTTATTCTGTGTCTATTTACATAATCATACTAAGGCGCTCAAAAAGATTAAGCTAGTCCTTTCAAATCACTGACTGACTAAAAGGCAACCTCACTGCTATCACTTCCTTGCTTTGTTTTCTTTGCAATACCCCATCCCCCACTTCTCATGCTTCCTTGCTGACACCCTCTTCCACTTAAACTCCCCACAGCAACATTTTTATGTGCCTATTCCCCTTTTGCTCAGTTCTCTGCTTTTCGGTCGGTCTCTCCTACCGAAAAGCAGAATTCCCTTCAATTTCAGCCTTTCAGCTTCCCTGCCTCCTCAGAGCTGTAACTCTTTTTTTCTTCCCAATCGCTCAACCTCCCTATTTTTGCCATCCATTTTCTCTTCCAAAAGGATGAAGCGCTTTGATCCCTTGAAACTTCCCCCCCCCCCAAAAAAAATAGTAGAAACATAGTGGCATAGTAATTATAGCACTGAGCTGTGCATGAAAGAAGTTTATTTCCTGTGGTCAAATTCATGCAAAGATGCAAAAGATATTAAAAAGTAATAAAATGCTGACACCGCTATTATTTCAATAAAATTTAAGGACAAACAAAATATGAGGAAACAATATTGTATATAGTAACTGAGGCAAGATTATTGTACGCAAATATATTGGAAAAGCAATGAAAAGCCTATATTGGAACATTGGGTCATAAAATCAATTGGACTTGCAGAAATGGTGAATCTTGATTACTTTGGTCAGAGAAAAACAAAAACACTTTTTTGAAAAAAATTAGAAGCCTTATATGGACTTTTTGCTGAGAGAAGGGAGAAAATGCATTGATAATTATGGGATTTGGGGATTAAAAATTAGATGAAACTGAGAAAAAGTTTAAGATGACAATTACTTAATAGAAAGAAAGAGATTGAGATTTGTTTTATTTATATGCCACCCTATTCCCGGGGGGACTCAGGGCGGCGAACAACTCAAGGGGGAAAGGGAACACAAAGCACAATACAAGTAGTTAAAATAGCCAAGAGTCACACAGCCACATAGTCGAGAGGGGAAGGGAACTCATCAACCCCAGGCCTGCCGGCACAGCCAGGTTTTAACGGCTTTTCGGAAGGCCTGGAGAGAGGTGAGGGTCCGAATCTCTGTGGGGAGTTCGTTCCAAAGGGCCGGAGCTGCCACAGAGAAGGCCCTCCCCCCGGGTAGTAGCCAGGTGGCATTGGCTGGTAGACGGAACCCGGAGGAGGCCAACCCTATGTGATCTAATGGGTCTTTGGGAGGTAATTGGCAGCAGGCGGTCTCTCAAGTACCCAGGTCCAATACCATGAAGGGCTTTATAAGTTACGACTAGCACCTTGAAGCGTACCCGGAGACCGATCGGTAACCAGTGCAGCTCGCGGAGGATAGGTATAACGTGGATGTACGGAGGTGCACCCACAATCGCTCGCGCGGGTGCATTCTGGACGAGTTGAAGTCTCCGAATGCTCTTCAAGGGCTGCCCCATGTAGAGCGCATTGCAGTAGTCCACCCTTGAGGTCACGAGGGCATGAGTGACTGTTGCGAGTACCTCCCGGTTCAGGTAGGGATGTAACTGGTGCACCAGGCGAACCTGGGCAAATGCCCCCCTGGTCACAGCCGACAAATGATGTTCTAAGGTCAGCTGTGGGTCCAGGAGGACTCCCAAGTTGCGAGCCCTGTCTGAGGGGCGTAAAATTTCACCCCCCAGCCTGAGTGATGGAATACTAACCAAATTCTTGGGAGGGAAACACAACAGCCACTCAGTCTTGTCTGGATTGAGCACAAGCTTGTTAACCCCCATCCAGACCCTGACAGCCTCCAGGCACTGGCACATCACGTCAACCACTTCACTGAGTTGGCACGGGGCGGACAGATACAACTGAGTATCGTCCGCGTATTGATGGTATTTTATCCCGTGCCGTCGAATGATCTCACCCAATGGCTTCATGTAGATGTTAAACAGGAGGGGAGATAGGACCAAGCCCTGAGGAACCCCATATTTCAGGGGTTCGACCTCTCCCCCCCGACCAACACCGACTGCGACCTGTCCGAGAGGTAGGAGAAGAACCACCGAAAAACGGTGCCTCCCACCCCCACCTCTCGTAACTGTCGCAGAAGGATAACATGGTCGATGGTATTGAAGGCCGCTGAGAGGTTGAGAAGCACTAGGATGGAGGAATGACCTCCATCCCTGGCTCTCCAGAGATCATCGGTCAGCACGACCAAAGCGGTTTCCATGCTGTAGCCAGGCCTGAATCCAGACTGAAAGGAGTCCAGACAATCGGCTTCATCCAAGGACCATCGGAGTTGAGAGGCTACTAAGAAGGACAGAAGGCACAATTGTTAGTGTGTGTGATTCCCCCCCCCCACATCTAGTTTCTTGTTTCTCTATCCCTTATCTTGTTTCTTCCTGTTTTGTATTTTTATTATATCAAAAAATGTAATAAAAAAAGAGAATGGTCATCATCTTCAGATGCATTTTATGGCAAAATAATGTAGATGTCTCCTTGCAATATGTTGTTTTCAGGTTGCAATATTTTCTGCTTCCAATGAGATTTTGCAAGAACAAAGCAATTAGTGTCTCAGGAAATAAAAAACTCATGTAGGTCAAGGAGGGACCTGTGGCTTTTCTGATACTTTTGGGCTCCCCTCATCCTTGCTGTGTTGGGGTTGCTAGAAGCTATAATTCAGCAATATCTCGACCACAGGTTCCATGCTACTGCGATCCCTATATTTATATAATAGCAAGAAATTAACTCTGAATCCACTCTGATATCAAACAATGAGGCAAAAATTCACATTTAATTTAGGGCACATTATTTATGCTTATTCGTATTGTGGAATATAAATGAGAAGAAACCAATGTTCACTTGACAATTTTAACAAGTTGTCAGACTTATACAAATTATAAGTCTGGAAAAAGCACAGATAAATATTATACATATTTAACTATCACGGATGAAAACTGACAGAAAATGTGAAATGTGAGCTAGCCACCTGGAACGTTTACCCAGTCAACAAAGTAGTTGCAATAGAGGAAATCGTAAAAGCCTGCTGTTTATCATTCCTCAAGCCCAATTAAAAATGGAGAAAATAGCAGGTTTGGGGATTCAGGGTAATTACAATAAGCTATATTTTATCACAACAGACAACTCTGTCTGCAAGCATGCTGCCCCTGAGGCAGTTGCTCGTTATGCCACATCAGCTGGTTTGCTTCAGCCTAAGGGACGCCAAAAGCAACTCCATTAAATGTAGAGTGAGATTTTAGGGAAAGGGTGTAACCAAGTGAGTGGGTTAAAAGTGACTTCCTTCTCACACCCAGTGATAGCTTCACTGGCATGCTCATCACGCTAAGCAGAATAATAAGTTGGTATTTGAATAAAAAAAAGCATGATACTGAAATCCAAGATAGTGTCTGTGTGTACAATAGTTAACATTTAGGAACTTTTTTTTTCAGCTCCATAAAATAAAGGCCAAGGGGAAAGAAGTTCCCCACAGTTCTATAGTTCTATCTATAATATGTCTTGATCTGCCAAGCAAATTATTTCTGAACTGTTTCCCTGATCGTTTAGAAGGCTTGCTTGGCACACTTTGTATTTATGTGGTTTGTTTGAGTTTAGTTCAGTGTGCTATATGGATTTACTCTATTGAACTTTATTTAAAAAACCACAACAAAACTTTTTAGATGAAATTAGATGTGTCACAAGTGTCAAGATCATTCTGTGACATCTGACAACTTAACCAATGGCATTGAGGTTTGCAAATTTTGTTTTTTAATCAGATAAATTAAAATGAGTACGCCTAATGAATGGAGAGACATTTATAATACTGAAAAATAAATTGGTTATTCAACAGTTAATACAGGCAGAAAGCAAAGGGCGAATCTTTGAAATTTTAAAGTGTATCATTTGTATCATTTTTCACATAGCATCTAGATTAATAGGGCCCCACTAACCATACCATCAGTTTTATTATCTTTGGAAACAAAAATCCATCTGCCTCCAGGCCAAACTGAGTAGTAGTTCCTTTGTTGCTGAAGGCTTGTAAACAAGAAGGTTTTAGGAGAAAAGGGCAATGAGGGGTTGGCTCTTTCCCCAGCCAGCCTGCCATTCTTTACTCACAGCTATTTTCTCTAATCCTAGTTTATTACCCCTTCACATCAGGATCAAGTTAAAAGAAGACAAATGGTTTTCAAAATTTAAAGCAGTAAATCAACCATTTTCTTAAGGAGTTTATTAAAAAAAAAAACACCTCATTTTCATGCAATTTCCAACCGCCCTTCCAAGGCACCGACAGAGCTCCAAACTGTGAAATATTCTGTTTCATTCCAGATGAATGATAACACTCTACACAAGACCAATTCAGAAAAAAAAGATGGACAAGAGGTCGATGGGTGTCAAAGCTTTTACATACCAAAGAAAGTTCTAGCATTATTTCAGCATAGGTAGTCCTCATTTAGTAACTACATTTGGGACTGGCAACTCAGTTGTTAAATCAAGCAGTCACTAAGTGACACTGCAATTCTTCTTATGCTTTCTTTTGCTTCGTGGAACTGTAAAGTTTGCAAATACAAGGCCTGGTTGGTTGTAAAGTTACTTTTTATCACAGTTGTAACTGTAAATCGTTGCTCAACAAGGCAGTCAGTAACAAGGATTATCTGTGATCCTCCCACCCTAGCCACTAAATTGTTATACATTCAGTACCAAGCTAAATTATGGAGAAGGAAGAAAATTTGCAGAATCAAGATCAGGAAATAGGCCTTTTCTTTCTTTCACTTTTTATCCTCAAGCTGCACCAGCCAGCCAGCCAGCCAATATTTCTATTAGGAAATAACAGAACTCTTAATGATGAAGGGAAGATGGTTTCTCAAAATCAGCTTTTGATATAGTCACTTCATAAATGACACAGGTAAGAGAAAAGGAAGGTTGTCTTAGAATAACAGAGTTGAAAGGGACCTTGGAGGTCTTCTAGTCCAGCCCCCTGTCTAAGCAGGAAACCCTACACCACTTCAGACAAATGGTTATCCAACCTCATCTTAAAAACTTCCAGTGTTGGAGCATTCACAACTTCTGGAGGCAGGTTGTTCCACGGATTAATTGTTCTAACTGTAAGGAAATTTCTCCTCAGTTCCAAGTTGCTTCTCTCCTTGATTAGTTTTCACCCATTGCTTATTGTTCTACCCTCAGGTGTCTTGGAGAATAGTTTGATTCCCTCTTCTTTGTGGCATACTGAGATACTGAAACACTGCTATCATGTCTCCCCTAGTCCTTCTTTTCATTAAACTAGACATACCCAGTTCCAGCCACTGTTCTTCATATGTTTTAGCCTCCAGTCCCCTAATCCTTTTTGTTGCTCCTCCCTACACTCTTTCTAGGGTCTTCACATCTTTTTTACATCGTGGTGACCAAAACTGAATGCAGTATGCCAAGTGTGGCCTTGCCAAGGCCTTATAAAGTGGTATTAACACTTCACGTGATCTTGATTCTATCCCTCTGTTTATGTAGCCTAGAACTGTGTTGGCTTTTTTGGCAGCTGCTGCACACTGCTGGCTCACATTTAAATGGTTGTCCACTAGAACTCCAGGATCCCTCTCACAGTTACTATTATTGAGCTTCTGACACTCTAATACATGTTAATAATGCTGGACCTCATTCATATAAAAAGAGATCAGATATAAATAACATCCATGTGTGCAGGTAGATTAGTAAAAGTGTTCACAGATATTTTTGTCAAATCGTTCGAAAACTGTAAGCATTCTGATACAAGTTCTGCCTTAGACTTGAAAGTCACCTGGGTTATTTTGAAGTAGTAATCCAATTCACTTCACAGGATTGTTGTTGTAGACAGAACAACATTGTAGAGGAGGAGGAAAGGGTGTTATGTGTGTGAGCTGCCTTGAGTTATTTTTAAATTAATAAAGGCAGGATAAAAATCTAATAAATATTTTTAAAATAAGATATTCCAAAGCTTTTAATGGTCCTAGTTTTTATGGGTCTAATTAATAAAACCAATAGTAGATAAACTTGGGAGGGGGGTTGAGAGAAGGAAATAAGAGGAGGAGGTTATTGAGGGAAGAGGAGGAGGCTGAAGGGGTGGGAGGGGAGGAAGGGTGGTTGGTTGAGGGGGGAAATAGAAAAAGAGGCCTGGGGAAAGGGAGAGCGAATGAAGGCAATGGGGAAGATAGGGGAAGCTTCAGTAGGGCAAGCCTGACGGAGAGAAGGGGATAGGATAGGACAGGCTTCTGTGGGGCAAGGCTGAGGGAGAGAAAAGTTTGAATTAAAGGAGGCAAGCAGAGGAACCCATGAAGGAGCAAAGGCGATGGAAGGACAGTCCAGCATGCAATTTGAGAGAGAGAGAGAGAGAGAGAGAGAGAGAGAGAGAAGAGAAAGAAAGGAAGAAGGGCTGACCAGCCACCTGAATACCATCTTGTAACTCACCTGCTGGGAAACAATTAACCATCACTCTACCATGCAACCTGCTTGCTGAGAGGAGACTAACCACCACTATGTGACCCAGGCCAGTAGAAGTGCCTGTAGACTGACAGCCATTCCAAGAGGGCCAGGAGAATCTGGCCTCCAGCAGTCCTTATAGGGGTAGCACTACACTTTGATAAGGCTACATCTTTGATAAGATTGACTTTATCTTGCCCTCATTCTGACAAAGGCACTTGGTTAATACAGTCTCTCTTTACCAAAAGAAGATGCAGCTACTAAAAACTCCTCATGGTTTCATTAGCTAAACCCAACGTGATATTCAAATGCAGGAATGACATCATTAACAGCTAAAAACAAAGGATTCATAGTCAGGACTGAAAGGGGGATTGGATATCATCTGATTCAGTCTACTGTCCAAGAAAAGAGTCTTCGGCCTGGCTATTAAAGCCATGTCAATGCCCTAGGCCAGGGGTGTCAAGCTCACAGCATCACATCATCATCACATGACATATCGGGACTTTTTCCCCCTTTGCTAAACCAGGCGCAAGTGTGGCCAGCATGAGATGCATTCGGCCTCTGGGCGGGGAATTTGACAGCCCTGCCCTAGGCATTCCCATTTGCAGATAAAGTTATATTTGCGATTGAGATATATAGCTTAGAAATAGTCAATTTGTGTGTGTGTGTATATATATATATTCTGTCAGTGATTGATTATATATCATTAAGTTATTGTTGATTCTTGGCAATCTGTCTTTAACCTAGTCTTTCAGGTCTTTTAATGGATACCCATCACTACTGTAAATGAATTTATCCTCCCTACTGATAGATGTCCTCTTCTTGTCTTTTATTCTGGTTCCACCACAAATCCGCAAAGCCCTTATCCGCGGAGACATAAGCGCGAAGACTAATTCACGCCGTTCGAAGTGCTAAGGAAAAACGCGACCCTACCGCAATGACGTGTGGCAAATCCACACATTCCCAAGCACTCAGTACCCTAAACCTAACCCTAAACCTAACCCTAAACCTAAACCTAAACCTAACCCTAAACCTAACCCTAAACCTAACCCTAAACCTAACCCTAAAACAAACCCTTAAACCTAATCCTAACCCTTACCTTAATTGAAATCGGCTTTCTGCCACGGCACCGTTTTAAAGTGCCCTTCTGTTGCCGCGCTGTTGTCGCGGCGGTGATGACACGCGGTGATGACGTCGCGGCTTTAGCGACGCGATTTTATCACCGCTATTTTGACGGGCGCGGTTTTGTCGTGCCACGTTTCATTCTACCTTTCCTAGAATTAAAGTATTTTTCAAAAGCTAGGTCTTTGCATAATGTATCCAAAGTAGGGTGATTTGAGCTTCTAATATGACTTCCATAAAAATGCATAAATAAAATAAATGTACATTCTTTTTGTGATTCATTGAGGGAGACTTCTCTAAAAGTTTATTAGGTTTCTATGCTGCTCAATTATGACCAACTTTGAACAACCTACAGATCTCCGAAACAATAAGACTAAAACAAAATATAACTGTATAAGCCCTCAGGTCTGATAGGGGTAGTATGTTATAGGCCTTGTCAGAGAGTTACACCTGATCACAGAATCCAGGAGATGAGCCTTTTCTGTCATGGCTCCTACCTTCGATAACATTCCTTCCATGGTGAGGCAACAATCCTACAAACTTTCTGGAAAGTTTTTAAATTTTCCCAGCACCCTTGGGGAACTCATGGGAAAAGGGAGCCTGCAATACATTTGTGTTGTGTTTAGGATGTTGCCTATTCTCTTACAGTCTTAATGCTACTTAAGTTTAATTGTTTTTAATAGTTGTTTGTACTTGTTTTAACTGTCTATTGTAGTATGCTGCCTAGAGTCACATTTGTGAGTTGGGTAGCTATATAATTTGCCAAATAAATAAATTCATGATGCAATAAATACACTCAAGCACCAAGGAACTACTGTAATACAATCATTATCTAGGATAGACTAAGATGGTTTTTGCTCTCCTTAGCCATCAAATTTTGCTAAAATTTTGCTAAAAGATACTAGCCTTGAGGGCTCTTTAAAAGACTGACAAATTCAAGACTGGTTGGTACTGTGTCAAACAAAGCAGTCAGCGGCTGAGGAGAGCCAACTCTAACTCCCTGCATACGACATTCTGTCATGGTTGGTACCCAAAGATGTCTCTTGTATAAATCTCAAAGAATGAACAGGGAAAACTGGGAAAAAAGCAATCTACAGAGAAAATAGAACTTCAATTGCACCTTATGCCTATAGAGACTTTGAACATGCCCATTCAAGGCAAACTTTTACAGTGGCCCAGTTCCATATGGTCATCCTGGAGATACCTGCGAGCCAAACATAGGATTTTATAGATTAAACCAGCACTTTGAATTGTACCTGAAAACCTATCAGTAGCATAGTGGTGGTACAATCATAATTTAGGCACTCAATATAGTGTGGTTAAGCAAAGCCCCTTCCAAGTGCAAGGCATCCTTCGAGATGTTCCTTTGCATTTTTTCTAACTTCAAATACATTTACTAAAGGGACCTGAATATATTAATGCCTTCTGCATCTGATACAGTATGTATAGAGGTGTTCCTAAAACACACAGATAGAGGAAGCCAAACAACCAGCTACCTATTTTAACTCAGTATTTGCTTTGGATAATTTGTATATGAAGTGACATTCCAATAGTTATTAGTTTTCCACCCTGTGCATAAATTTCCTTTATGCCTCGATATTTGTGTTAATCTTGACAATGGCTACAACCTTTTTGTCAAGACCAAAAAAAAACCCCAAATTTGGTATATTATTGAATACAGGTAATCCTTGCTTTATGATCGGTTACTTAGCAACCATTCAACATTATGGTGAAAATTCCAAAGTTACAGCTGCTGAAGCACCCCCATGGTTGTTCGCTTTATGACAACTTCAGGGACGCTGAAGCAGAACCCCTTGCTTATTTCCCCCACCAGGTCACTAAAGGCCTTGGACCTGCTTCTCACGGCTCCAGACCCTTCTCCTCATTTACCTTTTGAGGATCTCCACAGCTTGAATAAGGAAAAGAAGGCAGGCTGCATGGCACAATCTTGGAGCAGCGGCCATTTTCAAAGTGCTCACAGTTCAAAGCTGCTATGCAGAAAATAGCCACTGCTTCTGGGATCACCTTGCGCGGCTGAGGAATGGAGCGGCCTAAATTCGGAAAGTTCAGGAGATGTTCAATGGCTGCAGAATGAGGAGTGGGTGCTGCTGGGCCTGCTGGGGTAGGAAGCAGGCCCGATGCCTGCAGGGAGTGTTGGAAGCCGAGCATGGGCGGGCCCTTGGGAAGCCTGGGGCAGGGTCTGGGCAAGGCCTCTCAGGACCTTCCCCCAGGGTCAGTGACCCACTCTGGGATTTTGCCTAACAACCCATAGGTCATTAAGATCCCGACCTGAGGACTGTCTGTAAGGTTAGCATATATATAAAGTTGTTTTTCCTCCTCCCAAATTACAAAAAAAAGGGGCACCCATGTTATTTCCAAAAAGCATAGATTATGAAAAGCGCCCACTTAGCCAAATTTTCCTCCAACACAAGAAGTATCTTCCTCTAGATTATGCAGTTCTAGTCTTTAACCTTTCTTATGAAGGTCTGTGTCTTCTTCCTGGGTTCTCCTTCTTCACTGCTTCAGTGCTTATTTGATACTCTCGGAGTTTGCCAGTGTCCTCTTTAAGTGCCTGCCTGCCCTTCTATCTCTCCCCCCCCCCCCGACTTCTTGATGACATCTTTCCTTGGCTCAGAACGTGGCTTCCATTTGACCCCTGCCCTTAGAATGACCTGCCTGGAGATATTTGCCCCATATGGCACCATATAACTCCACGCTAAATTCTACTGAGAGCAGCATTTGTGCATCTGATTACAGCTTTGAGCTGACACTGTTACTCCTTGGTCTTATAATCAGTCTTAAAAAGAAGTTGTGGTTGGAGAGAGGAGAGGAGCATGCAGAACTGCTCTAATTTGGATCCAGCCAGATGGACCACAACCCCAGATCATAACTTCCATCAGCACTTGGAAAGTAACAGGGTGGCTGGACAAGTGCCTGACTGCAAATTATGGAGATAGAATTGAAGAGTTTGAGGAAAGTTTGTTAGTAGAGAAAATTCAATTTAGAGTAGAGGGAGAGGTGAAGAAGGGAGATCAGGAGGATGTTTTAGGCTGAACAGCGTTAACTCAAGAAGGACACAAGGCAACTAATCAGGAACTAAATCTCAAGTGCTGAACCTTTGAAATTGGAGCCCCTCTTTCTATGTTTATTCTCCATGCCCATCCATGGACATTTGTTAAGCCACGAATGTTAGCCTCTAGTATGTTCTCATACAGAATGAAAACAGCCAGTAAAAGCAAGATGGGAAATGATTATGGACAAAATATAGTTTTAGAATGATGCATAAATTATTTTTATGACTAATTCAAGAACCCAGCTGCCTAAAAATACAGAAGCTGTTCCAGACTAGTTTATTTGACTGAAATCCTAAAGAGAAGGAAGCCCAACTGGTCTGACCTGTATATGTAACTCAACACATTCTTACCTTTCCTAAATGATATCTGATTTGGAACTGAGGTGACTGACTTGGCTCCCTAGGAAAGCAGCCTGTGTGGGTTCGCCCTCTTCTTCCTGGATGGCAGATCCCTGGGCTCAGAGAATGCAGCCTAGGACAAAAGTCTAACCCTCTCTGAGCCTGCCTGTCAATGTCTCTTTTCTGTGCCTGGCTGGCCCCCAGGTCATTCTCCATGTGCATTTTGTCTGCTCTGCAGTTTGCCTCCCATTGTCAATGGACTCAGCAGTCCTCAGGAAGAGACAGCGGATGTGGATGCACTGCGAGCCAAGCACACAGATTAAAACTTTGCATGAGTGGCCTCTTGTTCATTCATTCATACTGAATGACCAAAGTTCCTGATAACAGGAAACAAAAGATCAGCAGAGGAAGTAGAGATGCAATGCGAAGTGCAGAAGGTTTCTGCACCCACATGCACGCTTTTCCTTCCACATTACAGCTAAAACCATGTTCCACTGTTGCTTTTATTATATAACTGTCAGCTATGCTAACAGCAATAATAAGTAATAGTTCTGATTTACACAAGTACATGAACATACATTGCATTCCTCAAGTTTAATTTTCTTCCCAGTGTTTTCCTAGAAATGCAGGTTCTACTTTTTTCCGATCGACTGAGTGTTGATTCACTGGCTGCAACATTGGTTGACCAACCAATTTGTTGCCCAAGCCTGATGTTATGGGCTGGGAAAGAATTGTTGGGCCAAAGTTACCCAGACTAGACTTTCATGTCACATCTCAAATTCAGAATTATTTGAACATTTCAAATTTGAACACTCCTAGTCAGGAACAATTTTTGATCTCCCACAAAAAATTTTTCCAGATAATAAGCAAATATCGACTCATTAGCATGCTACTCCGATGTAAGACTTTTATAGGTCATAGCAGACAATAATGAAGTTCAAGGTAATCCATATAGCATCCTCCCCTTCAATTTTTCCCCAAAATAATAACCTTGTGAAATAGATTGGATCGAGAGATAGGGACTGGCTTCAACTTCAATGGCTAAGGGTTAGAATTAGTTAGTAGCTCATTTATTTAGTTATAAAATCGATGACTTGCTTTTCATACAGGAAGACAAGGTAGTACCACCTCACTTTCTCCTCCTATTTTTCCATAACAATTGTTGAGATGAGGATTGGGCTGAGAATACATTAGAACTTGGTCCTTACATTGCCAATCCAATATCTATCTATCTATCTATCTATCTATCTATCTATCTATCTATCTATCTATCTATTTTACTAACTGGCTCACTTGTCTTGGGCATGTAGTCAGCTCAGATTCTGAAAAAAAGTGTCTTGGTCTTACTCATGGAAGGATATGAGTAGGAGAAAAAAAATGATGACAAGTTTGAGAGAGAAAGAGAGGATCTAATTCACTTTTGGTTCTATAATATCTTTTCCCCATTTTCAACTACATTCAACCAGTATACTCCAAGGTTTACATATAAGCTTCCAACAATAGTATTTGGAGTCACATTTTCCTTAATCATGAATTAATATGCTGATCTTGAACTATCTCTTAATTGGAATAACTAAGAGAAGTGTAGTGAACCTTTCAATGTTTCTGAATAATTTATGAACACATTGCCACTTGGTGTCTCAGGCTATTTCTCTCCATATCAATCAACAGCTACTGTCAAATCACACTTGCATATATTGTAAGAGGCAATTCTCACATTTTAAAAGTATAAGTAATTTGAGCCAATTATTCCAAACAATAATCCTTTCCCACTTAATTTATTTTAAGATGACCTTAGATGACCATCTGTACTTTTAAATATCTTCTCTCTATTCAACATACTCTCAATATTGAATAGATATAGGATGCAAATGCTACAAATGTCAGGGAAAACATATACAAAAGATAAAACTCATCACTATACAAAACTCATATAACCTAAATCATTGGATAATATAAAATTTTGGTTAGAATATTTCACACAAGCAAACCTTCAGACTTACTTTCTTTCCATTGAAAATTAAGCTTTCTTAAGTCTTCAAAAGCTCCCTCTTGATTGTTTTAAGAGTACATAAATATGATTTCTTAGTTGTTTCTACTACTGCAAAACTTTTTACTGATGAATGAAAAAATACTCCCTGGCCCAAATGGGAATTACGATATGTTTTAATCAGATGCATTAAAACTCTTAAAATTGCAAGTTTCCACAGGTTGTCCTTGCTTAACAACTGGTCACTTAATGATCAAAGCTACAACAGGCCTCCAAAATGTACTTAAAACCTAGTTCCAGAGTTCCAATAGCTCCTGCCCTGTGGTCACATGAGTACATTTTGGGCACTTGGAAACCAGTTTACTTTTAAGGTAGATTGCAGCATTCCAGAGTTATGTAACTGCGATTTATAATGGTTTTTGTGAATTTCCAGCCTTTGGGGCCAGTTTTCAGCAAACAATACTCATAGGAATGCATGGACTCACTTTACAACTTCTGTGTTTGCTTGAAAACAGTCATAAAGTCTTAAAAGTGGTTCAGTTATGTGGATGCCTCAACTTATGACCACTTGTCATGAATTGTAAGTAAAGGGCTATCTGTATGTGGTATCCATTCTACAGTATTTTATAATCATTATTGCTTGCAAGCTTTGCCCTTGACAACTTATTGTCAGTACACTAGAGCTCTTTAGACTCATTAACCTGCCTTATACTCATGAGTCTAACCATTACCATTATATAGATGGAGAACAAACTTTTCTATACTAGCTCGCTTGCCTGCTTTGGGACGTCAGATGAATTGAAAAAAAAGTAACCAGGAAAAAGATTGAGAATTTCCATAGATGAATAGCAGACCTCCTACTAAAGAGTTAATACTGACAGATGATCAGAGATGCTAATTCTCAATACCTACCCTGTCTGGTTTACGTTTATCAAATAGCTGCAGTATATTCATGTAAATTAATGAAATGACAGCATAAATGGATTGAATGCATTAATCAATAAACAAATGGTAAAACTAAAAGGTAAAAATCAGATAATAGATGTAACAACTCGTGGTCAATCTCAGCTCTTGGCTGGAAGCAAGAAAAGAGTCATTTATGTTTAATGCACAATGGATAGAGCCCAACAACTGGAGACTCAGTGACATTTACACACGTGCAACAATTACATGAAGAAAAACAGTCCAGTTTCTTGAAAAGTTTACAGCTTCTCACTACCTTCAAACTTAATAAAAACCAAATTAAAACACAGAAAATAATACTCTACTGAATGCATTATGCAAATTAAAAGATATACAGGTTTTCAAAATTTATATAATGGTCACAGGTTGAAAAAGTCAGTTTTTACCTAGATAATAAGTTAGGTTGAACCAGGAACAATTCTAACAAATACAGAAAATTGCACAATGTACATCCAAATCTTTACTCAGTTATAAAACTCCTTGACTCATTTTGAGCTAGTAATTGTTCAAAGCTACTTCCTAGGGACCTAGGAAACAATAAATGAGATATATTCCCATTCCATATCTAATAATTGTCCATGGTGCCCTTGAAAGAAAGAATAACATGAAATACCCAGATAAATATACATGTAATATTAAGGGTAAGATAAAACTTCATGTTTGTGAAAGACTTGTAACCACTTTTCCCAAATTCAAGGCCAACTATAGCCACACAAAACAATCTGACATTCTTAAAACAGAGCACAACCTTTATCAGTTCAAGGAACCAATAGGTTTCCGTAACTCCCCTTTACGTCATTGCTATGTTAAGTATTCCCATGTTATAGATCATGGAAACCAAGGCTATGAGCTATCATTTATTTCTTGCCTACTATCAGACTCCTTGAAAACCATGCAAATCAGCAGCTTGCCCATCTGTACGCACAAAGTTGTCTTGATTTCCCTCCCTCCCCCATTCAGGAATCCACTCTTTTCCTAATGAGTGATTTTATCTTGTGTTTTGCCCTCTTTTCCTACTAAGTAGCTTATAAAAATCAAAATGCAGCAATCGTTTAACAAGCAAACACAAAAGCAACCATCACTACAATAAATAAAAGCAATGGAAAGACTGAATCCTTGCTTTAAAGATGCTACATTTGATCATCCTTAGCATTAGTCAGTAGTTTACAAATAAACAAAAGAGAGTCAGGTGTTTACATATATGCTCCGGGGAAATTATTCAATGTTTCTGAGAAGGGCACAGGCACATCTCAGCTCTCATTCCTAAAATGAAGGAGCCAGATCTCAAGCTCGGCTGAAAGTTGAGTTGTTGACCACCAATTCCTAGCTCAATTTTCAGAACCATAAATTTTACAGTGATTATATATTAGTGAGAAAATATGAGCCACACATATGAAAGTCATCTCTCTAATTATTATCCAAATCTTAAATATCAATCATAGTACTGAGAAGAATGTAGAAGCCTGGGGAGGAGGGGGTCAGATCAATAATGCATTCTACCAGGATCCATAACTTCTATAAAGTAAATAATTTACCTGGCTATTTTTGGTCATTCTGCTAATTAATAGAACATAAAACTACATTACAATTATTCCTATTTTGCAGATGAAAAAAGCAAGGCTCAGAAGGAAATGATTTGCTCAAAGTTTACAGACATCCTAAAAGACAGGGCAACGTTCCCCTCTCACCGTGAGCTTCCTGGCCCTCCTGTGCCGTGCCTGGAATTTCTGCCAGGCCATCATTGCTCCAGCACGCCGCCATCGTCTCTCCCAACATTCAGCATCGTTGTTCCGCAAACTTGTCAGCCAGATGCAACGGGGTTCCGGCAAACTACAATCTACTCCAACAGCTTGCTCAAAATGCCATCCATTCCCTGTTCGTGCCACACTCCATACTGCTTTGCTTACCACTGAAATGCCCCGTTGTGATGAGGCAGGAAAGTATGAAGATCTCTGTTGCCTGCCACTACAGGGAGCTGGATCTCCCCGGCTTCTACCTTCTTCTACCATTCCACTCTGAAGCAAAGAAAATTTCTGATCCAGAAGCAACAATATCAAAAGGGACAGAACCAGCTGATCAGAGCAAACTTGGATGTTTCAATAGCTTTTTCCCCCAAAGCCAGGTTGTTCTAGTTTCATTGAGATTCTCTGGTCAGTAAAACACAGCTTTCTCCCTTACTGTTCTGAGCTTCAGCGTGTTTGCTCATTTGTTTCTCTTCTCTCCTATTCAAAAAGTTGTTCTCGCTGTCTCAAGTCTTTTGTCTTGCATATCAAACGTTGATTTCCAAGTCCAGGCACGCCAGATATCTGTAGGCACATACACTCAAGTGAACATGTCAACTGGCCTTGGAATAACACGTTCCCCTTCCTAGAGAAGGTGGAAACAGAGAGGGAAAAGCCCCTAGGGCTGCATGCACAAAGCTAATTGTAAGGGGCGAAGTGGAAGAGGAGGAGGAGGAGGCGTCAGCAGCAATAGCATAGCAAAATCTACCCGATGAGAATGAGATGGATGCAAATCAGAGAGACTGGGTTGGGACTTGACAGCTAGGCAGTCAGAAAGAGAATAGAGCTTTACTCCTTCACACAGACAGTCCTGCAGCTGCTCTGAACTATCAGACCATCTCTGCCCCACCCCACCTCTCAGTGACCCAGCCCACTCCAGCTGACACCATCTCAGCACTCAGGCTGAGCTGGGCTACTGGGGGGGGGGGGAGGGAAAGAGTTAAGTGCATTTTGCTACGGTTACACTCTCTTTAATCCCCTGCATTTCTCCCAAATAACAGAATGTACACACAGTTTACTTTCTTCTTAAACTTATTTGAAAAGAATTAAAAAGGACCTAATTTTATTTTGGTCAAAAAATTCTGCAGTGTGAACATCGGGGACACTCAAGGTAGGGTCCTTATTTAATAAGCAATCTTGGATCATACATGACCCATGCTAAACATAAAGATTCCTAAAAAGAACTCCACAGAAAGAAGGAACTGTTGAATTAGAATATTTCAGACACCACATTATATGATGGATTTTATCTTTATTCACATGATGTGATCAGAAAAGTTTTGACTTCTTCCTTATGATTATCTGATATATCAAACTATTTAGATCAGGATGAGGCAAGCCTGGCCAGAGAATTTTGGGAGTTAAAGTTCATGCATCTCAAAGATTGCCAATATTGAGAAACACTGATCTAGATATCTAGGAATTCAGCTTGTATATTTGGTCCTGGTTGACTATAAACTTACTCAAGATAAGCTGCTTTCATCACCCGTTTAATATAAAGAACAGTGAGAGTCTTCTAAAACATGTCTTACTTCAAAGAGGATATGATATGGATCTTAGATCCTATTAAAACCAGAAAATATTCAGAATTTGAACCAACTATTAATGTAAAATCCAGAACATGTAATTATTCAATTACATGCTCTGGATTTAACATGTACATGTAAAAGTATATGGATGAATGTTTCTGCCTAATAATACGATCCCGCTTTGAAGATAATTCTTTTTAGAAGTTATAATGTGTTGTAACACTTTGTCTTGTACACAATCTTTTTTCTTTCCAGATCTTTTTCACTTATCCTACTATTCTATCTACTTTTCATCCTCTCTTTCTCAAGTAACATTCCATTCATTCAATTCTAATTCTACCCCACTTTCCACATACATACCAAGAAAATGTTGAAATTAAATGGAAATTAATTTTAGCTATGGCAAGAGTGAAGCAAAGGATATTCCCAAGTATGCATAAAACAGAGGGGCCCCCCCTCCAATAGTAAGGAAGTTGCTTCTGTATTTTGGGAGACGGTGATAATGGATGTTACAAAAAGTATGGGGAATTTTGGAAACAAAATGGTGGGGACAATTTTGGTAGAACTGTACTTAGACATCCCTCTCTGCTCTCTCACTTCTCATATTTCAACAAACTCACCAGAAAAAAGTACTTAATGTGGTCTATATGGTCAAGTCAATACAGAGTCAAAGACAGACTTATTTGTATTAGTTGCACTGGTGGAAAGCATGGGAAAACAGTTGGAGATTCATGAGTATATCCCCACAAGAATTCAGGGAGTTACTATCCCAATCAATGAGCTATGGTGTCATAGATAACATATAGTGTTCATACTCCATTGGCATAACCAGTTTAGAAAGCAATAGATGAATCACACAAACCAGAAGTTATTCATAAGTATGCAAAGGAGGCATTTAAATATTACTGTGGGTTGACTGGGGATTTAGCTGTGTTTTTTTTCCAGCAACTGCATTGCTGTAACATCCACATCAGCACTTCTATTGCAAGTATGGAATCCCCCCACCCACAATAACTTGTGGTATCTCAAGTTCAATCATCTTCAGGATTATCCTAAGATCTCTCTACTTTGGCTCCTATAAGTGAGAGAAACCTAGGAACTCTCTTGGATCTGTTTGCTTCAGAATTTTTGTGGCTTATTTTAAGTAACTAATAATTTCCAGCCAATATGAGGTTACTTGAAATCTTCATAAAGTTTTGCTCTTCTAAATCACTGTTATCCATCCTCAAGACTCCCAAAAATGGAGCAGACTGAAAACTCTAAATAAACTGTTACAATATTAAATGTTTTTCAGCATTCAATAAAAGGACTCTGTTTTTGAGTATTGTTATTATCTACACTAGTGTCTTCCCCACATGTTACATTTATAATTTAAACCATATAAGATAGGACGGGGGAAAGTAAGATGAATGGGCAAGAGTGTTTCATTCTATGTTCCAAGGATTTACAGATGGGGATTCTCTTTCCAGAACACACATAGATTAAAAAGATTCTTCAAATGAAGGAAATAGTTTGTTCTTGGG